>NC_048409.1:22491118-22518414 GCF_013103735.1 Etheostoma cragini
TCTCTCTCTCTCTCTCTCTCTCTCTCTCTCTCTCTCTCTCTCTCTCTCTCTCTCTCTCTCTCTTTCTCTCCTTCAACTTATTTCTATCATCATGTTCCTCTTCTATTCCTTCCTTCCACAACTTGCCAGTAACGATTTTGACCTCCAAAAGTTCCTTTATAGCGAGCACCACATGACTTTCTCCTGGTCTGCCTCACACTCAGTCAGCCTCTGCATCACACACACACACACACACACACACACACACACACACACACACGGTGGCCCTCTCTGTCAGCGCCGCTCCTTCCCGTCCCACAATGCTCTGTTACCTTATCAATAGTGATCAATGCAGCCACAGAACTGAAGGTCTTGCTCTCTGTCCCTGTGCAGCGAGCGCTCTGTTCTCTCCATTCACCCTTCCTCTGTCAATCTGGCCACAAACCCCTCTTTCCTCCCTTTATCCCGAGGTAAGATACTTACTTTTCAGATAAAGCATATTATGATAAATCGGCTGAACTCTGTGCGTGTGTGTATGTGTGAGATTGTGTATCTGTCACACAAACACACACACAGACACACACACATACACACACACACACACACTATAAGCACATTTAGTGCACAAAGACAAAAATGCAGTGTGTGTATTGAACAACATGATGTCAGAGGTACTTACAGTAACCTGAAACAGCTGCAAGTGTTAGTATGTTTAAATTGTGTACGTGTGCGAGTGTGTGAGTGTGTGTGTGTGTGTGTGGGCCCGCACATTTTGGGTCTATTTGGACGTGATGGTTTTAAGTTTATTAAATATTCAGTAATGAAGACAAAAACACAAACGATTAGGAGCCTTTCCTCTTTTTTCATACACAGAAACAGCAGATTGGGATCAAACGCATTTAACAAAGACTTGTTTACCTGGGAGGACTCTGGGAAAACTTTTTTTTTTTTTTTTAAACTACATCAAAAGAAAAAGCTAGGCCTTAGTTATTGTTAATAAGAACAAGGCCCATAAGGCTTCATCAGAATGAGCATTATGACTCAAACTTTGTTCCAAATTCCATTTTAAATCCTTTTTCACTTTTGATCTGTTGAAGTGATTGTACAGTTGATTTAACAGTATAAAAGACGGATGACATCTTCAGTATTACACAGGTAGGCTGACCACACTGAGGATGACTATGTCTTTCTTCTTTTACTTTAATTGTCTTAAAAATGTTTGCTCTCTTGCTCTTTTTGGATAGTCATTGAAGGACACATGATACATGTTTGCTAATGAAATGGGATTAGAGAAATGGAGGATATGTTCAAATGTTCTCTATGGAGCAAATGTTCTCTAACAAAGTGGGATGAAGTTTCGGTCAACAAGGGGAATAAAGGAGTTTGGAGAAAATTAAAACTAAATGAAAATACAATGGCTGTGTTTGCCTTTGGGACGTGGATGCGTGCTTGAGAGCAAAATTTGATGTTTATGAAATGCTGTGTGAGTCTGTGTGTGTGTGTGTGTGTGTGTGTGTGTGTGTGTGTGTGTGTGTGTGGGAGTATAGATTAGATGTACTAAGCCTCTTATGTGCTGGTTGTCCTTAATTTGTGTCTGCTCTGGGTCCTAGTGCGTCCAAACAACCAGCAGTCCTTCAGCACATAGATGTCCACACTAACAACTCCAAACATCACATGTTATGCAATATTATATGCTACATAATTGTGATTTTAAAGTGCAATACTTAGGCCATGCGTTCATAATTATGTATATGCCCTAAAAAAAGATTAAACTGTTGTAGCTATATTAGAAGAAACAAATCTGAAATTGATTGATTGACTGTAATTAATTTACAAATTTTTGTTCTATGGAAACCATGGATCCAGAGCTGGTAACTTATTTTTGATCATTTCATTGTACCAAATATTTTACAACCTTATGGACAAAACACCATATATCTATGACATCTCAGGAACTTACTGCACTACAGGGCTGGGCGATATGGAGAAAATCAATATGTTCGACCAAATACCTTGATATCGGTACCGCAACAATGTAGTGTAGATCTGAGTGTGTAGCGATTGTAGTGTTGACTATTGGTGCTTTCACAAAATATTTACACAATGAGATTGTTGATGAATAATCATCAGTAATGTGGATATAATGACGAAGTGGGTAAAGACAAATAATAGAACAGTTACAACAGTCTGGCAAGTTCAGAAATTGACATAACTGTTGTAATGCAGCCATTAAAACCAGGAAAAGACACCAATTATGCCATATTACGATATTACAATATTCAAAACCTAAGATGATAGCTAGTCTCATATCACAATATCAATATAATATCAATATATTGCCCAGCTCTAATTTGTACAGTGGGCCTAACCCAAATCTATTAATCTTTATTTTACAGTTGAAGGCCTCTTGTATCTATCCACATAATGAAGGGAATTCCCGGGCTTCATAACTTTTAGTAGCTTATATCATTGTTTTTGTAATATATAAGGTAAAGAGACTGACAGAGAACAAATGCTATATATAAGACAGAAATCCAGTATCATAGCTACAAGATAAAAATTTGCCTATATAAAAGCATAGGCTTGGCCTATTTTTTTATTTTAATTTTTTTATTCTAGAATTCCATTGCTAGGCAACAGCGTGGCCCCTTGTTCACATCCTGTCAGTCGATGCCAATCACAGACACTGCAACAGGAAATCAACTGGGTCCTTCTGGAATGTTTACATCTGTGAAAAGGTCTTGCCATTGCATTTAAATCAAAATAGCATACAACTATTAACATAGGCTTACTTAAGTGCGTAAAGACGTACGTTGAAAAATGCTGAATATTTCTCAAGTTCAATATAAAATGTAACAGAAGAGTCTGAGGGAAGCAGGTGCGCGAAGTGTGCGCGTGCACAGCAGTGGTGCGCGCAGTGTCGCGCGCTCGAATGCACTATTCCCGCCGGTTTTTTTCTCTCTCTTTCTGTCAGTTGGAGGTCTCGAGACATTCTTATTGTCGGAGTCCCTACAGTTAGCTCGAGTATTTATCCTGCGGGCGGCGGTTTAGTTCAAGCTGCCGAAGCAGCAACAACAGAAGACAACAAAGTAACAAACAACAGCAAACAAACCAAGCGTAGGCCTACCTGATGTGAGCAGCAGGTGAGGCATCCACTGGACACTAAAGGTATCCCGACGTCCACAGACGCAGGCCATAGAGCTACACACGCTCACCTCTGCAGGTGAAGACATATTAGGCTATTCGAGATTTAGAAACGTTGAAACACGCCCGTAAAGTCTCTCTGTCGCTGTGTGTGTGTCTTTATATCTCCGCTTTGGCTTTACAGAGCTAGATAAACCCCTTATACAGTTTGGGCTGTAGCTACATGGGTCTGTGTGTGTGTATGCGTGCGTGTGCGTGTGTGGATTTTAAACTATAAGAAATCCGATTCAATTAACAATCGCAGAGAATCGGCTTTGGACACTGTGAAATTGTCCCGCGGCAGAGGATGGCACAGGACAAACAGAGAGATGAGACACGACGCAGTGGCCTACACAGAGTTCAACAACAAAAACCGAGGCCTCTGCGAGAATAGCATATTGTGTAGAAATTATAAAACAAAAGCATCCAATAATATTAGGGCTTTAATTAGGCCACAACTATTAATATAGCCTAGGCCTAGCCTAGCCTACTAGGCTACTTTTTAAATAAGGCCTAGGCTAGCTACAGAATATTTGTATGGCTAAAGCTTAACGCGTAGGCTAGAAAATAAATCCTAGGCATGTGTCCTCTAACCTTATTATTGCAGTAGGCCCTGCAAATAAGTGAGTTATTTAACATGTTATTAGTGGAGTGGTGGTCTGCCTGTTGCCTGTTTAAGGTACACTATTAATGTTCCGGGGAACACATTCTCCTCCTATAACTTAGTGTTTATTATTATTATTATTATTAACATAATTATTATTATTATTATCATTATTATCATCATTATTATTAATCTATGATATAGGTCTATACATTCCTAAAATAACATTTATGTAGGCCTATAGGTCTACCAATCAATTATGCAAATCAACCAGTCACATGATTTGGTAGAACGTTATTATTGTTATTATTATTATTATTATTATTATTATTATTATTATTATTATTATTATTACTATTATTATTGACTGTAGGCTATAGTGAATGAATGGATGGGCCGGAGGGAGCATGTTGGGGATCAGAAGGGGATTTAATAGAAGAACAACGCGGTCTTTGTGTTGCTTTTAATCCGGCCTGTACCCCCTTCTCCACCTCTCAGTTGCTCTACCTCTGCCTCCACACTCAGGCGGGGTCGCCTAATTATTTTAGGAGGCCAATTTCGAAAATAGTTTAAAACCTGGAAGGGGACTCGAAGGCTAAGCTTGAAGAATTCACCATGATTGTAAGAAGTAGCCTAACCTTTCCAAGTACCAAACGTAGGCTATGTAGGCCTAATTCTGTCTCCATTCCTTTTAATTACTGTTATTATAATTTGATATTGTTTTTCAAATGTCTACTCTTAACTAAATATGTGGGCTGTCAACAGGTGCAGTGCTTGGATCATAGCAACTTTTCAAAACAGCCTGTAAGAGACATTAAATAAATCTAAACACCTCATACTTGGCATGACAGGTCCAACATGAATATAGCCTGCACAACCACGGTGTGTGTGTGTGTGTGTGTGTGTGTGTGTGTGTGTGTGTGTGTGTGTGTGTGTGTATGAACGCCCAGGAGAGAGAGAGAGAGAGAGAGAGAGAGAGAGAGAGAGAGAGAGGGAGGGCTCTGGGTGTCTACTTGGGTAAGAAGTTACTTCTAATTAGCCAGCCTCTTCTTGCTCGCCTCACTTGTCCACTGTGCAGATCCAGATCCTCTCCTCAGGGACCAGAGACCGCTTGGGGCCCCTGCACTTGTCCCACCCATCACCTTCATCAGCCTTTCACCTGACGACGTCGGTGCGCATCGCAACTTGGACAGAGAAACTGCATCATAGCACGGGTCTTGTTTGATTAGGCTTTATTATTTATTTTAATGCAATGACGTAATTTATTGTCTTGGGTTTATTTAAGTTGACGTTATCAATCTTATCTGAATAGAGGAATATACACCCGGTCTCTAAATCAACGGTGCTTTTACGCATCAGGTTCAAATAGGTGTAAAGACGCATCTTCAGTTAGAGGGTTCTGGTTCGATAGCACTAATTCAGACAAAAACAACTAAGTGACAAACAACCCAGGGTGAAAGAAAAACACAGAGGGAGGGAGTGACAGAAAAAAGAGAGAGAGAGAGAGGAGAGAGAGAGAGAGAGAGACACCCCCTGGAGACTAGCTAGGAGACCCGGCCCCCGGCCTGAGAGAAGGAGAGAGAGAGTGAGGTAGTGAGGGAGTGTTTTAAAGCCAGCAGGAGGCATGATGTCCTACATTAAGCAACCCCATTACGCCGTGAACGGGTTAACGCTGTCCGGCCCGGGCATGGATCTGCTTCACTCCGCCGTTGGATACCCTAGTAAGTAATGGCCTATTACTCATTTACTTATGTTGTTTTTTTTTCCAATAATTTAAACAGATATTTTAATTGTGGTCTCAAGTATAAAAAGTGAATTTTAGGATACAGCAACTGAAAGAATCTACAAGTAATGTCGTTATGTCTTAGAATGGTCTGTTAAAAAATGACCAATTTACGTGCAGGCTATGCATTCTTTTTTAAATGTAGCCTAGCAGTAAGGTTATGCTTTATGTAGCCTATGAATAGATGTCCCTGGTTCTTCAGCCATCAGAACATGTGTTCCCTTGACCTATAAGTTCAGAGGATTATAGAGTCAAAAAACAATAAAAACGTGTGTGAATGGAAACGCAGCCTGTTCTCACACAGACTTATCATCAACACAGACTCCAATCTGTTGCTCTTATCGGGTAACCTATTTACAAAAGGATGCTTATTGTAGCCTATTTTACTTTGTGCCATAACACGTCTTATATTGTTTGGATGGGCTACGTGGCCTCATCAGCATCTGTCATCTTTAAGGAGAGAGTTTGAATGAAATGATGCCGATGTTTGGCACCGATGACAGAAGGCGTGTTACAAAGCTTGGCCTTCTTGTCGCTGATAGAGTTTAAATCAAAGAAGAGTTAATAGGCTACATTGTTTTTCAATTCAGACATGCTTTGGAATGACTTTCGTTTCTCTACTGTGTAGGCTATATTTCGATTCGAACATAAATAGAATGATCAAACCATAAGAAGTGTTATATTATTTTATTCGATCCAATAATAAACATCAGTTATCAGTTTCCGCATTTCTTCACATATGACACGACATGTAATTATGGTCCGATGAAAATGACCGAATACAACTTATTAAACTTCATCCTATTATTTTGCATAAAATGTTTTTAAAAATTGATATTCTCGGGCAGTTTATAAAATAAAGAACCGGGGAAAAGTAAAGTTTTATTATGGCTATTTGCGAATTCAAGGGGGGGAAATCAAATATAGGCTACCTAATATACTTGATTCATAGGCACGATAGGCAATCGTTGTCATTTCATTTTGTGGAGTTCCTTATTAAAATAGACTATTTTAATAATGCATTAAGGGTTTTTAATAGCCTAATTTCGATAATAATTTCGATCTATTTTTAATCTATCGGGCGGTTTAATTGTGATTTTTTTTTTTAAATGTATGAGTGAAATGTTTGAACCACCACAGATACATGTTTATACAATTATATGCATACTGTTTTAAATACCAACATAAAAAACAATACAATCATACTACTATTAATAACAATAAAAATAACATCGATTATTTTTTATTCTTCCTCTCCTTTGTAGATACCCCGCGTAAACAGCGTCGGGAGCGCACCACCTTCACACGCGCACAGCTGGATATCCTCGAGGCTCTGTTTGCCAAAACGCGCTACCCAGACATCTTCATGAGGGAGGAGGTGGCCCTAAAGATCAACCTGCCTGAGTCCCGAGTCCAGGTAAAACATTACAAACAAGTAGCCTACATAAAATATTGTTTCAAAATTATTTGTTTTAAAATTGTATTACAATCATGGGTTAATTATTTTGCACTGCACTGGATATGAGTTGCAGAGGGAGATTTAAGTATTGATTATATAATTAAACTTCTCTTTGATGCAACCCTGCCTTCAGGTCTGGTTCAAGAACCGCCGTGCCAAGTGCCGCCAGCAGCAGCAGCAGAGCACCGGCCAGTCCAAACCACGGCCCCCTAAAAAGAAGGCATCCCCTGCTCGGGATGCTAACTCTGAGGCCAGTGCCAACGTCACCAATGGAGCATACAGCCCTCCTCCCCCTCCTCCAGGCACCGGCATCCCCCCCAGCTCCAGCTCTGCCAGCGCCACGGTGTCCATCTGGAGCCCAGCCTCCATCTCCCCGCTGCCAGACCCCCTGTCTGCCTCCACCACTCCCTGCATGCAGCGCACCACCTCATACCCCATGACCTACACCCAGGCCCCAGCCTACAGCCAGAGCTACGCAGGATCCTCCTCCTACTTCACCGGCCTGGACTGTAGCTCCTACCTGTCCCCGATGCACCCGCAGCTGTCGGGCACCGGAGGCGCCCTGAGCCCCATCACAGCCGCCTCGATGGGTGGGCCTCTCAGCCAGTCCCCCGCCTCGCTGTCCTCCCAGGGCTACACAGCAGCCTCGCTGGGCTTTGGAGCCGTCGACTGTCTAGACTACAAGGACCAAGCTGCCTGGAAGCTTAATTTCAATGCCACTGACTGTCTGGACTACAAAGACCAGAACTCCTGGAAGTTCCAGGTCTTGTAAATATTAAGAAGTGGGAGGTGGGGAGGGACGGGGATAGGGGAAGAAACGAGATATTGAACAAAATTGAAGTCAGGTGAATGACCCCAGATTAGATGGAAGATACCTTGGGACACAGCAATCAATTAATCATATCGGTGGAAGAACTAATCAGCTAAAATAGTTCACTTTTGCTAGCTCAGAAATATTTGTGGATGTAAACTGAGCTGTTGAGCTGATGCTCGACTTGGTGATTGTAAAAAAAGAGATGACTGTAGTGTTCCTAAGTTAAGCAACTTAGAAATCAGCTATGAAATAAATGAATGGCTGTAAAAGGAAAACAAGACTGTGATATCTGTACAATAAAATCTAATTAGAGAGGAAGAACAACAGCTTTATATTTCCAGCTCAGTGGTATTGGGCCGAAGTTGTGATTTAAATACAGTAAACTATATTCCTGATGTCAAGATAATTTAAAGTGAACACTCAGAAACATAGGTGGTGACTTGTCACATGTTAAATGCCTCCTTTCGATTGATAACTCAACAGTTTTGGTTAATAGATATTCCACCTGCCTCCACTTGGACCCCATTTGAAGCAGAGCTTTCACAGCGCAGCCGCTTCAGTGACCTTCACGTTTACTGCATAGACAGCCTTGAAATGGACATGTTAAAGCACAGAACTGACTAGAGCCCGAGCTCATGTTTATTTCTTCCTTAGACCTTGTCTTGTATTTTCTGTGATGTATTTCTTTTATAAAGCTGATTTTCATCTCAAAAAGCTTTGAGCCAAACGACTCAACTAACCCAAACTGACATCTTAGGGAGGTGTCTTAACAAGGTGGCCACTAATTTAAAAAAATACCACGTGAAATGTGCAGACAGCAGACAGACACTGATGATTCCCAGTAGCCTTGTGTGATACTGACCCTCTGCAGCCTGTGTGTGATACTCGCGGAGGTAGTAGAGCTGGTCACTGAAGTGACTGCAGTACAAACCTGTTGCCTTTGAGCATGGTTGAAATCATTAGCAGAATGGCTCGTCCATTGTTAGTTTAATAGGATCAATTCCAGACAATTTGTGCAACAATGGCCGCATTGTGGCTATTGGCAGCCAAGTAGATCCCCCCCCCCCCCACTCCATCTCACAGTGTTTGCATGAGGGTAGCTGATTGTTGAAGCAGTTCATGAATCTACAAATGACTTTATTATTATGAACTTGTTTTGCTGATAAATTGCTCCAGGGAGGATTTGATGGGAGAGAAGTCTGCACCAGAGAAAGGGAAGGGACTGGGCCGCCATGCAGCCCCCCTTTGCACAGAGAGTTTGGTGTCTCTCAACTTCAACCTGTAAAGATGTGATGGGTACCCCTTTATGTGTTTGATGTGTTGTTTGATTTTTTTTTTGTATTAGACTTAAACAATATTTCTTTTAAGAAATTGTGAATTCGTTGAAGTAAAAATTGTGGTAATTTGTTTTGAATATTATTATCAGTATTATTACTATCATAAATATGTTGTCTTCAGCTGACATGGACATTGCTAATATACTTTTTTGTTCTTTTGTAAATATAAAAACTTGAAAATGCAATCATGTCTGGTATCACCAATGAGTTGTTACGCAGGCGCTCCACCCAACAGAATCTCTCTCTCTCTCTTAATTTCTAGAAAACTGCCAACTTTTTGTTTGTTTCTGTTTCTGTTCTTCTGGTTTCTGCTTATTCTTATTTTTTCAAACTCAGGGGTTTATCCAATAAAAGTAGCAGTAATAGGATACAATGCTGGTTATGCTTCTTGATCATTTACTGTACTTTTATCTTTTGCATTACTATAATCTTCTCTGCTTATTTTTTCTGACATGAATTATTTTGTATATTTCATTTGTCTCCTGTGTTTGACCAGTCTCACCACTACCATGCTAGATAGCTATGATGTTTCTGAGACATTAAATGGCTTCATTAAAACTCTGGAGTTGTTATGTTCTGTAAGTCATTGGATTTGACAGTTTAATTACTGAATAATAAGGGTCAGTGTTAAACCAAGGTAGGACTATCTGACAGGTGACCCTTTTGGGCTACAATAGGGGAAAAAGAGAGTATTAGACATCTAGGAGAGGGGACATAGGGAATCCGTTTCTGAAAGCGTTCCACTTATCCATACAAAAGGTTGAGTGGGCATAAGGCAGAGATGAGCGGGAGCGGGGCAGAGAGGACAGGAAACAAACTAGAACCAACAATAATACCGAGTCCCACTGCTCCTGCCAGCACTAAACTGAAATACCAGAGATAGGCAGATTATTTTGGATTGCTGAATGTTTCTGTGTTCCTGCCAGCGTTAGGCCAGAGGGTCATTGCCACGGGGGTTGTGAGGAGTGCAGTGGATGAAATGTTTAAGGGATGTTAGCTCACGTTGAGATGCTTAATATCTTGAAAAAAGGCACAAATCACAATGACACAATACACTTAGTGGAAGCAAATGTGTTTTGTCATAATAAAGGGTTCAACCCAGCATACAACACTCAGAGCTGTCAGCAGGTGCTGTTGTTTTCAGCAACACTTGCAGCATGGCTCTATGGATGGCAACGTCAGTCTGTCGGTCCCCCACTTTGGTCCAGACTGAAACATCTCTTTCTCTATTGACTGGATCGTTATTAACTTTTGTACAAACAATTATGTTTCCGAAAGGATGAATTAGACTGACTTTAGTGATCACTTGACTTTTCCTCTAGCACCACCACCAGGTCAAAATTTGAATTTGTCCAAAGCTTTGGTTTATGACTAAATACCAAGGGGGTAAGCCTCTCCTTTCTAAGCAAAGCTCCGTGTGGCGCCATTTTGATGCTATCAAGACTTCACCTGCCATTAGCATCCCATTGACTGCCATTCATTTTAACTAGCATTTTAGTTAGCAATAATTAGCCTGTGCCTATGTTATCTCCTAACATATACCTACGGTCTCCGTCTCTGTTGATTGGGAATGATTGAGATTTCTCTTGGCACAGCTACCAGAAGACATACAACTTTCAGACATTGCTCACATCACATCTACGTCATCAAGCTCAGTTGGAGGCTGCTCAGTGACGCTCAGCTATCACCGGAAAAGTGCTTCTAATATCCTTCACTTGTCTCCATCCAGAACAATGTTAGTGTTACGGATCTGTTGGTCCATTTGTTTAACTGTCTACACTAAATAACTGCAAAACAAATGGCATCCCCATCAGCCTCAGTTGATTTTGTGTTTAGTTCTATATAGCAAATGCTAACATGTTAAAGTAAAATGATGTACGTGGTAAATATCTTACTTTCTAAACATCAGCATGTTATAGCAGCATAGTCATTGTGAAAATGTTAGCATTTAGCTTAAAGCACTGCGGAGTCGCTAGTGTAGCTGTAGATTCTTATGTAGCCTTTGTTTGGATCGCAGTCATCACTGCTGCCATTTTGATCAGGTGACATCGGACCCTGAATATCCTACACCATTGTCTTAATACTACATATTTCATTTGATTATAACTTATAGGTAAAAACTCCTATTGTGCATGATGGATGTTGAATCTACAAGTCTAAGGGTGCCGCAGTCGGTGGCGTCCTTCACACACTAGTAGCACACTGTGAAATGCTGAATGGGACTGTACAGTTGGTCTAGTCTGTATCCATGGTGTTCCACTTCCGCAATTGGGCTGTTGCCCCAGGAAATTCCGTCGGATGTCACTCTTTACGACTGTTGTCCTTTATCTTCCACTTACTTTGTGTTGGAATTTTAAATTCCGGTGGATTTCTGAGGACTATGGTTACCCGCACCTCAGATCTCTTCAGGGTAAATCCAGGAAGCTAGCTAGACTATCTGTACAATCTGAGTTTTCTGTCGCACAACTTAAACAGCTTTTGAACGTGTGCCACCAAAACAAGTTCCAAGGCTTTTTTGCAGTGGCACTGTTGCTCTGTACGGCAAACAGCGCCACCCAAGACAATTGTGATTGGTTTAAAGAAATGCCAATACACCAGAGCACGTTTTTCTTCCATCCCGGAACGCTGTGTGGACTCACCAGACATCTTCTTTGCGGCATCCATGTTGTTTCCTCATTTTGACTCAAAGCTCATGAACACAGAACAGTCAGAAGAACAACCTCCCAATTCTGAATGCACTCTAGATATTTCTAGCATTAACAAATCGTATCATTTGCTAGTTACTTTTACGCTCTATCTATCTTCTCCCTTCTTGTATAGTTTTCTGTCTATTCTACACTTTTTCAGAGGGTCACACGTGGTGGTTTGCATCAGCATTTCGATAGAAAGATTAGAGTTGTTGGAAGTGTTTGATTGTGGTAAATTTAACATTTTCTGTGAAGCCTTGATGTTAAAATGCAATCCAGAACAGAGAAAACGAGAAAGGAAAACATCACAGTGCTTTTGTCCTGATGAACAGAGTTCCTAAATTGAGATCCTAAAATGACCCGGCCTGCACTGGCACAGCAGAGATCAGGGTGAACCTGTGTGAAATATGTACAGATCAGACTGCATCACACTGTCATGGACCTGGACGTGGAGGCCTGACTGGGCCTGGGGTTCTTTCGCGCTGCTGTCCAACCAAGGTCATGTAGCGACAGCCACAAAACGTGGGCTGTTCATTTATATTTCATCTCCCTGTACGAGCTAGCCATGCGGGTCTTTAGGGGACTTCATCTGTGTTAGGCCAGGTTTTTGTTTTCTATTTTTATTTGCAAGAGTTTAAAGTTTAATTAATGATACTTTCTGTCCCATGATGCAATGGGCCTGCGAGAGCATCTGTCACTGGGGGAACGTTGGAACAAATTTGTCATCTGGAGCGGGAGAAGGCTTTAATCCTGCCGATGACAAGAGAAATGTCCAGAGAAAGAGAAAAAATGGACATACAAGCGGAGAGATAGGGAATGTGTGATGCAAGGAGAGAGCACAGAGGAGGAGAAGAAGAAGAGGAAGAGGAGGACAAGGAGGAGGAGGAGGAGGAAGAGGGAGACAGTAATCCTGTCTAATTCACTTAGTGTTGCGCTGAGGGAGCAGGCAACTAAGAGGATTTGGGACATTCTCTAAATTAGATCAGCAAGAATAACAAACTGCAAGTAGAGGTGGGTAAAGGGAAAAGGGGGCACACTGGAAGAGGTGGCATGAAGGAAGGGGTGCTGGAGAGAAGAGACAGAGGTTACATGCATGGAAAGGGCGTAACAACTGAGGAAAACATGAAAGAAAATTTATTAAAAAACAAAATAATAAGTTTGTTGCCAGTTTGAATCATTTATGCGACAATTGTGCACTGCTCTCGCTTCCTTTAACATCTAATGTTACAATTGGTGCCCTTGAGCAAGGCATTTGACCCCCAGTTGCAGGCAAGAGTGCAACGTATTGAGATCTATGCATGTATCAGCTTCATGTGAAGCAGAGCCATTCTGTTAGCTCAACAAAACTGCTCTCCCTATTCCAACTGGCACCAAGCACTAAACGCCCGTATGATCCAGACAACTGCTTGAGTTCAACATATCATTAATCTGTGGCTCTAAACTCTGACTTTTACTATTAGTGATGTTAACTTGGTGTTAAATTGTAATCTGCAGTAAAGCCCTCATCAGAGGTGTATGCTGAGGTTGACAGTGGCTGGTTGATCCATTCATACTGTAATACTGATCCTGTTACCACTACTAGCTGCAGATCACTCACACCTACTTACACTGCAGTACTGTGTGATTTAGCAGCATTACTGCACCATTACAAATCGTATTTAATAACGTATCAAAATTAGTACATCTTTCTGACATTATTATATATAAATTTAATGATATATTGGCATTTATTTATTTATTAGAGCAAATTTAAAATAAAAATCAGCCGATGCTAATAGTCCAACTAGCAAATAAGTACTTTTTACTGTTTTAAAACGACAACTTATTAAATTATTTGCAGAATAATCTTATTGTGGAATGACTGTGCCATGATTATCTTATTTGACTATGGACTTTTTAAAGCAGGTTACTGGGAAATGTACAATCACATATAGCATCACATATTTTTTGTCATCTTGTTCCAATTGTTCATTTTAGTTTTATGATGTTCATACTGATGTGTTTTTGTCATTTTTTCCACATTTCCCCACGGGTCCAGCCAGATGTATTTGGTATCTTTGGAAACTTTGGGATCTCCCCTAAAATGTAAATGAAACTGTGGATTTAAATAATGTTTGGCTGCACAACATGCCTTTGCTGTACTCCACTGATTCAGTATTTCACTCCAAAACACAATGTTGGACTCACAATGAACAGTTTAAAAAAGGATCAAAAATCAATACAGCAGAACAAAAGATTTCGTCTTTTTTATTCCACATATTTTTCTCCCCTGGCGCCTACATTACCAACAATGCAAATTTACCGGCAATGGGTCTGCCGGAGATTAGAATGTGCTATGCTGCCTTTAGAGGTCTGGTAAACTCACTAACTTCACACCTTTATATTTTCACAGTTTCTAAATTATTCAGCCTTAACCAACCATTGACTTAAGTGACATTTCATGAGGAAATTGATCAGACTTCACACAGCTGCCCCTGGAGCCACAAAAAAAGCTTAATGCAACTTGTTGTTGTTCACATACGCAATACTACTCACTAAGACCTATACACCGCCTTTGATGTGTATAAAACATATAAAGACTGATCTGGTCCCTAATTACAGTGAAAAGATATTGGCAAATAGTGTTCAAACTACTGTTTTAACCTGGTCTAACTTTATTTAGTTCCCACACAACAGCAAAAAATGTTCCCCACTCTACACAGACTTTCATCATGGATTCCTTTTTCATTTAAACTTTAAACCAAGCATAAACAAACAATGAGTGCATGTGGGTGGGAGTCTGTATTCATATTATTATGTTTGATGATTGTACAAATGTTTGTGTGTGTGTGTGTGTGTGTGTGTGTGTGTGTGTGTGTGTGTGTGTGTGTGTGTGTGTGTGTGTGTGTTTGTGTGATTGTGTGTGTGTGTGTGTGATGGGGCATGGGGCATGGGGTCAGCGCCTGCATGCTTGGTGGCATTGGGATTAAGAATCGATTATGAGGAAAACGGACTGCAGGCAGGGAGGACGGAGGAAGAAGGGAGGAAGGGATGAAGGGGAAGGGAGGGGAGGCTGGTCAGCTCTGGCAGCAGCCTGTGGCATGATTACAGTGTGCCTCCAGAGCAGGCTGGCCACCGGCTTGTTTGTTGGGGATTACAGAGAGGAAAGAAATGAATCATATTTCTAAGTCCTGAGTGTATCTGTGTCTCTGTGCTTCAGAGTCCATATGCTGCTGCTGGGGGATTACAGGACCACACTGCTTGCAGAGCACAGGAGGGAGTCCATCCATCCATCCATCCATCTATCTATCAATCTATCTATCTATCTATCTATCTATCTATCTATCTATCTATCTATCTATCTATCTATCCATCCATCCATCTATCTATCTATCATTTAAATGCTGAATCCACTGTTCAGAATATCAGCGACAATAAAACGGTTGAAGTTAATACATCTGTTGTCAGAGTAACAGTGTAGCCTTTTCTACATGTGTAAATTGGTAAATGAACACCTGTTAAAGCCCAAGCTTGTTAGTGACCGTAGTCTACTGCACTTTGTAATGAGCTTTTGGGTTACATGCTTGTGTGGTGCTGTGTCAACATGAGTCTGAACCCTGCTCTGTGCTTGGCTAAATCCCAGTCAGATGGCAGGGACTCACTATTACTTGGCAGTCTGAGCAGAAAGATGCAACAACCAGCCAAGACAAGTAGGCTAGCACTGGTTGTGGCAAAGTGTAACATTGATCAGTATTACAGTAAACAACATGTCAATAGTTGTTTCCGGTTTTCATGTCCAGTTTGAAGCTTTATATTAGTGATTTTGGCCCATACTTGTTGATGTATATTCCCTTTTCTGACTAATCTAGGGCATAGGTGGACAGCAACCAACAGTTCCTGCCTGAGGGGTTACAGGCTAATTCTATCACACAGAAGATGTAAGCAAAGAATTGATAGGCAACACATGAATTAAGGTTTCTTACCATCAACCCATGTTTACCTTCATCCAACATGTTTTTGCGCAATATGACGCCAACGGGGAGAGTCGTGTACCAACACATTCACTCACCTTTCCGAGGTGTTGTTGCAACTCGAGGAGCCGTTCACGTGAACTTTACAAGTCAGGAAATAATTTTTACAATTATGCCGGTGGCACATGAAAGCAGCAAAATATCTGGTAGAAAGGTACATGCTTACCTGGGGGTCAGGACCCAGTTCACTCTGTAAAACAAGCAGAAATATGGAACCAGTGATGAGGGTTGACAAGTAGCAGAGATGGCAAAAGTACTCACTTCTGGTACTCAAGTAGAAGAAGGCTGCAGATACTTGTGCTAAACAAATGCTCTGGTAAAGGAGGTAGAAGTACTGATTTAACTTAATTACTCAAGTAAAAGTAACAAAGTACAGGCTTGGGAATGTGATAAAAGTATAAAAATAAAAGTAGCCTTTTAATGACAATCTTTTTTTATACAAGCTACATGGACCACACACGTGTTACAGAGAGCACGCTGAGTAACTGCAGCGGACATGGACAAAAGGCTCTTTATATGCCATTGTTATATTAAATAGCAATGCCTAAAAGTAAAAAGTCGGCAAAAAATAAAAAGTAAGGTAAAGTAAAATACCTGAAAAATCTACTTGAGTACAGTAACAAAGTATTTGTACTTCATTACTTCCCATCTCTGGCAAGTAGATATTACATCAATGTAAGGTGTCACAACCCAGATAGTTGGGAACTACTGATTTAAATAATTAGCAAATCCAAATTCTACTTCATCATGCATACTTGTTACAGTAATTAAGTATTGTGTTTTTAATGCTAGCTTTCAAATACTAGCTACCTGGGATTACTGTACTGGATTTAAACGCAACGGTGAAAAAATTGATGAAATTAAAGTTTTCTCATATTTGGTGTGTAACTGCACTTTTAATCTTTGTTAAAGTCATTGACTTCATTTTAGTATTTTTTACTGTAATATATGCTACTCTTTGAAGTGTATTGCATTTTACATTTTGCACTAATATGAACATTGATAACATTGTTCATTGTTCAAGTTTTTTGAAGTCCGTTTATTGACTACATTAGCCTTTAAGGTGAGTCGCACAGCTAAAACCCAAAACATTTTGTTTGAACATCAGCACTACATGTGTGGAGAAAGACAATTTTCCAAGTTCATAGAAAACATGCTTGAAAGCCAGCAGGATTTTCTTATCTTTTGCAATTTAAGTAGGGTTATTCTGCATTTCATATTGAATACAATGTGCTATTTTTTGTAATAATATTTGAAAAACCAAGAGTTACTTTCTTCATTCACACTCAAGTATAGAAATGCAACAGAAAACCTGTAGACCACAGTGCAGTCTGTGAGTTCCTGTCCAAGCTTTTGAACTTTGCCCCATCACTCACCCACATTTATGCCCCCCTGCTTTTTCTTTATCTGACTTACTGCATGGTTACAGTAATATACCTTATACCTTCTGCAAAATGATTTTACAAATGTTTTATTCTTCTGAGCTCCACTTTGACAAACATACTTTACTGCATTTATGTGAAGCATCAGACATGAGAGCAATACCTTTCATTGTTCAAATCCCCCTTTTAGTGTAAACCCCTGCATATCTTCATCCCCCTCTCTCCCTTCCTGTGCTCATCTTTCTTTGTCCCAATCTCTCTGTTCTTCTCTCTCTTTCTCATCCTCTCTTCATCTGCAGGCCATCTGAACCACCCCCCCCACCACCACAACCCTACAGCATCTCCTCCCTCACTTTCAGTAATTCAAGGGTTGCCTCTCTCGCTTGCTCGCCCTAATCCAGCTCTGACCTCAATCCCGTGATGTAACGGATCATGTGATGTAGGGAGAAAGAGAGAGAGAAATAGAAAAGAGAGGAGAGAGAGAGAGAGAGAGAGAGAGAGAGAGAGAGAGGGAGGAACAGGGAACATAAAGTGGGGAAACATGGTCTAATCCCCGATGCTAGAGCCACAGACCAATCACAAACTGATGGGGTAGGGGGGGGTCAGGGGGTGCCTCCATTAAGTTACAAAATATTAGTCACACACACACACACACACACACACACACACACACCAACACACACAATCACATAGGACCACGCACACCCCTTCTGGAAACAACAAGTCAACATGTTTGTTTTATCTCTGTGACTCAGTGACCATTTACATGCCAATTTTTCTGCGTACTGCCAACAACACAACAACAACCACTCTGTTTGTGACTCACAGGCAGCCTCACACACAAATACATCTGTACTGTGTGCCATGTTATGTGAAAATATATATGCATTTCTATACCTGTTGTAGAAAAACACGGTTTTCTGTGTGCCAAACCACAGGCACCAAAGCTGAAGTCTGTCACATTTCATACATATTTGCAATTCTTACTTTAAAGATTTACATAAACGGGCTGTTACAACATAGGGGCCAGTGGCCATGTCTTTACCATCTGAATATTGCAAAACTTGATATAAACACAGTTTCACAAGGCCTTTCCTTCCACCATTAAAGTGTTTAAGGTCGACTCAACGTTAAAATGTTATTTTTTTATTTTTGATGTCAAGTGCCATTTTAACAAATAGAATATTGTATGAACAAATGGAAAAAAGTACAACCAGAAATGTTGAATGTAGAAATTAGTTTGTGTAGTGTTCAAATGTTTTTGGATATACTGTGTGCCTTATGTAATGCCATAACTGGTCAATAGGGTTAGCTGTCTAGAGAAACAACAGAGAGAGAGAAAAAGAGAAAGAGAGAGAGAGAGAGAGAGGGAGAGAGGTGTGTCACATGTTCAAACATACACACACACAAACACACACACACACACTGGCACAATATCCCAATTTACGGCCATAAACTGCGTGTGGGATTGAACTTTGGAATGACGTAAAATGAATCTAATAGGTCAGATCATGCTCTTACACTTTACAGAGTGTTGTATACCATGTGCAGAGTTTGAGTCTCAAAATCTTTCTGTTACTTGCTGAAGGAGAAAGTACATGGGCGGTGTATGACATTACAACTAGTTAAGAAGCCAATCATGGTTTAATTTGCAGCTAACACAAATGTGATGTGTGACCTGAAATCCCCAGTGCACAACCACATACAATGGAGATGTTGTTGAGAAGTTGGAGACATCTTGTGTCCAGCAGTGAAACTTTTAAAAAAATCAACATTGTGGAGTTTTCAACGGGAGACATGGAGTAGAGGAATTAATCATTTTCAACTAGGTTATCAAACTTTTTTGTAAAAGAACAAACATATCAGACACAATCTATTTATTCAACGCAACATTTTCTTGAAAAAGAAAAAAAGAAATGTCTGCAGGGGCTCTTTGATTAATTCAGGTGATTTTGACACCGCAAGCAGTTTGTGGCCGACCGTCAGCATTGTTTTTGCACTGGGACTGACAGTGTTGAAACATTGGAACATAAACTCCTGATTAGTTGTGTTCTTTCCCGGTGAACGTGAACAAAACTTGCATGTTGACGGTCAGATGGCCGTGAGCCCCTTCTCTTAGTAGTGTAACTTTTGTTTTTAGTCTCTTGTTTTCATGATTGGGCTGGGTGTTATGGATTTTTACAGTTTAACTATGCTAGTGTATATTATTTTAGCACAATGGCATGCTAGCTTGTTTTCACAGTGCACTATCCGTGTCATGAGAAAAAGGATTAACATATTAATATTGTGAATTTGCTACATTTGGACGTAAACAGCAGGGTTCAGGCATATCTTTCAAGAAGAGAGAAATCACCTGGAAACAGACAAATAATAAGCAACAGGAAAGAACACGACCACCAGCATTTACTGACTAAAAGAAGCCCTTTTACTGAATTTACAACAAGTAGAATCACACACTGTACAAATATGTTTTGGCCCTCAAACTCTGTCAGAGATACAAAACTTGCAGTGATAACTTTTAATTAACAGAAACACTTTAGAATAAGGGAACATGAATTATCATGAATTAATGCATGTCTTCATGCATGAAAAAACATTCAATAACGTAGTACTTCATGGACTATCAAAAAATTGTCGTGTTGTAATCATGATTAACTTAAAATTACTTCTTCATTCTTCATTCTTCATTCTTCATTCTTCATTCTTCATTTACTTATTTATCAAGGCTAAAGATGGACCAGGTCAGCACTTTATTCAAAGAGCCACAAACATGATGAAGTAATGAAGAATTAGTGTTTAGGTAATCATGATAAAAACACTAGAAGTCTTCAGAACATATGGACACTGCTGTGACTGGTCAGTCTTTTGAAAAACGCATGAACAAGGTCAATGAATCAGATCATGATGATTGAAATACCTTAACTGATGCAGTGATTAATGCATAATTCCTGCACAAAGTTGTGATTTAGATGCTATTAATCCTTGTACATTACTGATAGATACTATTAATCCTTGTAAATTACTGATAATTCATGAAGTACTACATGAATGAACAACAATACATACACAAACAAATAGCTTAAACAGTAACATGAAATAAACCATAAAGACGGAAACAAATACAAAATTGTTTAACATGAGAAAAGGCTGAATGTTTTTGGTTTTCCAACAAAACACCAACTGTGTGTGTGTGTGTGTGTGTGTGTGTGTGTGTGTGTGTGTGCGTGTGTGTGTGTGTGTGTGTGTGTGTCTGTGTGTGTGTGTTTGTGTGTGTGTGTTAGGGGTACCCCTGCTGTGTTGCTAGTTGACTACCAGGTGGTGCTAATAGCTGAACATGTTTAATCCCTGGGAGCAATGGCCACCTCCCTCCACAGCCCCACCTTCAGGTCTTCCAGCCCCCCCCCACTCCCAATGTCTCTTTGTGTACTGTACTGTACACTGCATTAATCTCAGTAGTGCGCTCATATAGTCTGAACCCACCAACCCCCTGCCCCTGCCCTCCCACCATGTCTACAACCCCCACCACACACACACAACACACCTCTGTGTTTTAGCTGTATATTTCATGACAATAATCTCACCTGTACTTTGGTTGGTTCGACAGTTGTTTCAACTTTCCAAAACCGATAATCACATGTTTACATGTCTTGCAGTGATTGACCAGGTGTGTCAAGGCATAAAAGTAGGTGTAGGAGTTTTACAGACATACTTTTATCTTTTTTTAGTTGTTTACACTACCTGGTCACTTTTTGGGCAGTACTATGAATGTCAGCAAGTATGTGCTCTTAAATCCTCATTTATATGATTTACAGTAAGTCTCAGGCATACCACAGCCTTGAGTTCAACAATTTTTGTAACTTTGCTAAAGAGACCATACTTTAATCAGGACCACTTAATCCTGTTATTGCCAGGTATGCGAGGGTGGCTTATTATTTAGAGTTTTAACTTTCTCAAGTTGTCTTTTTATAGTCTTTATATAATTCCTTTTGTCATTTTATGTGTATACAACTGAGTGCAACAGCATCAACGCCTGTGAGGAGAGACTATGTGAAACTGTGCACCCTTGGCCACATTTGTGTGAATCACCCTCCAACCAATCCCAAAACTGTTCAATGCTTTTGAAAGGTCTGGAAATGGTATTAGATGTGGTTAGAAGACACATAGTAAGACCTTGTTCATATGAAGCATGATGAGGATTTTATGACACAGTTGTCCGCATCTGGGAAATATTTACGTTCACATTAAAGCTGTGGAAGATTGTCTGAGAGCTGAACCAACAACAGTCTCTTACATTCATGCAGTAAGGTCTCTAGCTTCCTTGACAGGTTAAGGTGCATCAGGCTTAAAACTCTTTGAAACAGACCTGTGTCTCTATCCATCTCTATTCCTCCTCTCCTCCTCCTCCACTCCAACTGTTTATACAGAAGAACCTCAGCAACTTCTTATTCCATTGACGTTTGTGTGACCCCCGTCCACCCACCATATACTGTACATCTGTCCCTCTTGCTTCAGTCCCTTGTGTCCCGCTATGCACCATGTCTATAAGCCTCCCCCCTTCCTAAACACACACACACACACACTGTACCAGTTGTGTACTAATCTGGAGTTGACCTCTCAACCTGTCCCCCACCTTCCCCCAACACACATCTCTCTCTCTCTCTCTCTCTCTCTCTCTCTCTCTCTCTCTCTCTCTCTCTCTCTTCCTCTACATCTCTCCTCAACCATGCACCCCACCCCCCCACACCCCAACCCACCCCTCCCTACCAATCCCAGCACTGTGTTAATCTGGTGCTGGTCTGACGGTCAGCACTTTGAGCGGCAGACAGACAGATTGGCTTTAATCCCCTGAGTGCCACAGATGGAGTGCCACTATGCAGACTTTGGGGAAGGCGAACACACAGTTGTGTGTGAACACATACACACTCAAACTCACATGGACAAAGACATACAAAAAAAAAACTAAAAACCAAAACACCTATGCATATATTTTTTTAGATGGATTCACATGTAAGATCCGTTATATGCTCAGAAATTAGGACAGCATACTGGGTTAGGGACAGTGGTCACATCCTCACAGTTTCACATGATGCTCCTCCACTGTAAAAGCACACCTTCCTCCATGTTTCTGATTAACAAAGCTATTATCTACACTTGAAAAACAAGAGGTTTATAGTGGTTGCAATAACAAAGGTGGTGGCAAGAAAAAGATCTTATCTCAGGGTGGTTTTGATAACATAATGTTGTAACTTACTTGGGAAAGCCACAGGCCCGTTTTGCCCTGTTTTACTAATTTTGAGGTCCTGGTTTGCGAAATGAAAACTCAGTGAAAAAGATATTTCCAGGTTTTCCACACATGCAAGATAATGCTGTTGCCATGATTCATATTTATACAGGCTTATTTAGAACAATCAAAGCCTGACACTACTGTCCCCACATGCTGCACCAGGCTTTTCTCAAAGTGTTTGGGTCCAAATCCTGAAAGAAACAGCTCTTTGATACGCGGCCATGTAATCCTGCAGTTAGATTAGCTAAATGTTAGCGGGTTTTTTTGTTTTTTTTTAATCCAAAGAAGGAAATCATTTCATGTATAATTATCTGGTAAAACTTTGTGAACCTACTGTGGTTATCACTATAATCTGGCAAAAATGAATACATGAATACGTTTCTGAATATAAATGAGACAAGAGGAGAAGGGATGAGAATTACATGAATTTATTCAGCGATTTAGTCATTGGTTTACAATAGCAGAAATGTATCTAAACCTATACACATTCTCAGATTGTTATGTAACAATTGAGACCCTTTTGAAATGATAACTTCTGGACATAGTATGTCTGCCTTCAGTGATTCTCAACCAGGGGTACTTGTACTGTACTTCTGCAGTTTCCATGGGGAGTAATGTGGGGTGAATATTTGTGCTTCTGTACAGAAAATATGGGTGGTGCGAGGCTGATGTTTAATATATGACCTGCCACAGTGATCGACAAACTACCAGTGGCCGACTGCACAAAATACACCTCCCAGCATCCACACTAGGTTGTAACACCTTAACCTTGGGCTGGAACTGAGCCTGCATAAGAATTAGTTAGCAAGCAAGCAGAAAAAAATAACATAGAGAGCTAAACATGCTGGAAAAATGGTTGAAATGTTATGTTTTACACATGCAAAAATTCATTAAACCTCCTGAAAAAAAAATAAAGATACACAATGCTTAAAGATAGACGATTCCTGCGTCACTATGACTTATGAAAAAGATGATTGAAACAACATTCAACAACGGATCCTGCTCTACAGACAAAGAATGGCTCAATATAAACATTTGAACTCTGAATAAGAAGTGACACAAGTCTGAATTGTGGTTCTTAAAATAATGAACTGGGTGGAGACCACTCATCCTGATGTAGTGATTGAGTGTGTGTGTGTGTGTGTGTGTGTGTGTGTGCCCTCAGCACCACTATAGCTGTGGTGCCCATTCAAAACAACAGGATTAAAGGCTGGTGTTTGATTAGATGTTTGTCTGTCTGTGTGTTTCATTGTAATGAGTATATAGCCAAGGCCACAGTGACAAGGGAGAATGTGTGTGTGTTAACTGTGCGCGCGTGTGTGTGTGTATTTCACTGTAATGAATATGGCTGAGGGCATGGCTTTATCCCTTTTAATCAAGAAAGTAGAAGGATGACATGAAACACTAATCAGGAGAATGATGTCAAGCCAGAAAAGGATATTAATTGTTGTTTAATTAGTGTGTGTCTGTGTGAAAGATGGGTACACAACACATTTTCAAGATAGAAATAGTAACCTGCGTGAAGAAGCTACTACTGAGTAGTATGGTATCAAAATAAGAAAATTGTGTAATGAGTAGAATTCCTGTTAGAATATGACTAAGTTATCAATGTCAGATTAGAAGAATAAAAAATGCAGGCTGTGAAAAATACATTTAAGTGTTCATGTCTAAAGAGGAGAAAAGCAAGGGCACAGGGATGAACCATTAAATAACACCGTCCTAATTGACTGAAGCATAATTTATCAGCAGGATCCCCATTCCTCAGTGTGAAGGATCTTTATTTTGCCAGCACAAGGTGCACATGGTGCTTTATTTTTATTTTTTTGAATATTTTTGTGTATGTTTTAGGTTTTTATTTTCACGGGACGGATGAAGACATGAAATGGGAGAGAGGGGGGTAAATGCAACAAAAGGCCCAGAGGTCGGAGTCGAACACGCAGCCGCTGCATCGAGGAGTGAGCCTCTAGATATGTGCGCCTGCCAACTGAGCTAACTCGGACCCAAACATGGTGTGTTACTGCCATCTAGTGGTGCAACTGCTATCAGTTCCATTAGGGATCCACAGAATGAAGGACGCAGGAAATACATAGCGTATTAAAGACTATTTTATTGATCTAGGATTATAGGTCATATTACTGTATGGTAAGGGAACCTGATAGCAATACTATGTTTTCAATTTATTGTATTTTAACAATCTGGGAGAGGTTGAGAACTGCTCTTTTAAATGTTAAACAGGAGATCCATTAAGGTTTTAGTGCTAGCTTTGAGTTTCCTTGGTTGTTTTCACCATTGCAGTACGATTTTGTTAATTTGATTTCAATTCCCAAAGCATTTTACACAGAGCTTTAGTATAGGATACAACAGATAAAAGTGGAAGAATGTATACAACAGACACAGGAGTGTGTGTAACATCCATTTATTACCACCTTATATGACAAATCTGGAAATTACAAACATTGTGTAATTGAAACATCATCCTCAACATTTCAAAAAAAGAAAGACAAAGAAAATCAAATTGAGCAAAAAAAATAAAAATTAAGTTAAAAGGGTGACAAGTCAACCTGAGAAACTGTGTACAGACGTTCAACTGATACGGAGAGAAAAAATAGAAGCAAAGGGGGGACATTTACAGAAAACATGACTGGTATTATTTGTCATGTTACACTGATTTACAATGAATGTTCACATTTTAATCAGTTATTTTGTTAAAAAAAAAAAATATTCACACTTTGAGTAGTTTGGTTTTTGGAGAACTTTACAAACCTAGATGAACCTTTGTTATAAAAAGGTTCCTTGTTTTAAAAAATAAGCCAATGCTACAAAAGTATCTCTGACACTATACTGGTGCTCTCAAGCTTTGGTTTTTAATAATTAGATGAAACCAATTTGAACACCACAAAAACAGGTGCGGTTAAACTATTCTGTCAATTAGGAAAACAGAATCGACAAGAGGATCAAACTTTGGTGCCGAAACGAGTCAGTGGCGTCACATTTCAGTAGAAAAAAAAAATCTGTTCAAATCAGTTTTTTGTTTGTTTTTGTTCTCTGTAGGTGTTTTAATCTAAATGTATCCCCCCATCTTCACGTCATCCACAAATAGGAGAGGAAAAAAAGGAAAAGAAAATCCTTTGCGTGAGACTCATTTGGAAGGGAGAAAAAACAACCTAACATGATGAATGACAGCAATGATCAATATGGTAATCATAAATCAACTCCAAAGATGCTGATGGATTGTATGCAATATTCCGTGGTGATCAGAGCCAACTCTCAGGCAGACACACACACACACACAGGGACAGAAAATCCAGCCTCAGCCTTCATGAGAAGAGACTGCACATTTCTGAGCGAGGCTGGCGGACGATAGAGAGCAGGAGAAGAGGACCAGGTAAGTTCTTCTAGCACCCTGCTGCAGAAAAGAGACATGAGTCCCCCAGCAGACACATACCTAACCTCTACTCCTGTCTGTCCCTCCCAAACTTGGTCTAGTCCACGTTTTTCCTTTTTCTATCCAAATCATGAGACAGTGCAAACTAGGAGATGTGTGCTTGAGGAGATCTCATCACCAAAAAAGTTGGTACATGCACAAAAAGAGAGTACCCTAGAAATCTGCTGTAAAGAGCACTAAGAAAAACACGACTATACACTTTATCCATAATATAATCAGTTTTCCTCTACACACTACTAACACAGGGAGAGAGGTAGGGAGCAGGTGAGGGTAAGAGGGATGGAGACAAAGCAAGAAGCAGAGAGTGGTTAAGCGCGTTCCCCACGGATACGACGTGCCAGCTGGATGTCTTTGGGCATGATGGTGACACGTTTGGCGTGGATGGCGCACAGGTTGGTGTCCTCAAACAGACCCACCAGGTAGGCCTCGCTGGCCTCCTGCAGAGAAGGAAAACAAAATGTAAAAATGATCAGCAGAGCTAAAATGGCCAGTGGATTGATTGATTGCTTTTGGTTTTGGTAACTTATTATGATTGGCATTAGTAGACACTTTTTGGACTAAATGGTGAGCTGATAGAGTATCAAAAATAATCAATGGATTAACTGTCATTCCCTGGGTGTACAGAATTTTATTAACAGTGTATATACAATAATCAATATGTAATGCCTTTATCACAGTACTCTCGTCTTTACAACATTATAGTCATATACAGTTTTCACACAATAACTAGCCAACTTTGAGTGCATAGCGAGGATTTAGATGTAATACTGACCTGCAGAGCTCCGATGGCTGCACTCTGGAAACGCAGATCAGTCTTGAAGTCCTGGGCGATTTCTCTCACCAGGCGCTGGAAGGGCAGCTTGCGGATCAGCAGCTCAGTGGACTTCTGATAACGACGGATCTCACGCAGAGCAACAGTACCAGGCCTGCACAATACAACACAAAAAATGTAATTATGAAGATATGGGAAGCAGAACTTGGTTGTAGAAGCTCAACAAAATGTTTGTCAAACTATAGAAAGCAGGACACCAACAGCTGGTTTTATGAGTTTAAGATCTATTGCTTAGGAATTAATTTGCTTCCTAGAAACATTTGAATTTTTTTTATATTATACTGTCCCTACAATTGTAAAGAAATCAGTAACTCGTGATTTAGGATTTCAGTCTAGCCTAAAACAGAGAGAAAACACTTGTCTGGAAGCAGTTTTTTGCCTCTTTTACCTGTAGCGATGGGGCTTCTTGACTCCACCAGTGGACGGGGCACTCTTGCGAGCTGCCTTTGTGGCCAGCTGCTTACGTGGGGCTTTGCCTCCAGTGGACTTACGGGCAG
>NC_048409.1:22518514-22521287 GCF_013103735.1 Etheostoma cragini
GGACGGGGCACTCTTGCGAGCTGCCTTTGTGGCCAGCTGCTTACGTGGGGCTTTGCCTCCAGTGGACTTACGGGCAGTCTGCTTGGTACGGGCCATTGCTACTAAAGATCACCTAAAGAAGATGTGGGAAACGGAGATAGAGAATTCAGTGGCTTTAGTTTAGTAGGCACAACATGTTTGATTATTTAGAATTGTCCTTTTACATCTTCTGATTACTTGTCCTTTCTACTACTATACAATGAAAACATTTATTTAGTTGTTTTGATTCTCCTAACGTTACACTTCTCGCGATTTCTTTTTCTAAAAAGTGATTATCAACCTTCTCAAATATACATTAATACAAACATTATACAATTCAGTGTAGAACAGGCAACTTAAATTAAGTTAACTTTTAGGTAAGTAAACATACAAGACAATCCCTATCACTCTCAGCCAGACAAACGTCAATCAAAGACGAACGACGACACTATTGGCAGGTGGTCAGATACGTCTCTAAAAATATAACGTATAAGCCAACCAGCATGCAGAGTCTTTAAAGTGGGCGGGCTTTACAGCTGCCTTCCACTGTTGCTAGGTCCGTCCGCCTACCTCGCTATGATGATGGCGGCGGTTTGATGCGCAAACGGGATAAAGACCCAGGGCAGAAGAGCAAAGGAGTAGCACATAAACAACTTCAATTTTAGAAATAAACGCTGTTCCCGCGCATCGGGAATTAAGAAAACAACACAGAAGACATTTCAAGGAACTCATAGATAGGCACAAGGACGCTGAACGGTCCCTAACGGCTGGGTAGAACCGAGCTGAACAGGCGCATAATTTGAAACAGAATTTCCACTCATCGGAACGGCTGCAGTAAAGACTGCATCTCACCGTCGTGTTTGTTATTTTACCACACGACAACATTAAAGGCTTTTCACTGTTAAATCTGCCTATATATCTTTTTAAATACTACTTAAAAACACCAAGTTCTTTCAAAAACACTGTGACATGTTTCGATAGGCTTACCTAGAGGAAAAGTGAGTAGAAGTCGTGAGAAATGTTTCGCTTGTCTCTTATTTTCTTCTTCGTATCCACAATGGGAAGCAGCGTCCAGCGGGAAAATGGCGGCCGCGTCAATCATCTGTCCCACAATGCAACAGTGTTAAAAACATTTCGTGGCTACTTTTATTAGTTTGATACATGCTAGTCAACACACAACATTGGGTATATGGTTTTGTAATGTTTGTCGAACAAGTTGACGTTTTAAAATGTGGCTATTCCATCGATGGGAGATACCGATGTGCTGCTGCTGTTTGGAGTGATTAGTGTTGTTTTTTTTGCGAAATTTTTTTTTCTTTTATTTCACAAGTTCCATCTGCTCCGAAGTGCACTGTAGCCTACTACATCGAATCTTCAAATAACCTCGACATTAAAAACAGTTACCTGCTTTTTAATATGCCATTTGACAAGCCTCTGGTGGATTCATGTAAAGTCTATTCAAATGTGGCATTCACAACTGGTAACGTCTTTTTACTCTCAGTATGTGTGAGCATTCTACTCAAACCGAAAGTTTGACACGGCACTGAAGAGATGTCAGTCGTACTTCTAAACGTTCGAACTTTATGGTGGTTTCCACATGAATGCGCTGGTAACACATAAAAGTGACACCCGTTAAAAGTCCGTTTAGAATTGAATCGATTTATCTTAGCTGAATGCTTCATGACCCGATACGTGTTTTGTCACTTTTAAAAACATAGATTTTGTCTACAAGAATGTGTTGTTTTTTTAGATTTAGAGGGGGAGTTTCAGTAAAAGTATGTCCCTGACTCACTGGACTGTATTTAAATATAATCAACCCCCCCAAAAAATGAGATGATGTAAGGCGCTCCAGTGCATTACACAATGTAGAGCCGCATATTCCTGGAAGGGTGCATGAAGATAGACCATAGACTGAATATTACTAACATACTAATATACAGTCTATTGGATAGACATTCAGGTATGCATAAGAATGGGGATTAGGGATGTAATTTACTTTTATAATTGATTATTCTGTTTGCTTGAGAAATGACAGATTATTAAAGTTAGTTGCAAGTAGATTTTCTGTCCGTCTACTAATCGTTTAAGCAGAAATTTGAAGCAGTTTTTGAATGTATACTCTTTACTCATGCAGCTTATTTACCCACATTAACCTGTTTATTATGTTTGTATGTGAATTCAAGAGTACAAATATTTTGCTTTTAAAAATGACTGAAACCCTATCAAATCCAAAACACAGTAGGTAAAAAAAAGGTTTTCATATCAACCTGAGAGAGGAACAAAAAGTTAAAACATTAACTGGACATATCGTGGCTGAAAATCAAAATATGATTACCATAGGTCTGCTACATATACGCCGCTTCTGCAGAAAATGTAGTGTCATCATAGCACAATGACATGTCTAACTGACAACCAGAATTAAACTTTTGTATTGTGATACATTAAACACTAACAGTAGAAATACACCATTATTGTAAAAAAAAAAAAAAAATAGGACAAATCACTAGGCTACTTTTACAACAAAACTATTTCAAAAAGAAAATCAGAACACCCATTATATCAATGTATATGTCTGTCTATAGAAGAACATGTCTTAACCTTAATGCTATTTCCTATGCTCATTTTGCACTATTCGTGACTTTCAAAAACGCCCTATGCATTAATGTAATGTAATGTAAGCTAGCTAGTTAGAAGTGAATAGTGTAACTGTGATTGAAAGTTTCAAACATAAATGAAGATATCACTAAGGAAACTG
>NC_048409.1:22521387-22612375 GCF_013103735.1 Etheostoma cragini
GGACGGGGCACTCTTGCGAGCTGCCTTTGTGGCCAGCTGCTTACGTGGGGCTTTGCCTCCAGTGGACTTACGGGCAGTTTGCTTGGTACGGGCCATTGCTACTAAAGATCACCTGAGAAAATGACAAAGTTTACTTTGTTAAGTGATTACAATGCATTAAGCACATGTGTAACAGAAAAGTGTAAGGGTACTTGATGTAAAAGGATAAAAATTTACTTTTTAATTTAGAGCTTTATGTCAACATGACAATCTTTAATCTTCAGTTAGAGTGGGTAACAGAATATCAGCATTAAGAGCCTCATTTTTTTTCAAATGATAAACAGGATAGCTTATGTAATGACTATCATAAAACGGACAGCGAAGGCATCAAATCCTAGCAGAGCATTTTATCACGTAGACCTATCATATTCTATAAACGAGCCTATGAGGCGGGATGTTGCGAACCATTCGACGAATTACAGCAGAGTGATTTCCAGACAAACCACGCCTCTTGCGCAGTGAACGTGGGTTCGTTCGTTTCTACATCGTACGCTCCCCGGTTGAGCACAAGCCTTGATTTTTTATTCAGAATGAGCTATTTTGAAGGAAAACCAGGCGACTCCGCCCATACCGACTGCCCGGTGTTCGCAAACGAACACACCTAAAGACGATGGCTGGCTTCTGGCTAGAAGAATGTAAACGGGAAGGAAAAATCGTTGTAGCAAACGAAGAAGGTGATGATAAAAACGACGAAAGAATATAAAAACCACAGCATGAAAGTGGAAAATAGTTTTTGAAGATGACACTAGACATGTCAGGGAATCAATTGATGAACAATATTTTGTCAGATGACCCCTCACTTTAAGCGCATTTCCGAGTCAAATTTGACCAGATCACAAGTGCTTTTTAGGTCCCCGACTCCCCGAGCAGGCAGATAATAGCTCGACTGCTTTGCGTTTTCTTTTACACCAAAAATAATCGAAAAAACAAGTCCATCCGAGAACTATGATGGCATTAAATGATAGATTGGAGTTTAATTGAAACTATGATACTTACCTTTGAAAACTTCGAGAAAGATTGCAGCTCAAAATGGGAATGTATTCTTGAGTGTCTAAAGCGTTGTTCTCGCTATAAAATGAAGGGAGGAAAAAAAGGAAAAAAGAACATAGGAAAGCAACAGGAGACACGTTTCCCATGATGCATTTGGAACAAACATACATACAGCAACATGGCAAACAATTCCATGTTCACACTCACATGCCACGTCGTGTAAGAAGTTTTTTTTTTCTCAATCCTGATTATTGATTTATCTTGTTACTTTAAGTTATTGTTATTTAAATATAAATATACACACATATTGTGTTTTACTTGGAAATACAAAACACCATTAATATCTGGGGGAGAATATAAACTAAGTGACATTCAGTGTAAATACTTTTAATACTGTATCCATAGCTTTAATTGTATTTATGATGTAATACCTAAAATCAATTATAAATATAAAACCCCACATAACTATACTTAGCGTTGTTATAAGTGACACGCAAAACTATGTAAATGCACGCACTCTGTTGCAAATATAAATTATTATCACAGCATTAAAAAAATAAAATACAAACAAACACATATTTACTTTTTATTTCCATGACAGCTTTTACAAGATGTCCACCGTGAGTCCTGTAGGTGGCGCCACCAGAGTCCCTCCAGGACAAAAGAAGAAGAAACGTGTTTCTTTTCCCCCAATCCTCCAACATGGCGCCGTCCAGGAGGACTAAACGCGTGGTGGCTTCACAGCCAGGTTTTCTAAATTTGAAGCCCTCTTCAGGCGCCGCAGGCTTGACTAGTATACGGAGGAAACGTGTGAACAAGAATAAGAAAAAGAACTGGAACAAACACAGCGACATAAACGATGTAACTGAGTTTTTAGAAGACGTCAGACACCAGGAGAGAACCGTGGGGTGAGTTTAGCCTGTAAACGAGCAGTGGTATCGCTGTACTTGTCGTGTAAAACTCTTAAGAAATGTCCACTATCAAGTTACCTCTGCTACAGGACATTTTGTGAATGTTTAATCGTTCATGGTCCGTCGTCGTGCGGGCATAATGCAACAATATTACCTGTAGAGTTCATTTGGTCAGTCCTGTTTATAGCTCATCTTGTTATCAAAAATGGCTATCTCACCAATTGCCCCTATGGGGACAAATAACGTTTTTCTTGACTTGATTATAGCAAAAGTTGTAGTTGCATTGCTAAACAACATGTTTAGCAACTAGTTGTTCAGCCGAGGGCCAACATCCCAACGTTACATACGGTTTTCTTAATTGGACAATTGTACTTAAATGAAAAAAAATCATGTCATATTTGGGCTTTTGGATCTTGAGATGGCCTTTTTTATATTTAGTATACCATTTTGTCTTCTGACATTTCATACAATAAGTGGGTAATCATTTACTCAACATATTCATTAAAATTAAAAGAACTGTTAACTGTTAAATTTTAAGTCAACAATGAGAAATGATGTGATTATGTATTTCAGTGGTCTGCTGTCTGAGAAGTCAGATGACCATTTGTTCTTTTTGGATGTTGGACAACCAAAGAAAGCTGAACAGAAGGGTAAATATATACTTACACAATTGTAATAGAAATTCCATGGTTCAAACTTTTCCCAGAGTTGCCACCGACCAGTTGTATGATACCAGTGGTTTTCTGACCTCTTTAATGCATGTATGCCTGAATCAAAATAATCTCTATTTCCCTTTTGAAGTAGTGGAACCCGTCGATGGGAAGAAGAGGAAAGGGAAAGCAGTGCGTCCTCTGAGGATAGACCTGATCCTGCAGCACGACTCCCTTGTTCCACCCGCTAAAGAGTCAGTATCTATCACGGCCCTCTGTGCTTTACACTTCTTCTGGGACCAGGTTCCGCATCCTTGAATGTAAAGACATTGTCAGGAGAAATGGAGCCTGGTGTTTTCTCACATTTCATTTTCAGGCTTTGATTCACGTCTTTAGTAGGCTGAAGTATGTGTGAATCAGGCAGCTCGGTAGCTCAGCGTGTGTGAACATTGGTATTGTGTAAATTATCTAACTTCATCTGGGCCTGCTAAATTAAACAGTTGGCATTATACTTGCCTTGATGTATGTAAACATCTAGAACACAATTTATCATGTTAACCTACTTATTTTCCCACCACAACCCTACAATAAGGGACTTTTCTGTTTATTCAAAGGTCTAGGGTATGCTAAGTGCATATATCTTAATAATGGCTATTATAACTGACAATCTAGTTATTGTTTGATGTGCTGTATGTATTGAAGTACCATGTTGACACAGTACGTAGACTATCAATCAGACATGAAGTGTCCGTGGGCAGGATGTCTAGCTGAATGTTTTTATTGTGTTACAATGTGTCTCTGACCTGACTGGAGGTAAGAGGTGCGAGTCTTTTTTCTAAAGGATGACTTTACAACTTTACACGTATCTGGTAAAGCGGATTATAAAAAAAATAAATTAAAAAAAATCAGCCTTGTATTTCTTTATTTTAATGTTAGTTTGTCCGGTGATGATCTCATCCTTGCGCTCCCAGTATTTCCTTCACGGGAATGTGAAGACAACACAAAGGGACTCAGGAGACTGTTGTGTAACTGGTCTCCTGGGATCTGAGGACATGCAAACACTCATCCTGAAGTAGATAGTGTCAAAGAGGCCTAAACAGCTAGTGTGGTAGTTGCAAGTTTTGCGTCAGCTCCTCGCCATCACATCTCATGTTACTGTTATATTTTCCTCTCCTGCCTCCCTTATTGACCCAATCATCTCTTCTGCCCCCCCGCCCCAGTGTGTTGGCCTACCAGCAACCTAATGCGAAGAAACTCCGTCGCATTGCCCAGAAGGCAGAGCAGCTGGCAGCCAAAGGCGTGGTGCCACGGAGGCAGAAACAGCTGTTAAACAGACGGCCGGCCGACAGGACAGCCAAGAAGGCTGTGACAGAGGCCAACAACAACCCAGACAGAGACTACTATGACATATGGGGACAAGAGTGTTAGTGCTGTTTATGTATACAGTGTATATATGTGTGTATATCTGGTATATGTGTGTCCAGTGATGATCTCATCCTTGCGCTCCCAGTATTTCCTTTACGGGAATGTGAAGACCACCATGGAGCTCAGGTGACCGTTGTGTGAACGATCATTTGGGATCTGAGGAAACTCGTAGTCGGAAAAATGTATAGCTTTTAATATTAAAATCCAAATTTCAAATAGGGATGTAAGTAATTGATTGGTAACCATTCCTAATAATTTGATTATTAACAACATTAGCTTAAAATGTGCAAAGTTATGTGCATCTCTTGAACCTTGTGTCCTTCCATGTGGCAGTTGGAAGCAAAACCTAAGATATTCCGTTGGGATAACTGTAGAATAAGTTCCACAGGCAAATGGGATCAGAGCCTGAGATGTTTGCACAGTGCAAGTGGATGCAAACTTAAATATGTCTTCAGCTAAACTAAGCTTCTTCTTCCTGCCAGCTAACTATGATCAGGGGAATCCCAAATAGAGACCCACCAGACTCTTTTTATTTTCTGAATTGGTGGATACTAGTGTCCATTGCAATACATGAGGTCTGATGTACCCATGTAAGATGTTAATTTTGGTCATAACAACTAAATGTAGAAGATTAGGAGGGAAATCATTTCCTTAGTCTCTCTCATTTTTATTTTTAAAAGCTCAATCTTATACATTTGACTCATCTGTTTCTTTTTAAATGTAGCCAAAGATACAGCTGACCCCTGGTACCTTCAACAGACGGGCAAGAAGCGGATCAAGGTGAGCGTAATGATTGTTTTTGTGGGTGATTTAAATGACTGTTTAAAAAGTAAATTTCCGCCTGCAGTTTTAATGTTCTGAGCTGCTGGCAGAATGAATTTTTTTAATCTTAGTGGTTTGAGTTTGACCAATGTGGCGGCATCCCTGTTTTGTCAGCGTCCAGAGAAGTTGAACGAGAAGCCGTCTGTGCTCCCTGCTGTGGAGGTGATTGCTCCTGGAGGATCCTACAACCCCGACTTCTTCTCCCATCAAGTAAGTCACAACTCTGCAGCCTACTGACTTCATAATGGCTGCAAACAGGCTAGGCATCGACTATCATTTAAAACAAAGGACTGTTGCTAGTTCAGAGGTTATGTTAAAGCTTTTACAACCTTGATCTGACTATTTTATTTTAAATATTTTCATACATGTTGTGATGTGTTGACTGTATCAAATACAAGAGCAGTTAATTTTAGCAGATTTATGTTTGGATGAAATAGGCAAAAGAATATGTTCATAAGCTAAGTTTCCATCCACTCGTCAATTGAATTATCTGATGTTCGGTTAAAAAAATAACTAATGCAAATAAAGCTGGTGAAAGTGTGTTTCCATCCAATGGCTTTAAAGTGAATAAAAACCTGTGTGTAATGATGTCACATGCTGTTTTGCGATCAAATTGGTATATAAATTTGATTTTAAACATTTTAAGGTGTCACCATTCATTTTCGCTCTGAATTGCACAACATTCAAGCAAAGTTTTTCAAAAATGGATTGTGCCGTCTACCAACAAATGATCAATATTGCACAAGTTGTAGTGCTTATGTGCCAGCTGATAGCGACATATCAAGCTATAATCAGAAAACAACGATGCTATCAACACATTGCTATGATGATGCAAATGCAACTTGCCATTTATTTTCCCTCCTTTTTATTTAATTTTTTTTTTTTTTTTGTGACGTCTCGCTGTTTGAGCGCCATCCACTTACTCCAGAGGATGTTCCACGGCTTGTCCTAACCTTTTTTGGCCAGTTCCTCTGAGTTCCTAATAAATTAAATGTTAAACGTCTCCAGTCCTTGTTGTTGATTTCCATCTGTCTTTGATACCCGCCATGTGTGCGAACAGAGCGGAAATACTGGGTGGAAATTAACTTAGACTTCTTTGTTTTGTGGCGAGTTGCAACCAAAAAGGACCTAAAACTTAATCGCAATTCATTATTTATTCAGCAAATAACGTTTCTCGCATGAGCCATATGTCAATCAAGAGAAAATCCGATGAGACCGTATTTCTTGAGTCGATATTCATGAAGTTCCATTGAATTTTACTGTTTCCATGTGGCATTTTTTTTTATTCAATATCACTTAATTGGAATAAAAATGTTTGGATTGAAACATGGCTATAGTTTATACTTTTGTAGTGAACTGCTTGACTGTTAATCTCTCTCTCCTCCATCACTCTGAACACAGGCCTTGCTGCAGGAGGCCCATGAGGTGGAGGTCAAGAAACAAAAAGAGGAAGACAAAATAGAGAGACAGCTAGCTGTCAACAAAGAACACATAGCAACAGAGGTGCAGATGATTATTCCAGCTTTATTATCATCTTTGGTTTATTGTTAATGTCGTGGAAGTTTGGGTGTTGTTTTTTTTTTAAAATTTTTTTAATTGAACGTTTGTTCTGCAGGAGACGATCTTAAGAGAGCAGGTGGAAGGCCTGGTGGAAGAGGAGAATGAAGAAGAAGCGGCTCCTAATGAGCAAGAGGAGGGTATGGCAGTGGGAGCCATCACAGTGGCCGAGAAGAAGACTGAGAGAGAGAGGAAGAAAGAGAGGGCCTACAAAGTTAAGGTATATGCGCAATTTAAACTTAAATCATTTAAAAGTCTCTTACTTGTTTTAAACGTTGAGTGGTTTCTATTATATACGTAATGCTACACATTCATATGTTTTGCTGATTGCGTCAGCGGTGTGATAGCACCTGTGAATAAAATTACAAACTGAGTTTTTATTTAGAAATCTCTTCTTTCTAAATTTTGCAATGAAGCACTTTTATAATGTGACTCTGCAAACGGAACAAAGCTAGATTAATTTATCAGGTGAATTTGTAAACTTTATTAAAATCAGGGTTAATAATTAAAGCACAATATGTGGTAGTTGACTCCTAAGGTGGAACACAAACCGAAGGGGAATGGAAGTCTGAAACCATAAGGTCAATTGAAAGTCTATTGATTGAAAGGACGTTTATTAGCAACTATTCATAATTTCAGGGTCTAATTTTTTTTTTTAAGCAAAAAGAGCCATACTCACTGGTTCTAGATTCTCAAATGTGAGTTTTTCTTTTTTTTGTCAAATGGTTTTCTGGTTATTGGTTGGATAAAACAAGAATTTTTCCAAGATATAGTTTGTGCTCTTCTATTCGTGATGGGCATATTGTACCATGTTTTTGTTTTTCATTTATTTTATAGATTAAACAATAAAGAAATTCAGCAGAGTAGTGAAATAATGCAATTAATCGTTCTCTACAGCCCTTCTTTAAGGCCCTACTTTCCAGGGACTAGTTTTGAGTTTCAGAGCTTGTGTTTTTGGAGCAAAATGTTTAACACGTCCAGCAAAAAACTGGGGGCTTTTGATTTTCAGATGAATCCTCAAACTAATAAACCATTCGAAAATAGAAACATGTTGCAACTTGTGAAAGTGTCAATTGTAAGGGACCGTAGGCCCTTTCAAAAAGTTCCCATATTATCATTTCGCCGCTCACCAACTGACAATCCACCTCACTGTTTCTCTTCTTCCCATCCCAGGAGCAACTGCGACAAGCTAACCGATATCAGAATGACAAGCGACAGCAGCTCTTCCAGCTTCGCTCTATAAAGACCTCTATCAAACAAGAGGAACAGGAAACCATGGCTAAACAGAAACAACGCAAGGCCAACCAGGAGGCTCAGAAAGCTCAACCCAGACGCCTCGGCAAACTCAAGTAAGTTAAACGTACTACAGACGTGGTTTATGAGATGATGTATACATTATAAATCTGGTTGTGGTTGCCAGACCTGAGGGGGCTTTGTTCAGAATAAAATGTCAAACGATCACAAATATCGGCGCCAAACCATAAAGGGCTTTAAAAGTAATTTCAAGGCATCTTATCCCGTTTTTAGGCTGCGTATCAGATGAGGTTTTTACTTGGACGTCTCACACAATGGAAGTGCTCGCTTTTTAATCTGTGCAGCTGGCTGCCGGCTCGCGTCTGAGCTGTCTCGCATTATAACCGTGGTCTTTTAGTTATGCTTAAAGTAAACATGAGGCTGACGCCCATTTAAAAAAAAAAAAAAAAAAAGAAGCCCTGAATAAATAGATTTTGTGACCTAGGCCAATCACAGCTTTAGATTGTGGACAGAGGCACAGAGCCGTCGGTTTGTAATCCCACAGACTATCCTTTCACTGTTGCACAGTAGCTGAGAAGCATCACACAGGAACTTCTTGGGTATTGAGGAGCTGCAGTGTTAAGGCAAACTTCACATAGCGTCAGAGAGTCCTGCAGCCGTCTATCAAAAACACCTTTCTTTTTTAATAGCGGTAGTGAGCTGAGGCGGTGGGGGTTGATGGGAAAACCCTGCAGCGGCCTGCGGTGAGAAGTTGGCACAGATTAAACAGTTGGAGAAACGTAAACTGAGGTCATCCTGCGGTGGCCAATCATGTAACCGCTGATAAGACGTTTTGAGGCGGTGTGAGATACCCATGCAGTAACATTAAACATCTCTGCCTCTTTTGAAAACCCAAGCATCTAACTGCCCAGGAGTTTGTGGAACAGCTGACTGTTACCTGCAACAAGCTCAACGAAACTCGAGAGCTAGACAGTGTAATCAAGAAATGGAGAGATCTGGGCTCTGTTTAGTGTTTGTGAGCAACGGCCGCCATAAATTTAAGAATCATGAGAATGCAAATCGGTTTCTTTTCTTTTGTTTGCTCCCCAGTGCCATTTCAGCAATAGAAATGATACTGGTACTAATGTAAGCGGTATTTGAAATGGGTTGATTTATATTCACTTGGGAAACAGTTATAAACATGTTGTTTCTTATTTTCAGGTTTAAGGCTCAGGACATGGAGGTTCAGTTAAGTGACGAGCTGGCCGGCTCCCTGCGGCAACTCAAGGTACGTCACTAGTTAGGTTTTCTAGCTCAGCCACTGTGACCGTTGCCAGTGAGGACACAGTCTTTATCTATAATGAGTTTTAGTTCATTTAGTTGGTGTATTATCTTCAGCCCTCTGCATTGTCTTATTCTAAGCTTTATCCTGTTCTCTAATACTGTGACGGCCCACTTTCCCTCACATGGGATCATTGCAGTTTCATGTGATCTAATTGCCAGTGGAAAATTCCCTGCTCTTCTCTTATCTCTTGCCGTTATGTTCCTGGAAAAACATTCAAAATCAGCCTTAGTGGTGTGAATGGGATTTTATAATGCGGGTGGGAATTGCACACTGTATCTAAATGACATTTGTCTCACATGCATTTGTGTGGGCTTGTCTCTCCCTTGTCGTAATACCTGCTTTCTGCAGCCAGAGGGCAGCGTCCTCAAGGACCGCTTCAAGAGTCTGCAGAAGAGGAACCTGATCGAACCACGAGAAAGAGCCAAGTATGGACCTCTGCCTCACTCTTCTTGCATAACATCTCCTCAAAAGCTCCCAGTGATATACAGATGCATACAGTGTGTGTTGATTCAAATGTATGTTACCTCCCACATCTCTTAGGTTCAAGAGGAGACTCAAGCTGAAGTATGTGGAGAAGAGGGCTTTTAGAGAGATCACTTAGTGCCGGACCACAGGAGCTGAGCATAAGATCGGCAGCATTTAAAGCCTCAAACTCAACATAATGGAACTGTGTGTATAAACAACTTAATGACTGTTGAGGGCATGTTTGACCCTCTAAGATTGAAACTGCTTACAAATTGTCACATTGATGATATAATCTGAAATGAGAAGAGTTGGATATCAGTGTTGTGCTTTCACTGTACTGGTGTTTTAATATCCAATTTCACACAATTTTTCAATGAGTGTCTGTGTTATGTAATATGACTCCTATCAGGAAAAGGTTTTGAGGCTTTTTAGTATACAGCTGGGTTTGGGAGGCCAAGTGTCACTACTTTACGCATACATGAGTAAAGACTTACAGTTGAGATTAATAACATCAGAAACATGAAATAGTACTATTTACTACAGGAATATTTGTCAGGTTTATGTTGGCTATCAGTATGCCTGATACTGCAACTTTGGAAATGTAAATAGCCTACATTTCTTGATGTTTCATTATATCACCACAGGATGTAATATTTCATAAAATATTCAGTTTTTCATCAGTATTTCAGCAGCTTTAGGTGCATTGACACCCAGATTAAGGTGCAGCAAAAAGTGTTGGACAGTGATTAAAAGTTGAGTTGGGCCAAAGATATGCATTTGTAATCCCCATAATTAGATAACTTGATTTAGTGAAGTTCAATTGAAGTAGATAACATTTTTTATCTTAATTGAAAAAAAAAAAAAAAGACAGACAGGCTTAAAGTTGGCATGTGATAATTGATTCCAACCTATAGGCTTAAAACCATAATTGCCTTCAGTGTACTGCTGGTGTGAACAAGTACGTGTGTGTGTGCGTGCACACTCCCATGGCGCCTGGAGCTACGCCAAAGCTTCTTATCTGTTAATCAGTGTAAAAATGTAATCTTTTACCGTTGTAGTCTGCAGAAGCCCCCACTCACCTAGCATCCTCGATCCCCCCCCCGCGCCCCCTCACAAGACTGTGTCGGGAACCCTGGACCACCTCTCATTTCAGCGGCTTATCCATGTTTTCAGGCCAAATACCTGCTGATGAATTAACCCGCAGACTCATAAAGCCGCAGTTTTTCTCCAAGGAGCCTAATTCATTACTTCTCTACTTTATTGGATTTAGTGCCGAATACCATATAAAACACGACCATGAGGCTAATGTGAATCCTTAAAATAACCACCACGCTTTTAGTAAATGTTTTATTCAATTTCAAATTGACTGCAAGTCCTCCAACTTAGCAACTTGAACAAAATGTGTACTTTTGTAAATTTGTAACATCCAATACCAACTGTATTGTAGTTAATTTGTGTTTTACTGATAAAGCTCACGTTTCCACTTTTACTGAGCAATGCCGCTTATATAAAAAGAAATAGCCACAAAATCTTTAGGCCTATTATGTGACCTGCAACTGCAACTCGATGGTACACCATGAAAAAAGTAGTAAGTGCAGAAAGATGAAGCTACAGCCTTGCTAGCCGCTTTATGAAGCTCTACTTGCTTACGCCAGCATTGTAAGTATTTGTTGTATGTTTACAATGGCGATGCAAGCACTGTAAAATATTGACCTCTTAGTTAAGCCTGTTAGCATGTTAACATTTTTAAATTAGCACAAAAGGAACTAAGGCTTATGGCAGTGCAATTTCCAGATGTTCGGTCCTAATCCTAAATATTGGTCAAATGGAAATCTTTTGATGGCAACAAATGATAAGTCAGGGAATCACAAAATACTTTACAATTAATCCTGAGGGGAACCATAAGTGTGTGCAACCAATGTCATGACAATCCATTAAAAAGGACATTTTACCCAAAGCCACAAATATTACTAAAGCTACAAAATGTAATGGCAATGATAGTGATGAACCAAATATTCAGGAATAATATAAAAATTACATACTTTGAGTGTTCTCAAGAAGAAAATTGTCTCAACAGAACTACAAGTCACCTTACAAGAATATTGGGAGGTTAGAGAAATATGTTAGTGTTTTCTTGTACGCTCAAGCCATACTATGGCTATAGACGGTATTGTACTGCAATACTGTCTCAGCATGGGGTAGACGGATTACGTGTGCTGTTACTCCTTACGTCCCCTTAAAAATAGATTACTACTCCACTAAAACTGCTGCCGTGTGTGAGTGCTTGAGTGAATATTGTCCCATCACCCTAACCTTTCTCCAGTGTCCCCCCTCCTCGTGCTTACAGATCATGTAGTTTGGCAAAGGTAGAGGCACATGGACACTGAAGTTAGTGCAGTAAGCTAGTGGAAGTCACAAACATCCCAACATGCTTCACTTTAAAGGTAAAATCATACATGAAAATAGTGTTGATAAGTATATTATGCACCTAGTCTATATCCTTGACATTCCACTCCTGGGATTGCTTTGGTTGCCGCAGGAAATTCAGCCGGATACTTTTGCCAATGTCTGTCACCTTCCACTTTCTTTGTGTTGGAATTTTAAACCTTGGTGGATTACTATGGTTAACTGCTCCTCAGATCTCTGCAGGGTAAATCTAGACAGCTAGCTAGACTATCTGTCCAATCTGAGTGTTCTCTCGTTTGACTAAACTAAACAACTTTTGAACATACACATTCCACCAAAGAAGTTCCTTTCCGAAGCTATTTTGCAGCGGAGCTTAGCACCATCCGATTGTAATGGGTTTAATGACGTGCCAGTAGAATAGGAGCCAGAGCCCTCAGCTATCAGGCTCCTCTGCTGTGGAATTAGCTTCCAGTCTGGGTTTGGGAGGCAGACACTGTCACCACCTTTAAGACTAATCTTAAAACTCTCCTCTTTGATGAAGCATATAGTTAGGGAGTGATGAGTCACAGCGTCCGCCTAGCCCGGCCTACCTGCATCTCTTCATAGTCGTCAGATTCATCTAATATATAATCAGTTATATAATAAAGCTAGAGCAAGGCAAGGCAGTACAGCTAGCCTCCTCTCGTTAACCTGTCTCTCTTAGTTATGCTGTTGCAGACTGCCGGGGGGCTTCGTTTGACAGACTGAGCTCCTCTCTTCTTTATCTTTCCATTTGTATTCATCCATGTCCCGGTAATGCTTGTTACTAACTAGCTTTGGGGAGTCGTTCCCCGAAGGCCTTATGTTCTTTCCCCCCAGCATGTTTCCTTGGATCAGGGAGGCTCCAAAATCATGGTTGCAGCTGTCGCTGTGGTCCTGCTACGCTCTGCCGTGCCCTGCTACGTCCTGTTGTGCCTTGTAATACCACACAGTGCCACAAAGAACTACTACAAACTATTTTTAATGACTGTTATTGCCACTCTTCATTTCAACCCCAACTGGCCATCAGACACCACCTACCAAGAACCTGGGTCTGTCCCAGGTTTCCTTCTAAAAGGGAGATTTTCCTTGCCACTGTCGCACTGTTGTTTGCTCTGCGGGAATTACTAGAACTGATGGGTCCATGTAAATTATGGAGTGTGGTCTAGACCTACTTTATCTGTAAAGTGTATCAAGATAACTCTTGTTATGAATTGATACTATAAATAAATTGAATTAAACCAGGCCATTTTTCTCTCTCGTCCCGGAATTTTGTGTGGACTAGCCAGACCCTCCTCCGCAGTGCTTTGGAGGAAGGTCTGGCAATGCGAGGCTAGTCTCACTTTGCCAGACCAAGTGCCATATGGAGCCCCGGTGTTGCTACAAAATAGCCTCGTGAAGGAACTTGTTTTGATGGAATGTGTACGTTAAAAAGTTGTTTCAGTCATGAAACAGAAATCTCAGATCTTACACATCCAATAAGCTGTCTCTATTTACCCTGCAGAGATCTGAGGAGCAGTTGACCATAGTCCTCATAAATCCACTGGAGTTTAAAATTCCAACACAAAGAAAGCTTAAGGAAATAGACATCCGGCCAAAGAAAGATAAATCCCGCAAGTGGCTATAGAATAGTTTCCACCTGATGTGATTATATATTTTATTCAACCAACTGCTGGCAGAATGTTTGCAACCGCCCCATCACTGGCAGCAAATAAAAAAATCCAACATCAACACTTAATTCAATTGATTTAATTTTATAGGAGCTTTGCGCTTTATATCTGGTTTTGCTTGACTGACTGTCATTGGTGTGTGAATGCAGCATTAGCCCAATTCTCCTGAGGGAATATCAAACTCTGTAGTTCCTAAATTCTCCACTACTTCACCAGCTCGTCGCTAATTCAACTGCAGGCTATTTAGTAGTAGTTAGTTTAGTAGTGTATTTATCCCTGAACACAGCCTGCCTAGAGGCAAACACAACAAGGAGTAACAACCGAGCAACAAGGGTCAGCGTTCCAAGTACTAAGTATTTACAATTTTCAGTTTGAAATATATTTTTAAACTGGTTATTATTGGGGTTTAGACTGGTGTTTAGACAAAACAGTCCAATTGCATGGCACTGTCTCTTGTATCTCTCGTCTCTTTCATATCTCTCGTATGTCTCTCTCCCTCTCTCCCTCTCTCTCTATCTCTCTATCTCTCTGTGTGTCCGTTTATGTGTGTATGTTCCTTGTTACATTAGGTATCAATGCACACAGATGAGAAGACAGAAGATGATAAATACATAGCTGAAGATAATATCATGAGCAATGTGTGCTGTGAGAGAGAAGAATGGAAAATGGTGTGCTGTTAGTAGTGGAGCAGTGGGAGATGAAGAGGAGGATGAGGAGGAGGGATAAACAGTGATGGAGAGTGAGTGAGAGGGGGGAGGAGCATAGAGATTCCTCTCCCTAATCCTCTAGACACACGCTTGTGTCTGGCTGCCTACTGGCTCAGAGAGAGAGAGACAGAGGCAGGTGGAGGACGCAAAAGGAGAGAGAGAAAGAGAGAAACCAAGTAGGGAGGATAAAACAAGATGAAGGGAAGAGAGGAAAGGAGAGCTGCCACGCTGACAGAAACGGAGAGAGGAGAGTGAGGACGAGGAGGACTGGAGAAACCAGGGACGGCTTCAAGCAGAGTAAATGAGACGGAGGAGGTGTGCAATGATTTAGTCCAGCGCTGCCTGAACCAAACCAGGAGAGAGGGAGAGAAGCAACAGAGAGAAGGGGGGGAATCCATAAAAAGGATAGCTGGAAGAGAGGACAGCGAAAGAAGAGACAAAGGGAGAAAGAAATGAGGAGGATGGACAAGAGGAGAACGAGCAGAGACACAGATCCCTGGTTACTCAGGCTCACATGAGTGTATGGACCTGAGAGTTACTACAAGATGCTGTCAAAGAAGCAGTGTGTGAGGGCAGAGTGATGGATGTCTGTTTGCACAAACTACGGCCTCTCTTTGAAACTCAGTAGAAGTAGATGAGTTCTGTGTGCATGACCAGGTGTGTGTCTCAGTGTGACAACATATGACGGACCAGATGTTTTAGGAGGTAAACAGGGTCAGGTGCTACCAGAGGAGGGACACAAGGAGGAAAGTCGAAAGAGAAGCGTATGGACGAAGAATTACACACACACAAACACACACACACACACACACACTCACACACACATAGACACCGATGAAAGTGTGTGTGCAGCTAGTACATAGACGGCTTCAGTCCAACCATCTCAGGTGCAGTTAAGGCGGTGTTTGTGTGTGTGTTGTGTGTGTGTTTGTGTGTGTGTGCATGTTTGTGTGTTTTTGGACAGCACCTAAAAAAATAGAAAGTCAGCCACAAAAGGTGCCACTGAGCCTCTTCAAGGTTGCTTTTCATTCCTTTTTTTACACCAAACAAGCCACCTGAAACCACTCCCTACCTCATCTCAACCCAAACAAGTGGACTTGAAGACTCATAAAAAGGGACTTTAACACCAGCTCTGGTGCTCTGCTGACTGGGAATCCCCATCTGATTTCCTGTGCCAGTGGATGCCACCTAACTCCAACCATGGGAGAATGGACCATCCTGGAGCGCCTTTTGGAGGCCGCCGTGCAGCAGCACTCTACTATGATCGGAAGGTGAGTTCTTGTCAGAGTGTCATTGCTATCATGTGTCCTCATGTTTCTACTGAATGTCTTTGCATATGTATGGTATATTTAAAAAAAGCATGCCAATGCATGCAGAATATGAATCCTTCCATGCTCTCAGTCTTTAATCCTTCTGAGTGACATGATGGGAGGAGGTGACCAGGAGGGACACTGTGAGCCAACACAGAGGCGTTGGACATGAGAGGATCCAGAGCAGCGTGAGGACATCCCACAATGAATGTCGGCAATACCTTTGTCGTGCTCATTTACTTTCTACTGTACCGCTCCGTGCTGATGTTGTCCCTCTTTTTTTTCTCCTGCTTTAACATGAAGTCTGCTTCAGAAGCCAGCCCCGTTACACTTGCCTCTTTTCAGCTTTCCCACACTAGTCACCAGCGCAAGGTCAAGACTGTTATGATTTATGCATCATTCTACATGCCGAGATGTCTTGTATTTTAGTTTGACTATCTCATCCCTGTCAGCGAGATAATCAGCAATTATTGATGAGTGTTTCAGCCACAGAGGCACATCAACTCTGTAGATGGTATTAAACATTATTTTACATCTAGTGAAGGACACATTCCTGAGTTTGGGGTTTTCTCGAGACATCTGCCCCGAACTTGTGGTTCAGCGCATGTTCATTAGAATCAGTAGTTCATTGAATTAGCAGTTTAAACCAATCCCCTGAAGCTACTTACTCACTCTGGCTAGTGGAACTCTTGAATTATTAGCCAGTTTATGAAATGAGATAGAGAAACATTCTTTTTTGGTAGAATATGACTCTTCTTCTGCTGAGTGTGAAGCTCTGAGTGTGAATTTTGTGGGGTTATAAAACTGTGATCTGAAATTCTGAGAGCAGTCTGTCAGTGGAATGATGAGTTGGAGTTGTTTTCTTTGGTGTTATGATGAATGATTGGTCAGCATTTGCTTCCTTTCGTTCATGAGACACTGGAAGAGTGGTGTCGCTCATCGCCCGGACTAGTCATCCTTGCTGCAGGGTCTCAGTGGGAGCAAGAAAGAGAAGAGACACAAAGAGAAAGTTGTTAAGGAAGAAGAAACATGAAATACCCAAAGGAAATCAAGGAAAAGAGAAAGATAATGGTTGCAAAGTAGAGAGGTTGCAGTGTAGATATGGTTGCAAAGTAGAGAGGAGATGAGCGGAATACACAGTGTGAGTGTGAGTTGTGTGAGACAGGAAGTAGATGACAGAAAAAAAGTAAAAAGGCAGAGTGAAGAAGAGTAGCGGTTATTCACAGACAGGCGAGCAGACACATGGCCTCGGTCTGCAGGGCATTGGTAGGAAGCCAAGAGGACTGTCTCATCACAAGATGGTGCTGCATGCCATGACCTAAGCGGGGCAACCAGGACACCCTGTAGCAAAAAGCCTCCGATCATTTTCGCACAGTTTACATCCAGACAGTTAAAATGTTCAGATGATGGGAGGAACTATCCAAAACCTTTTCAAAATAGCAAAATGTACACGTAAAATTTCCAGTATTCCTGTACAGTATAACTTGGATTTGTTTAAGCTCAATACATTTTCCATTTCCACAACCACTTACTATAAAGCAATACGTCCTTTATAATGTACAGACTCTTTCAAGAAACCATTGTATTACATTATTTTGAATGTCTGTTTACAGTCTCTTTCTGAAAAGCTGCATATATTTAAAACATAAAACAGATTTTATGTGTACAAGAAGTTCAGAGATCAGGATTATATCAATAGTGTCTCTTCAGCTAAAAGGATTTGCAGTGGTTGGCTGAGGGTGCTCGAGCAGGGTGGATGCTCGTTGTCGAGTGGCATAAACTAAGGTTGACATGCTGAAGGATGTAGTGATAGCTGTAGAGTCTTAGTCTTTTTGTCTTATTGAAGTGAGTGCATAACACACAACGGTTATTTTAAGGAGCCAAAAAGATTATGTTTTCAGTTCATTTTGTTTGTTTGTCAGCAAACTTGCACACTTTCTCTGAAAATTAGTGGAAGGGTGCAGCATGGGCCAAGGAAGAACCGATTGTATTTTGGAGCAGATCTGAATCACGCGGCAGATGCATAAATTATTTTTCATTTTAGTCAATGTTGCAAGATAGGACATGTCCTTGGCCGAGGTCTGCGCTCTCAGAGTTCCCTTCTAGCTGCTGTTAGTAGTTACAGTATGTCTGCTGCAAGTGAAATCCTTTGTGTATTCAGTCTTGTTTCCACAGCTGTTAACTGACATTCAAATTGGCCAACTGATGAGTGTAGTCTTTTGCCTTGCGAAAGTCTTACTAACTCTACTAATTGATTTATGTTTATGGTTTTCAATGTAAATTGCTTTTTATTGGATGTTAGCTTCACAACACATCCCCATGCACTGGTATTTATTGGACATCTAAAGGGGCATTGCTTCTTGGACATATTTGACATTTCACCAACTTGTCGAGTTACAAAGGAAGAATGTTGTTTATTTATCTCTTAAACATTGTTAATCGTAAGCACGCCTAATCACTTTTGCTATTACCAATAATATGAAAAGAACCAGCTGACAATTTTTAGCTTTAGTTTCTGTGTGACAGCCTGTATGTTCTCACAGTAAAGTGCAATCCCTGCTACTGGCTTTTCTACAGCTCAAAATCATCTAATCTGGGACACCACAACTGACATGAATTTTTATGAACGCACACTAATACTCCCTCAATCCGGAAAGCTATTCGTCCGTACGCTGCAATTTTAGACATGTGATTGGTTGGCGCAGGTGACGTCCTGCCGAAGAAAGCGTTGGACAGGTGGCTGTCCCTGGGGCATTACAAGCGTGTGTTCTCATGAGCCCACCATGATAACAGCCTGCAGGCCTGGGTGTATTCGTCATACATGAGTCACACACACATTAGGAAGAATGTAACATTTGTCTGTGTAAGATTACATTATAACGGCTCTGGAGATTCCCTTCTGCTGTCAGGGTTTTTGTGTGCATAAATACTCAGACTGAGTGTAAAATGTGAGCTTCGGTTAGCTTTGTGGACAGATCACATGTGCTTGGACGGGTTTTGGTCCTGTCTGTGAGTGTGTGTTTGTGTATTCACCTGCTACCTGTGATTAATTCCTGCCATTACGGGCAGTGGGGAAGATGTAAATTGACTTGGACCATCTGATGGACTGTGGAACCCCAGCGACTGTTGGTACACAGCCTCTGAGGAGAAACCGTGATGTAGCTCTCTCAACGTAACTACTGTAAACGGTGTGTTTACAGTAGTTACGTTGAGAGAGCTACATCACGGTTTCTCATACTGTTTCTTTGGTTCTACAGTCTCATATGTGAGCTGGCAATGGTCCGAGTGGGATTGCTAACCATGCAGGTGCATCCTCCCAACACCCTGATATTGATCTCCAATAATGGAATATTAAGCAGAGCTTGGTAGAAGATAGGGTACTTCATGAAACTTTAGTTTAATTAGGCCTGCCCATTGACAATACAACTGGAATGCTAAGTGAGTGATTAAAACTGTAAGTACCTCATTGACTTTTTTCTCCTGTTAAAATAAACCATGGTAGAAATTAGAGTACCAAATATTGATTCTGGCATTAGCTTTCTCGGTAGGAGAGCTGTGGTCAAACACTCCGATGACAGATAAAAGTAAAGGGGGCTCTTCACAACCAGTGTTACTACTTACAACGCTGAGTGAGCACCACAAACTGGGTCACTTTCAAATTGGATTTGTTTTCCCTCTCAATTTATTCTTTAAGCGTCCGGTTAGGATCTACTGCCAAAGGTTTGGGTGTATGTGGTGGCCATGACTGTTCATTCAAAACAACGGAAGTGATAGAAAGATGGTTCACCCGATCTCCTGCCAGCCATTTTTGGAAAGTGCCTGCCCCATAGTTTCCAATGATGGGTTCTCAGATGGTTCTGTGTAACAAACCATCTGACACTCAAGTTACTTGGCATGCCCCCTGTTTGGAGAAGCAGTAAGCAGACCCAACACAGATGCTAAGCAATGTACGGCTGAGGGCGGGGAGAGCAGCAAAACGTGTTTTAGCAACATAAAAAAAGTCAACATAAAAAACTCAATGTCAGTTAAATTGTATGTTATATTTAGAATATTTTCACCGGTTACCTTGCTGTCACATGGCCTTTTCCAATGGGAAACTAAGGCTGTTTTCAAAGCAACCAGATGGGTGAAATTACTGTTTTTGTCAAAGGAGTCTGGTGGCGTTGAAGAGAGCATAAATGGATAAAATGGCTTAAGTTCCCTGTCAGAGAGGGCTGGCTGATGGCAAGGTAAAATGTTGAGAGTATTTTAAATATAGCGTCAACTGATAGAGTTTTTAGGTGTTCTCTTTTTTTAGATGTCATAAATCCATTTTGCTGCTGCCCCTTCCACAGCAGGACTTTTGCTTCTGTGCTGGAACTCCTGCCTGCTTCTCCAAAGCTGGGGGGTGCCGGCCGCCATCTACTGCAGGTAATACACTGACTTAATACAATCCTCACTTCAACAAATCTGAACCCTTCCTTACTGTTGTTGCACTCAATTATATACACGAATTGCATTGGAAGATGTTGAGAGTTAACCCCTTCACTTGTTGCAATGTCTATTTTGGAAAGTTCAGATGCATCCATCTCTTATTACACCGTGGAAAACTCAGACCTTAAAACTGATTTAAAGCATGTGCATCATACTACACAGTCTTTACAGCAATAGTTCATTTGGGGCACTAGAATCCTTGAAGAGATAGTTGAAAGTTTTCTTGTATCTCAGCATGCACATGCACATGTGCACTTTACAGGAGGTGATCAAGAGTGTGTGTGTAGTTGTGCTTCTGCAGGAGCTCTTCTTGACATAGGCCAGCTCACTCAGCATGACTCCCCAGCACAGCTCCCCTGAGTCAAATGAGTGTTGTCGCTCAGGAGCCGTCATCTTATTCGTCTAGGAAAGCATGTGCGTGCGTTTTTGTGTGCATGCCACATGCACTCTTTCAGCACAGCACAAGTGAAAACGAAAACCAGCATTTATTTTTGAGCAGCGTGTACATACAACCCAGGGTGCCTGGTTGTTGACAGGTTACAGCTCTGTCGTCACATGACCTTTAGATCATTGTGCTTTTATTTAGTGAACCCATGTGGAGCGCTCACAACCCCCCACATAGGTGATAGATGATTATTTTTTGTATGGCCTCGCTTGTGGCAGATTCCCCTGAGAGATTGTTAAAAAGAAACACTTACAGAAGACCAAGTGAGACCTGTGACATTTAGTCTCTCCGTCCATCCCTGTCCTTGCTTTCACACTTCTTCCATAAGAAACCTGTTATTGAAGTGACATCACATCCATTGGGAGATTGTGAATTATATGAATGCGAGGTAGATATAATTCCTGCTGTATCTCAGACTTTTAAAACAAACATACAGCATCCACCCACCAATAAAACCTCAATTTATTGACATAATACAGTGAAATACCAAAGATAAGATAAGTTTATTATAGAAGATGCTCCTCAAGTGTGCATTAGAGTTCATTTCAGTACTGATAGTGGGATGGATCTAGTTTAGTTTTGCTGCTAGAGATACAAAAATCTTGTAAATGAATCCTGGGAGCTGCTCTGTAGCTGCTGACAGCCTTTAATGACTGGAGTACTACAACTGGCCTCCACAGGGACTTTTGTTACTGGGGGAGAAAGTGAGAGCAACTGCATACAATTATGCAGCTTGTGTCTTCTCATTTCTTTCTGCTTACAACTCATATACACATTCCCCCAATCCTCTCTCTGGTTCTCAGCTGATAATTCTCCCTCCGTTGATCCCCACAATCCACACATGCTAAGGTCAGGGTTGATGCGGTGTAATCAAGGCAAGGCAAGGCAAGGCAAGGCAACTCCTATTACATGTGTGTGTTTATGAGACATCATTTTAGAAGATAAACCTCCATCTTCATCCTGTTTTAACACCAATCTTACATCAATTTTGACAACTTTGTAGTGCATAGTGTATCATGAAACACATGGAGAGAAACACAGGCAGATAGAGGAACTCAGGCGAGACCTAACAGGAATACTAAAACATGGATGGTCATAGAGAAGCAAGAGGGAAGGGGTCCAAGTTCAGACAGATTTCACCTAGCAGGGCCTCGGGGAGAAACTGTCTCTGGCAGGGTGACTCAGGACGGCTTACCGTTTTAGCATTGGCACCTGCCAAGTGGACAGAGCAGGCCAGTGTTAGAGTGATACTGGAGGGTTAGTTTAACCTGGACATTACCTAACACACACACAAACAGAAGGGAAACCCTGCAAAAACAGCCACCTGAACCAGTTTTCTAGTCCTATGTTTATTTATAAAATGTGTTTTCCTTTTAAAGCATCAGTATATAATTGGAACAGAGACCTCTGAATGATTTTTGCAACTTAACCTACACTTTTTGGGGGGTCATTTTTTTGGCTTTACGTTTACGCAAAAGTTAAATTTTTGTGAAGTGGAAGTGGAGTTCGATGTTTGATCCAGTTTGAAACAACTCACGCCTCAGATCTGACATCCAAGGAGTGAAAATCGCCTGCCAAGATCTACAGTATGCTGTCAGAAAATCAATACGTGAACATGCAACAGTGCTGTGATGAATTATTTATCTCAGGCAAGTTACACGTCTCTTCCAGAGGATTTTCACACCCTGTTTACATGAGCTGAATGAAAGTTAGGCATAATAGCCAGAGTAAACAAGCTGGTTGTTGGGTGGTACGTAGTCTCGCATTGCCAGACCTTCTTCTACAGCGCTGCGGAGGAGAGTCGGGCAAGTCCACACAGCATCCCGGGATACTGTGTAATCTGGTTTATTGGCATTTCTTTAAACCAATCACAATCATCTTAATAATATTATAATATAATAATAATTATAATTATAATAATAATGATCTTTAAATCATCTTAGAGACCAGTGGAGCAAAGTGCTATGGCAGAATATCTTGTGTAAATGAATATCTTGTGTAAATGAATGCCAACAAAACACACAGTGAGACTCTGGCTAAAATAACAGACTCTTATGCAGTCAGACATAAACAAAACTACATACAATATGAGGGATTAAATTTAAACTAATGGCTAATTTTGATCTTTGAATGCTGCAGCTTTTGCAGTTTTGTCTATTTGTGTGAGCTTGGGGCTGTAAAATCATTGTCTTATTTATAAAAGCTGCTTTTGCTACTCATGACTAACAGCATTTCTTTGTAGGCATCATAAAAGTTGACATTCTTGTTTAATTTGATTGATCATTATGTTTGTCTACTGATGTTCTGATAAAGCCTGCGCATCTCCATGCATGGCGCTCTCTTTCTCCCTCTCTATCACTCTTTTTCACTCTAACTCCTCACTTTATCTCACTCGATCTCACTGTTTGAAGAGGAAAAGGGTGCTCTTCTTCCAATGACTTATCCTCCTCATCCCCACTCTCTCCAACTCCCATTATCGGCTGCATCTTCACACTAGACTGCAGTATGTTCATCTCTTTGAGCGTGTTTGAGTGTGTGTTTGTGGCGACTGTTCCTCAGAGGCATTATCAGCTTGTGCACAGAGTGATTGACTCGTCATGAATAAGAAATCGTGAGTGCACACAGTCACACCTTGCTAAAGCACACACCATCTCTGCCAGGACCAACACTTTATGAAGAGACATCTGATTCACTTCCCCCTCACACACACACACACAAATTCATAACCAGATGGTCATCCAAATATACAAATATGTGCGTAAACAAACTTGCAGCGGGATTTATATTTAGTCATTACTTGGGTGGAAACGCTTTCTCACACTCACTCACACATACTGCCAAAGCTGGCACACCCCTTATCTTTATATGGAACCAGATAGTATGACAATGCAGACACTCACACACTCACACAAACGCAAGCACACACCCACACACACGCACACACACACACACACACACACACACCCCTTGATCTCAGTAGCACGTTCTTCAATTAAGCAGTGAAGTGAGAGGTGAAAGTGTTTGACTCTGCAATATGTTTCATTCACACTGTTTCTTAGCCAATTATGAAATAGCTACTTGGTAGACAAACAGATAAATTTAGCCTTTGCAAGAATGACAACAGCTTGCAGGACTGGAACGGTTGGCAGCTGTTTACTGGAGGAAACTGTATTGAACATAGTCATCTGTATCAGATAATAATGCTTCATTCCTGTCAAATCAGATAGACACTAATACAATAATACTATTTACTTCCACAGTTAGTGTTTAGCACTTTAAGTACTTATCATCTATATTGGCTTAAAAGGTATATTTGAAATTTGTTGATGTTAAAACAATTACTCATTGAACCATAAGTCAGGATCGTTGCCAACTGTTGTTTCTATGATCAAAAATGAAAGTAATGAAACTACTCAAGTAAAGTACAAGGAGCTCTAAATTGGACATTGAATGTACTTATTTACATTCCCCTACTGCCCACTCTGGATGTGAGAGTTGTTAATGCCAAATGTAATCTGCGTAATTTACAGTTGTTCATATTTCTCCATTGGAACCACTGTGATCAGAAACACTGTTAAAAAAAATGTGAGAGTATTTTTGTCGATTGAGTGTGTTTGGGATGTTCCCTGTACAGCCATGTGCTGTCTACTTGTGTGTCATGGAGGCTCCCTGCATGTGCCAGAGCAGCTGATTTGGGTTGGGGCTTGGCACGAGAGAGTCGTGGTGGGTGGGGGATTTGGCATGAATGCTGCGGCCCTAACTCGGGATTGTCTAAAACCCAGCGTTTTAATCTGGATTACGCCCATCATTTCTCTCTCTCTTTCTCCCTCTCTTTCTGTATTTCCCTTCATTGACCCCCCTCTCTCCCTCCCTCCCTCCCTCCCCTTCTCCTTTCTCACCCACGCAGTCTCTCTCTTCCTCTCTCCTGCTGCTCTTTCTCCTGCTCATGCCTCACCCCTCCATCACAACCTAACTAACCCAAAACCAATGCTCTGCATACTGGCTGGTCTGTTGCTATGGTGACCATTCGTGTCACTTCTTTTCATTCCTGCCAGAGATCTGTTCTGAATGATCAGAGTAGATTTTAGAAAGTCTATTTTTAATGTCTGTGCTCCAATTTAACTCTTACTTGTATTGCCGTGTCTGTTGCCAAGGTAACTGCCACAGTTATTATCGTCATGGAGATCCTTGTGTACTCCGCACTCAGCCTATGTACTAGTGCAGTGGTAGGAAAATGGGATACACTTAACCTTTCTCTGGATCAATCTATTCTTTATTAGTGATGACAACTACAAACAACATATCCTTTCATAGTCATTAGTCAAGGGTATAACGGGAATATATCATTTTATTTTACAGATTGGTAAAACTACACAAAAATGCCCAACAGGATATTTGCATGTATGTGTGTGTTCATGTGCGTGATAATTATTGTTTGCCTCTGTAGGGCTATGATTTTCAATTATCTTCAGAGCCAGAGTCAGTTCATGTTCATCAACACACTCCTTGAATACCTGTGTGTGTGTGTTTGTGTGCATGTGTGTGTGTGTGTGAGAGAGAGAGAAAAGAAGAGGATGAGAGATATATAGATAAGTAAAAGTATTAGAATGTGCTATTATTAGACTTCCATTTTACAAGTTTAGAGATCTAGGATTATGCAGACTACAATAAAAAAAGTACTGTCACCAACCAACGTATTATTGTAACAGAAATGTTCAGTACAGTGTATCTACAGTGCATTGATAAGAGAAATAGATTGCTGTATATCTATACGTGTGTTCTTGTGGGGCAAATAATAATTAAAGGTAAAGAACTGTTCATTTATTTTGGGATCTTTAATCAAAATAGACTTAACCCTTCCTTAACCAGCAAAACATTTTTCCATGACCCTCCAAAATGATTATGAAGAAAAGCATGACTATTTATGATGCTTTTTGTACTGGTTTGTACTTGGCAAAAGTGCTTTGCATATTACTCTTTGAAGAGTCATTCAAATAAGACACACTTATCAGTCTGTCTGAAATAAATATAACCTCTAAAGCCACCAGCTTGGAGTTCAAAGGCCACCAAGCTAAACAATGGTAACATTATTATTACTAGCTGGTGTGATATAAATTCACATCAACCTATCCTGAGAGGATGGCACTAACATCTGACACAATCGGCTTTGTGATGCACCGCAACAGCTGGAAGAATGACTGCGTCTCTGATTAAAATGTGTGTCTGTGTGTGCATGGAGAAATGTCTTTAGGATTGTTATTCGCTGATTCTCTGTATTGTGAGTTAATCTGTGCATATTTTTGTCATATTGATTTTAGCATTTGAGTGAGTTTCCGTGTGTGTTAGTGCATGTATACTGTGTGCGTGTTGGATGGCCATACTGGATAAAGGTCTGTCAGCAGGGGAGAGTGCAGCCCGCTCACTCACTCCTTCTGTCACTGGCCTGAAGCACCGGAACATCCCTTCTGCCTTTGTGTATGTGTGCGTGTGTGTCTCTCTGAGGTTTCCAGTGTAAGGTTGTATACAGCTTGGTGCCAGGTGACCCCCGGTGAACTATGAGCTATTGATAAACCTTGGCAAAAGAACTGAGACTGAGAGAGAGAGAGAGACAGCATAAGTGTCCATCCATATTTGATGTGAGAGGATTAGATTTGTCAAGCTGCTGGTGAATATGTTAATTTTTATTTTACCTTTATTTATCCAGGTAAGTCGATTGAGAACAATTTCTTATTTGCAATGATGACCTGTCACATGTTTTTCTGGCCACTGAGCAGCTCCACTGGAGTGGTTGGGGTTAAGGGCCTTGCTCAAGGGGAAAGTGGTGGTAATGACGGGGGGGACGTTTAAGTACTATCAATTTTCCCATCTAACTGTTGGAATAAAAAATGAACTTGTATTTCTCAAAATGTTTAACTGTTCTTGTTTGAGCAAATAACTGAAGCCTATTGCTTTTCTAGTGAGGTTAGTCATGGATTATCTTTAGGCCTTAACACACAGACCTCTGTCACAGATCTCTGTCCATTGCCTCTTCCAATTCTCTATTTAGAACATCTATGTGGTGATTGGTCAATCAGTGTCCTGAAGTGTGATGTAAAAGTCAGTTTAAGAGAGTCTTTTTGCTTGAACTTGAATATGGCAATCCTGTTTAATTGAATTACTTTAAATTATTAGCATTTGCTACAATATTTTATGTAGCGCATCTGGCTCACATTGCCATCCCAGTCCCCTCCTTCTGAAGGCGACTTGCATGATTAGATGTGCTGACCTCTGAAAAAGGGGGAAATGCTCACTTCATCAAATGGCATTGGTGTGCAGCCACAGTGAGATGCTCGGTTCCAGATCTCTGACTAGGAGAACAATTGAAGTACAAGCTAAGATTATCAGGCTAAGTGAGCTGCAGCATGCAAATCAGAGGTTGTGAAACAGAAGACACAAAATGGGAGACTGATTGGTGAATCTTTCAGTGACAGGAACTGGGGCTAAATTAAAGAGAGAAGCAGGAATTAGATAGAGATAAATAGTAGTAGCAACCGTGCTGCAGCATGCATGGAAGTGTAGTAAGGGGGGAAGGGAGCTGTGCAGAGAAAAGCCAGAGCCTGACAGTGAGGGAACATGTATTGATGGAGGCTAAAGGTTGGGCTCTGACAAAGATTAGCAGATCAGCCAACATAGGACTTGTTTTCAGTGTTGTCCAGAGTAGCTAACACACTCCTTAGCCTGCAGAGACAGAGCAAAGAGCTTTTCTATTATCCTTTATAATTTTTGTCCCTCAAATCTGAAATTTAACATTTAAAAAACATGTTTTTAGCTAATTTTGTGTTGTAAAGGGTTTGTTGCGTGGGTAGAACCTGATCTCAAATGCAAATCTTCAAAAACAATCCAAGGCACACTGTAGGGTTTGTGACAAAATAAAAAAAACATTTTTTACATAGCAATATGCATTTAAAATGACCAATACATTGCAACTGACATAGCTCTTGCATACTTAGATTGTGTCACACTAATCAGTAGAGTGTGGTTCTCTATCAAGGTGCAAGCCTATTGGTCAAAAAGCGGTGATACATGATCAAAAGAAGGGAGAAAGAAGCTATTTTGAGAACTAGAATTACAATGACTATGCACCCATATTTATATATTCATAGTTCTTGTGTCTCATTCTGAAAATAACCTATTTTTAACAGCGTTCCTTTTCAGTGCTTTTGAACAACAGTTTATTTTCTCTCAAAGGGGGCCTATTCTGGTTTTCTCCATGGCATTATCTTTCAAGCAACTTCCATACAGTAGCATAATTTGGTTTGTATGGCTGGCATCATTTGTTATGAACTTTTTTACATAAATTAAAGAAGTGTCAAGCTCCTTGAGGCACCTAATCAACAAATCTGCAGAAACATGCTGTTCATTAGTTGACTTCCAGTCGGCACACTTCGCGCTCTCTGCATTTCCTTCGTTTTCTGCCCCTCGCCTGTTGCCATGGTAACCAGCAGATGGGAGTTGAGAGGAGGGGAGATTGAAGGGAGGGGAAGAGAAGAGATGAGAGGAATCAAAAAGGAGGGGTTGTGCCGGGTTTCTGGGTAAAGGAACCACAACTGCTCTTCCTCCACACTTCTCTTCCTTTTCCCTCTTCTTTTGATCTCCACTGCCACATCTTCCAATCTCGCCAAAAACCTTACGTTTCTTGTCAATCCCTGGCCAATTATCTCATGTCCTTTGCCTCCTCTTTCTCATTATCCTGCCACAGTTTACCTCTGCTGTTATCTCCCTTGTCCACAATTCTTGAATTTTGTGTGTGTTTTACTCCAGCTCATAACCAACCACTGTCCCTATTTCTCTCACATCTTGATAAAAAACAACAACATACCACGCACTTTAAGGTGGACACGATACCAAACGTGTCTTACAACAAGTGTGTACATTTTTCATATGCTTTGCTTCACTAAGCCCTGAAACGACTGAGCCACACACAACTCCCACCTCACCTCTGCTCTATTTTTATGCCGCTCATCCTCTCCACTTGCCATGCAACCCGCATGAAAGGTTTCATTAAAAGAGGATTAAACATAAAGGAAGAGGTTCATTAATATCAAGGGAGCGGTACTGTAAATGGCATTTGAATTTCTCTGAAAGTTGAATAACGCAAACTAGTGAAGCAGCAACACTGTGTGTGTGTGTGTGTGTGTGTGTGTGTGTGTGAATGTGTGTGTACTGTGCGTGTATGCATGCATACGTGGAGAGGGCAGATGGAACTAGAGCCAGCCAGTCAGCCAGATTGTTCACATTACTGTACACTGTTTAATTTTGAAAATAAATGCACATCTATAATGAGAGCTTTGACTATGAAAAAAAAACCTTCAGTGCAAAATATCCACCGTCAGATATTGAGGAGGAAAAAGACAGTGGGTTGGGAAACCACAATTGCTTGAGGAGAATAGGCATTTTGGGTTTGTGCGCATTATGTTTTTGCATAAACACACATATTAGTGCACAACAAACAGTGTCCGCTGTGATTTGTGTTGTGAGATATGTGCTAATATGTCAACAATGTGAATTTTCAAAGCATATGTGTACAATGTATGGCTGAGCTGATTATTACTTTCATTATTGGGTATTTTTTCAGGTTAAAAAAATAAATTTAAGTAAGTAATTTTTTTTAAATCCCATGAAATGGTTGAGAGCCTAAGGGGAATTCTTCAAAATGCTTGTTTTGTCCATCCGGCAGTCCAAAGTATTAATTTAACAATGAAATAAAACACAAGGTGCAGCTTTATTGAAAACTCAACATTGCTATCAATGATTTTTGTTTTTCTGTTGATTTACAAATAACTTCATCAATTCATCAGTAACACAAATTTTTTGTTAATGTAAATTTCCTCAAGAGTGTGCGTGTGCAGAGACAATTAGAGAGTGCATTAGACAGACTTTAGTGTGGTGTTTTCCATTTTAGAGGGAAGGCACCAACAGCTCATATGTCTCCTCTGGCTGTTCACAGAGTAAAGAGACTCTTTATACAAAACTACAGACACAATCTGGAGATTATTCCTGACAGAGAGGGGGTCACAAAGAGAGATAGACAGGGCCACAGGAGTGCAAATGAATGAAAGAAAAAAAGATGCTCTAGAAAGGAGAGAAAAACAGGTTGGGGTTGCTGTGTGGTGTTTGATAATCTAAAGCTATTCGATGGCATTACCAAAAAAAAAAAAAAAAACTAATGCAAGAATCCTCCCTTGGTCCAGTCACAGATTACAGCAGTGGGTTTGCGTGTGGAAGCTATTATATAATTCATTCTCTATGATGAGATTTTCCTCCAGTGCTGGTTTTCCTTTCTCGCACTCTGTCCCAGCACTGGCAGGTTTCTCTTTTAATTTACTGTTTTTTTTTGGTGACTTCATAATCTTTTTATCCCTGTCTGGAACTAATTCATCTGAAACAGCAATTTTATGTCTTCTTTCAGTACTCAAATGTGAAACAGTCTCCACTGCACTTGGATGGGGTTTTGTTGCATTGATATGAGTGCAAGCGGGCATGTGTGTGGCAATACAGAATACATGTGCTTGTGTTTGTGTGCACATGTATGCCCATTTAGAGCAATATTTTCTCACTCTGGTATTGTGTATCCTCTGCTCACTAAGCTTCTTAATGGAGTCACTACAAGGGCAGAAGGGTTTTCATTTTTCTGCATTTATTTTTATCTCTCTCTCTCTCCCTTTTGCCCTACCCCTCCGCATGCCAGCTGGTCACAGGTGAGCAGATTGGCATTAAATACTTTATTTTTTATTTTGGAGGTCATCACTGATGATCTGACGTTTTGATGAGAGGTAAATGTGAACCGCTCGCAGTCAGACTCTGGAAAGGATTACTCTGCCCTTCGACTCCACATCTGCGCCACGCAAGACTGGCAAAGCCACTGAGTGATCGGTGGATTACCCTTTACACAGTCAAATGCCATCTATTGATTATCTGACAACGTCTAAGATGCAGTGGTGTGTGCCTCCCCCTGGATCCACTGTGCTATCACAATGGTTTCCACACAAACAGATATTCTAATTGAGTTTAAATAGATAAATCTATACTGTGCACAATAGTACTCTTTCTATGAAATGCAGTGGCTCGGCCGGAGGTAAATTCACGTGACAGCTACTATCTCTTGTTGATTCTATCTCATAAATCCAGACTTATCTTGAGGGAGAATTGCAGATGAAATGGAGGAAAGAGGTTAAGATGGGATTAGAAATGGGAAGCTGTCTACTGAGGCCGTTGTCAGAAGAGAAAAGGTGTGAGAAATGTCCTTGTGTAAATGTTGATTGAGCAAGCATGTGTAAGCGTGCAAGCGTGGGTGACTGAGACTAAACTGATGTTTGACGTACTCAGATTGCTAAATTGCATGTTACTACGGTATCAAACTATACATTGTCTATTGCAATCTTTATCCAGCCACTAATCTACTGTCAATGATTTCTCTGTAAAAGCCCTCAAGATCCTGTGGTGTATCTGCCTATGAGACAATGTTGCCAGCGACTATAATCCCGTTCAGACATGAAATCTGCAACAATGTTGAATCATCTGTTAAAATAATGGTATTCTGTCTTTTACACATCACGTCATCAGTAATTGACATGTTCTTGCTCCTCCTGCAGCATGCTGTACTGCCCCTCAACACTACCTCCAATGCCATTTTTATATGTCACGATCTGTTGACTTGTATGCACTTGCATTAAAACCCATAAATCCATGATACATGTAACGAGGTCAGGATCTGATAGGCTGCAGTAATGGCTTGTACCATGCGTTCATATGAAGTAATGACAGCAATTTATCATACCATTATTTATGGGATTATCATTAATATAAATGGTGGTGATTAGTGACAGTTGATCTTACAGTGCGCAGAACTCGTATCCGTGGAATTGAGCTACAAGGCAGCAAATCAATCAACAGATTAACAACAATGTTCAGGGCTGTCTGCAGTCTGCAGCCTTGTTCCAGACTTTAGTCACAGACTACAGTGTGAGGCAGCCAACAGACTCGCACAGACGGCAAAAAGCAAAAAGCCTGCTATCTAAAGTGCTTGTTTGGTCTCAGATCTGAAAAATAAATGAGGGGTGAGTAAAATAAGAAAAGAACAAAGAGAGGGGTGTTTGCAAGAAAGGGAACAGAACAGATGGAAGGCATAGAAACCTGTAGTCTATCTACTGTGTGTCCAACATCATGAAGCACACAGACACACTGTGCGTACAGATGTGTCAAGTCAGTACATTTAAGCATACTGTATGCTTAAATAGACACAAATTAACATGCAACAATAATCTCTCTTTTGCACCCCACACAGCAATAGCATCTAATCTGGAAATAAGGTTCACCTCAACACAGTGTTGTAGTCTAGTCACCAATTGTCGAGTCAGAGTCGAGGCTCAAGTCCCCAGTGTTCGAGGACGAGTCCATGTCTGAGTCACCAAAGAAGAGTCTGAGTCGGGTCACCATTACCTGAGTTTGAGTCCAAGTTGAGTCACGAGTCCAGAGAATAGATGGACTCCATCACTGCCTCAGCGTCACCTGTTACTGGGGCAGTGAAAGCACTGAACCGCTAATTTAGAGATTTCTCCACATGATTGTGTGTGTGTGTGTGTGAGTGTGTGTTTGTGTGTGTGTTTGTGTGTGTTTAGAAACTAATCACTGCTCCAATTTAAGTGAGTCTAATTTGAGGTTGCCATGGTAGCTGGCCCTATTGATGCAGAAGATTCTAAAATTAGAATTAGTCACAACTCTTTTTACCTGTAAACACTGACAAAACACACACACACACAAACACACACACACACACACACACACACATTGTGTCTTAAATCACAGATAACAAGCTGTGAGTTTTTTTGCACTGACCACTACATTTACCATTTGCGCTGGCTGATAAATAAAATTTGGAGCACTCTTCTTCTCTGGTTCTTACAATGAGGAACAGGGACTTAACAGTGACAAAATCCTTTTCTACAATTGGTACATTTTTTTCTTTTTTCTCTGCCTCTGCCCCTTCTCTCTCACTTCTCTTTTTTAATTAAGGAGTTCAAAGTCCTTTGTGAAACTCCCCAATGGGATTTCATTTTCAAATCCCTTGCCTTAATCTTGATTCTGACTTTTTTTTAATTCATACTTTGTATCATTTATCAGATTTCTCCTGTATTTCCTTCCCACTTCTCTTGTTTTTACTGTAGTTTCTCCATAGAATATCTATAGTTTTACCTTTCTCATAAATAGTCAATTGTTTGTAAGTTTTGATGAGTCATTAAACACTAGATGACAATGGTAATGCTGCTTATACACCTATTATTAAAGGCCCACACATACTAGTGCTAGCGTAACAGCAGAATTCATCCATGCATCTTTGATGCAGCAGCTAACATGCTAGCATTTTCAGTCACAAAAGCTCTGTGAGCTGGTTCCACTTTGCTGTCACTTTTATAGTTTCCATTTTAAATGAAGGTGTCATCAGGCTTTATAACAACTAATAATAGTGCTTTAACACAAACATATTTTTAACACTGTATATTGTTTTATTGTCTATTTTTACTCTTTTCAAAGCTGAACATCCAAAGTGCTCGATTGAAAATCCTGCTTTCTCACACTGTCCTTTCATACTCAGCACATCTTTAGAACCATTTCTGGGAAGGATATCTGATGACATCTCATCCTTCCTGACACAGTAAATTACTAAGTCTCCGGCTATTAACCCCATTTATCTCTCTCTTTCTCCTTTAGGATCCTGCTAACAGTAGTGGTGATATTCCGTATCCTCATCGTGGCAATCGTTGGGGAGACAGTGTATGAGGATGAGCAGACCATGTTCATCTGCAACACTCTGCAGCCCGGCTGCAACCAGGCCTGCTACGACAAGGCCTTCCCCATTTCCCACATCCGCTACTGGGTTTTCCAAATCATACTGGTGTGCACGCCCAGCCTCTGCTTCATCACCTACTCCGTCCACCAGTCAGCCAAGCAGAAAGACCGGCGCTACTCTTTTCTCTATCCCATAATGGAGAGGGACTACGGGGGAAGGGACGGGACACGAAAGCTCCGCAACATTAATGGAATTCTAGTTCAACATGGCGGTGATGGCGGAGGAGGGAAGGAAGAAGCTGACTGCCTGGAGGTGAAGGAGATCCCCAACGCCCCGCGGGGCCTCACCCACGGGAAGAGCTCCAAGGTTCGCCGGCAAGAAGGGATCTCTCGCTTTTACATCATACAGGTGGTGTTCAGAAATGCACTGGAGATTGGCTTCTTGGCGGGCCAATACTTCCTTTACGGCTTTAGTGTGCCTGGGATTTTTGAGTGTGACCGCTACCCATGTTTGAAGGAGGTAGAATGCTACGTGTCCCGCCCCACAGAAAAAACGGTTTTCCTGGTGTTCATGTTTGCGGTGAGCGGCATCTGTGTAGTACTCAACCTGGCCGAGCTCAACCATCTCGGCTGGCGTAAGATCAAGGCCGCCATCAGGGGCGTCCAGGCCCGCAGGAAGTCAATCTGTGAGATCAGGAAGAAGGACATGGCGCATCTGTCCCAGCCACCAAACCTGGGACGCACACAGTCCAGCGAATCAGCCTATGTCTGATGATGACGAAGATGAAGAGAGGAAAAGGAGGAGTGGGGTGAATGGGCAAGACAGAGAGAATGAATAATTATGTTTTTAATTTGATGAAGATGGGATGGAGATTACCTCTCGTCTGTGATGATGTGAATGAAACAGAATGTAAAAAGACAAAATCTCTGGCTCCATGACTTTGAGAGTCATCAAGGAGGAGGGGAAGAAGAAAATAAAGGCATCGAGGGAGGATAAGACAGGACAAAAAGTATCTTCTGCGGTTGAACATGATGAACACAATTTGGTCTCATGGGGAGATATTCCAACTGCCATTTTGTACTTTTGTCTGCTTTTTTTAAACTACTTAAATGTTCTCAACTGCCCCTCGTTTCTTTTAAAGTGGGGAATTAAATCCTCAAGGGGTTGGAGAGGGAAGGACTAGAGATGAGAAGACGAGAGAAAGGGAGAAGAGAACAGATGAGAGTCTGTTTTGTGTTCTTTGGGGATATTGGAAGATGACGGCTGTGTTTAATATTGCATCCCATGGTGCTTTTCTTCTGGACTGTGTCAGCCTCAGTGAAAAAGGGGAGCACTGGATAGGGGATGGGACAGCTGCAACATCATTAAAAGAGGAACGGAAGAACTGTCAAAGCCACAACGGATACTCGAAAAAGAAGGCGAGTTTGAGAGAGACAGAGACAGAAAGAGGGGGAGGGGAGGGGGGTTATACCTGCGGAGGAGGGAAGACACTTTTTCTTTAGCTTCCTCTGCTTGCCGGAGACTCAAGGTAGACCGAAGCAAAGAGAGAAAAAGCTGCCTCTGATCAGTGTCAGCCTCGCCTCTGTTGGAACATAATCACGATCCAAAGCCAAGAGAAAAAGACTGACGATGTTTATGTTTTGTCTCTTGGCAAAAGATGAATTCAACACAAACACAGCGAGTCCCATAAACACTTTTTTTTCCCTCTCCCCGGTCTCTCACACTCTCTGCTCCACAGTTGGCAGCTATTTGGACCCCAGGGGCTTCTGATGACATTAATGACTCTTGCTGCTCTCCTTCTGCGTAAACGTTGGAGAGGAACTTATGAACAAATGGACAAACCTGCGTGCAAACGTCACTCTCTCCTAAAGCACAAACCAAACTTCCAGCATTCCAGTGAGCTGGGAGACAAAGGAGAGACGAGAAGAGGAGAGGAGAAGAGAGGAGAGGAGATAAAGAGAGCAGGAGCTTGTAAAGAATAAGAAGAGATCACTTTATTACAAATTTAAACAAATTTTATAAAACATATCACCATGAGTTGTGATTTTTTTTTCTGAGAAAGCGATGGTGCCATCCTTGAGAGATTTAATTATTGTTGAAAAGTTATAGAATATATCATATTATTTATCCATTTAGAATATATCCAAATAGATTTATTTATCTGCGTGTGGGTTGGTTGGGACATCATGTTGATGTTTATTTCAAATGTATAAACTGTCTGTTTTTTTCATTTATGTTTAGTTTAAAGCATTTCTTACTGATGGAACAGATTCATGGCATGTGGGAAGGGACACCTTTGTGAACTTTATATTGAAAAGTATTGTGGCTGTGCAGCTGATTTTATATGTGCAACTATTTAGGAAATCTTCATAGCAATTGCAACTTAATTGCATTCAAAATAGAGAACAATGCGCCTTTTCAAAAATCAGCTGCACAGCTTCTGGCAATTGAGGCCTGTGAGCCATTTGAAAAAGGCATGTTTACATGACGCAATGTTTCGTGAATGATCAAGCTGTGTAGCCGATGAGTAGTAACTCAGTAGGGAAAATTGTGTTTTTGAATCTCAGTGGTTTTCATTTTGCATTTCTTTCCTGACTGAAATTTCAGCATGCATGCCTTGTAAGAGAAAAGAAGGACTAGAAGAAAAAGACTATGATGACAGTGTTGCACCTTGATTAATCCAGACGAGTGGGAGAGTGGCAGACTGATGGAACTCATTTTGCATCATAAGCATCTTGGCAGTGTTGATCGGACACCATAGACAAGTGCATCATTTAAAACAGGGTGCTTTCACAGTGCTGGCCTGTGAAACCAGACATAGGGACAGTTTAGTGAACTACATGTGGTGTCTTTAAAAAGGAAAATCTAATTTAACTGACATGACACTGTTCTGTTCCTCAAAGCAGATCATGGCACAACTTTATCTGTTTAAATCAGTTTATGTTTATTGATTCTATTGCAGTGACAAAGATATTAGAGTGTTAAGGTACAGTGATGTTATTCATTATCAGCTAACTGTAACTACATCTAGCATACTCTAGCACATCGTTGGTCTAAGCTTTAGCTCTGGCATTGAGGATCTTATCTACCATAGCAAAATGAATGGCCTTATGCAGCTCACCACTGCAATAGCTAACACTGCCACATATCGGGGTTTAACTTTTACAGGGGGCCACACATGCACCAATGCTACTCTCTCAAAGTATTTTATTATGTATTATTATTATTATTCCAAACTGAAGCTACAGTACCCTACATTATTTTGTTTCCTTTTAAACCTCTGCCACTAGATTGCAGCAATAATTGTTGAAAATGTGAAGAAGAGTTCCTTGTAAAAAGCAGTGAATCACTTTCTGTTGTATCAAGTTTCCTTCAACTTGCCTTATCTGCTGGTGCTTTTATTAGCCATCTCCCACATTTACTACGATGTCTTCGGATAACTCCTTAGTCATTTTTCTGTAGGTAAATGAAAGGAGAATTTGTTGCACCAGCACCGTTTATAACCCCTAATGCGGCCCCCAAGTAGAGAGGAAATCTTTAATCACAGATAGTAGCTGTCTAGTTGATTTTACATCCTCTTAACATCAACATAAGATGTGACCAATTCTATCTAAAGATCTACAGTAGATGTAAAATGTTTATTTTCTCTGTCTTTTATAGTTTTTTAGGAAGAAACATGTGTGTCATCAAATAGCAATGTAGCTCTGGAAATACGCACCATAAACACACGTAAGCCTGAGCCACGGGAGGTCTTTGAGCAACAGCAACAGCTGACATAGCAGAAGAAAGCCCCCCAACTCTCTGTTTCTCCATTCACCCCCACTGTCATAGTCTCTGTGATTCTTACAAGTGATTATCTCCAGATTTAGGCTCCTCTGAGAATCTCTGTGGGGCTCAATGGGATCGGTACAGTCCAGTTTATGCACTAGGAGGGACAAATACCCTGAAAAGGCATCCCGGAATGCCTAAAAATAAAGGTTGAGTCATGGCTTCCCTCAGTTACTGACAGTGTGTGCTTCTATTGAAGGCTTAAACGCTGACCTTGAGCTTAAAGACAAAGCCAACGTCCTGTACTACATGCAGCTCCTGCTGGAAGGTCCCTGCGCACTACAGCACTGATCTAATCTCAACAGAGCACAGGTCAATGCTGGTGTGAGGCCTAGTTTGAGTGATTGGTAGATACACAAATGCTGGACATACATTCATTCTAAAAAAAAAAGATGCATGTGAGAACAGCAGTTTGAGTTCTGTTTCTGTTGTTATGTCTGGTTTCAGTAACATTTATTCCCACACAGCTTGAGGATGTTGAGGGACATAAATGTTTCCTAGTTGTCTTTGGTTTACGTTTACCCAGCACCGATCGTGACTCACAATCACTGCAGTTGGTGTATTAATTACTTCTGAGAGTATATCAGGCCCAAGTTCTTCCAACAGTCCACTACTCTCCACAGTCTACTTTTCTATTTGTCAATGTGAAATGAATTATGCAACTTTTCTTTTCTCATTTGCTTCTCTTTTTGACTTGTGTGGATTTTTTGTGCAGTGACATATCAAAAAAGAAAGATGTTTTTTTTCTATGTAAAGGAACAAAAAGTTATTGTTTTTTTAATGTGTTAACACAAGGGTAGAATGTTGAAATATAAGACTAGCTGAAAAATATGTAATATTTCCTCCCTTGCCAAAGTGATATGCAAAATTGAATTCATTTTCAAAGATTTTTTTATCTGCATGTGCAATGGCTAGACTGAGCATGTTTCAATGTTTTCTTCAGCAGAATTTTGTCCAAACTATGAAGCAAAGCTATTACGTCTTGATGCCAAGTGTGTATATTAATTAACCAGTTCTTAAGACGGTACAGAGCCAGGCAGACAATACAATACAACTCAGTGATGTTAAAACTTCCTATAACAGTTTATCGGTCTTGAAAAGCACTACATACATCAAATCTTCTACTTTAAGAAATTTGCACATGAATATAATACCTTTATAATCTGTTGTAGAATATGATTTACAAGCAAATTCAAAGTGAAATGATCTACTGTAAAACACAGGGTAAACAGGAATATAAGCAAGCAGGTTAAAGACTGGCACCATGAGGTGTCAGGCGCCATGACATTCCAGGGTTAAGTTTCCAGCACAATGTGTAATTAACCTGCAATCTACAGCCTCTTGATGTGTTAATAATGATTCAATCCTCAGTGAAGCTCCAAACGGACACTTTGTTGGGGGAACAGTACACTGACAGCTGACTCAGGAAAGAGAAAAATTCTGATCTTTTACACCAATCTTTTCTAGTATAAAGGATGTTTCTACATTAACACACAGGAAACGCTTTTGGAGAAATAGTATCACAACATGACAGCATACCTTCCATTGACATCTTACCCTGTACTGTAAAGCCCACCCGAGAAAATTGTCTTCAAACCTGATTATCTACGGTGCTATTGAGGTTGGACTTTTTTACCAAAAACGTGAATTCAGATACACTCCCTTGTCTTCAGCACACTACTGCCCCATATATCACAGGTCCTGTAGCAATCCAAGGTCACCTTAAAAATCAAGCTGTTGCTCTTTGACTGTTACTAACAAACGGGCATGCCCACAAAGGCCTGCAGCAAGTAATTATCATTTGCATGAAACTCTCCACTAACTTTCTTCTGCAGAACCGTAGCAAACAATTTGATTCCTCAGGAATGCAGCATGTAATTGAGCTGCTTCATTCATTAACACAGAGCTTACTGAACTATTACATTACAAGTGGACATGAACTTACTGTAGTCACATGTAGCCAATCCTGCGGGCTGGTTAGTGGCCCTTGAGCAGGTTTTGGAAGCACCCATCTTATTTATTTAAGGGTGTCTTACTTATTATGAACTAAAAAAGCCATAGTTTAAAAAAAGAAAAGATTTTAAACTTGAATCAGCACATTACTTTGAAAAAGTATATTATGCACTCATGGGCCAACATTAATCGCATTTGTAGTCAATTAGGTGATCAATTTTGCATTTAAATTGAAAATTAGACATCTTGTTTCAAATGAAAAGCTTTTTAACTGTGTTTAAGTGAATTAGATACGTTTAAGTTATAAAGCTCCTTTTATCCAGATGTTCATTTTTCATTTTAGAAATAAAATGCTTCCTCCTCCACCCTCTAGCCCTACATGATACTGGTGCTGCTGCACTGTGGGCTAGATTATAACCATTTCAGGGTTCAGAGATGGACCTCTCAATCTCTCTCTAATCTGTCATGATATTAATCGTGATTACTTCATCTAATTACACTGAGTGGCAGATACAGGCAGAGTGGGATTTAAACAACCATCCGGATTTGATTAAATATAGCCCCTGCACATCTCTCTCATCTGGCTTCAACCAGCTCCACAACCACCTACTGGGAGCAGGGGTTGTGCATGTGAGATTATGACCGGAGATAGCTCTAGTTTGTCTCTAAAATTCAGTAATTTCAAGATTCATAAAGTTTTAATTAGAAAAGGGGGATCATATACAAGAAGGACAGAGCAAGAACCCTTCATCTTTTCAACTCTCCAAGACCAGCAACTCATAAATTCCGACCAAGTCACCTTTATGTGAACTGTGTGAGAAGCGCTGTGTCACAATGAGAGAGATGAACCCTGAATAGGGACATGTCTGGGGAGTGGGGGAGCAATGTAAAGTTTAGCCAATATTTGGCATTCTATGGCCATGATCAGTATAAAGGATTATATTTAAGGGATCAGAAAGGGAAAATTGTTAAATATGTTAGCCCTAGAAACTTGACATTCTTCCGCTTAGCTTCTACTGTGACATCTGTACGGATGTAAAGGTGTGGACTTAAAACAGAAACATAAAACAGACATTCAAACACACTCACGCTTTGTAATCTCAAATTATGTCGTTTCCGACTGCAGATTTGATGGTGTACCTGATGGACCTTCGTTGAAGGTTCACTGTATATTCCTGACTGGTGTACTGTATGTAAAGACTGAATAAAACCTTGAATGTTACATAAAGCCTGAACTGGCCTCATGCCTGCTGATTTATGACCTGTAAGTGTGTGTGTTCATGTATTATGTGTGTGTTTGAATGTGTTGCGTCCTGTACAATGTGATGTGAGTGTATATAGAAAAACATGAGTGTGAGGATATTTGAGCACGTGGGAGTGATGGAATTTAGTAAATAAAACATCTTCTGTAAGGTGAGGGAAACCAAACAAAGGTGGCTACAATTCCTTGATATGCTGTAGGTCTATATATATATTGTATCTGCCTAAAAATGATGTTTACAGAGAGCTGCGTGCAATGGTGTAATGCCATTTTTGAACTCAATAGGTGACACTGAAACCTTTCAGCAGGATTAAAACCTTTAGACCATGGCACTGATGAGAGGAGAGGCATGCATGTGTATGTGTGTGTAAAAGCCATATTTTCTTAAACCCTCCTCTAACTCAATGCACGGTTTATGTGCATGCAGAAGCGTGTGTATGCTAACAAAATACTTTTTAAAGGTTCTTTATATATGCCTATACACATCACATCACCAAATTATTGCCCAATTGTTTTTATATGTGTGTGCACAATGTGTGTGTGTGTGTGTGTGTGTGTGTGTGTGTGTGTGTGTGTGTGTGTGTGTGTGTGTGTGTGTGCGTGCATTTGTGTCCAACCCCCATCCACCTTCCTCAGCAAGGTCACATGGTGGCTGCGCTGGACTGGGATTGAAGGCTTGTTGCCACCGCGATAAGCCAGCCGGTAATATCTCTAAGCAAAGCCAGGATTATTGTGCCGACAGATGGCTGGCTGCTCAGCGTCACTTCCTGAAACACACGCACACACACACACACACACACACACACTCATACATACACAGGATTCATATTCACCATCATCCTCATCATTGTCCTATTTGTTAACATTACCACCACCTTCACACATGCACACATCCAAAGACCATCATCATTAACCTGACGCCAACAGCATAATCAAAGCCATCCACCTTAGCTGCATCATCTACAGCATTATCTTCATTACTGCTGCAGCCTTTATGTATGATCACCATCATTTTCCTCACCTGCCACAGCAACCAATCTTCTTTCCTTCATCATCATATCCATTACCACCACTATCGTCTGAAACACCACGGTCATTACTGAAAAACGCCTCAGGATCAATACACTGTTAAATCCTCCTGTGAGCCTCTGCATGCAGCTCCCTCATTCATCAACTACAGCTCGTGATAAGAGAAGCAGGATCTTAGTTTAGGGTGCAGGGAGTCTGTACCTTCTCCACACAAAGACTACTTGATTTACTTTCTGGAGAATTCCCATAAGCTTTAAGGTTAGAACACTGAACGCTAAAAGCTTTCCATGTGTGGATAATCACAGTGAACCTTTAACCTGAGTCGGACTAAAGTCAGAACTAAGAAATAGAGGAGTACTGTTGCATAAGTATACTGTTTTAGTGGTGACTGCTCAACAAATGTGGATCTTTGCACATGCACACTTCTTTTGGGGTTATCAAGTTCAGTCATAAAGCAAGCAGGGTCAGGCAGATTGTGTGTTGATGATGCAACACAATGCAACAAGCATCAGGGCTATACATCCCAGACATGCAGAAGTGGCCTCTTTGGCTGAAGTAGACCTTGAGGTAATATGCTTTCTCATTTGGCAGTTCTTTATAATGAAAGATCACATTCAGACTTTTAAACACATGTTCTGCTTGCAGTAATATTTTGTGTCTCGTGTTTTCTTTAAAAAAAAAGTGTAATTAAAGATTTTTAAAGGCACTCCTCAACTCCACATTGCAAAAAAAAGGATTAATCCATGAATATGCAAATACTGGTTATTGTGAAAGTTTAACTGGTTGACACAAGATTTCTACTACTTCACTGTATAGTCCATTCCCAGTGAACCTTCAAACTTACACATCACACTCTGCAGATGAATGTAAAAACAGGCTTCTAGTATAAAAATCTGCACATGCATTGTTTTGCTCAGAAAAAAACAAGTGAAGACTGCAATAAAAGCTAATTTTTTCAGTGGAGTTCAATAATGTCTTTATTGTTAAAAATTGTATCAATGATCTTTTTGATGGAATTGGAGTTCACACTGTAGAAGGCTAGTTGGCTGTAGTTACGATATAATGAATGAAGCACCACACAGGGCGTACTGTTTACAGTGACAGAGACCTTAAAGAGAGTCAACCGATGCAGAGACACAAAGAGTTGTCATTGTAATAATTATTATGAGGACATGATTGTTTAAATTGTCGTTGAATTTGTATTTGTAATCATTTTTGCTTAAGCCCTATTGTGTTTGTTACATCTGTGCCAATTAAGCTAATTGAATTAAAGAGTTGAGAAGCAGCTGAAAAGAGGTGGTTTCAAATCAGCATCCAAATCATTATGACTGAAATATCTAGCAGCCAAGTCCTACAATAAATGTTTTTGTCTCTGTGTCTTTTAATTAAATTAATGTAATTTCATTTTTTTTTTTTACTCAGCCATTGCCTCTCAAAATGCTGCTGTACATGATGTGACAGGGCTTTGGGCAAAGGAAGGAGGCAAGAAAGTCATTACCATAAACATGAACCCATATGTGACGCTGAAAAAAAGTGCACGAGCAAGGAGAGAGGAGATGATGAGAATCAAGCAGAAAATAAAACACTGAGCTGAGCAAAGAGGGCGATTGGTGGAGAGTTGGTTTGATGCTAAGCAGGGAGGAAGCAAAGATGGAGAGAAAGAAGGAGAAAGCAACAAAAACGATTCTGTCAATGGTAGCAACACAGGGAAAGGGGAGCAGGGAAGAGGGCTTCAGGAAGAAATAAACAAGAATGGCCTCAAGCAATGCTTAGCAGGGTAGGGGGGTAGAGAGAGAGAGATGCAAAGTCCAAAGAATGGGAAGTCAGGGCAGATGGAGGAGAAGCACAGTGGAAGGAAAGGAAGGAAGGAGAGAGAAGATGAATCAAAAATGAAAAATTTAGAGGACAAGATATTAGAAAGTAATTAAGAGGATGAGGATGACAAAAGCACATTGTTCTGAGGAAAAAGAAGTACGGGACAAAAAAGGGGTGATGGGGTGGGAAATAGAGAGGTTTAAGAGGGCTAATGCAGCCGCAGAGCAGGAGTAAGAGAACATGGGAACATGATGGCTGTTCTGCCTGGCTGCATCTGCTCTGTCTTCAGGGAGAGCAGCTGAGGAGGAGGAGAGGAACAGGGTGAGGATGAGGGGGAGGAGGAGGTGGAAGGGGGTTGCTTAAGGATTGAACACAGAGTAGATATGGAAAGAGAAAGAGGTTAGGGAGGGAGACGGAGAACTGTGAGCGGTTGAAAGAGAGACAGCGACAGGGAGTGAGCGGCAAAGAAATGTTTCATTGAGGATGATGAACTGGCTGTCAAGTTGTTAAAACAAAAGTGGCCTTCTAAGAGTTAAGAAGGGGAGCAGAGAGAGACAAATGTGCAAAGACTGGGGGGAAAGGAGCACCATGATAGTGGAACTAAAAGTGCAAGAAACATAGAGAAATAAGGCGGAAGTGGAAAAAGGAAAATGACAATGAAAGCGATTAAATAGTGGAATGTGAGCAGAGAAGCAGGAGGAAGACAACTAAAAGCCAAAGTTAGAAGGACAGTAACTCAGGAGAGGAGAACAACAGAGTGAGAGAAGAAGACAAAGAAAAAATAGGGAAAGAGAGGCAATCGTGTCAGAGTGATTGTGAGACGGCGAGGCAGTAGCTCTGGGCAGGGTGAGAGGAAGTGATGCGTGAGCTAACAGGAAGGAGCAGATCTCGGCAGCACGCGCCAATCAAACACCAGTCCTCCCAGGCGCCCTCCTTGACCGCTAGCACAAATACACATTCATTACAAGCACGTGCACACTGCTCTGCGTCACTTCTCGTAACACACACACAACAACCACACACACACACACACACACACACACACACACACACACACACACACACACACACACACACACCTCTTGTGCCCAGGCAATGTATGGCTAGCTCCTCAAACACCACTGTGCCACTGTCCTTGTCACTTCACACTCACACATGCAATCTATACAGTAGCTATTACGTGAGATGTGCCTCACACAGTTTAAAGCATTGCTTTACGTAAGTAAAGTGTGGGCCTACATCATGCACTAGGGCAACAACTGATACTTACCTCACACAGCTGCAGTGCCGTGTAGTATTAGGGTTGGAAATGTTTGAGTTTGTTTCCGCTGCTGTTAAGCAGGTTTTAGGGTAGGTAACAAGAGGAACACGCCTTCTGAAGTAACACCTCAGATAGGAAGAATTAGGATTTTTTTTCAATAAGGTGGTTCTGAGTTTGTTTTTGAAAGATAATTACAGTATATCATTACTAGTCAGTTTATGATGTTTGCCGATGCTCCAAAGCCTGTGAAATCTCTCAGCTAGACAGTGATCTCATGCACAGAAAAGAAACAGAGCAAATAGCTCTTTTGTAATCTACTCTATGCACATTGGTGTTGTCATGTTTTGGCGGAAGTTAGAATACTTAGAGGGGTCAAAGGTTATACAATGACATTGACAGGCGACCAAACCACAAACGAGTCATTGATAAAAATTAAAGATTTCTTTGGGTTTGAAAATTGTTGGAAAAATTATTAATTTACAATAAGAGATTTTAGTTACAGATACATTCCAAGTGTTGCACACAGCTACCTACTTTGGATGTATTGTGAGCAAAACCAGGTATCACTGTCACTGTGTTACGACCCAAAGCATTATGAGTTTGTTGTTGCAAACAACGCAATGATAATTTAGATTTATATAGCGCGTTTCACGAAACCCACAGATGCTTTACGCAAGTACAGGGGGACAAGGGAAAAGAAAAAATAGTAGGCCAACACAAACACGGACTAAAAGGAATAAAACGTCCACGCTAAATGGAATGGGGACGTAATTTAATGTTGGCTACTTACGTACAAGCACATTGCTCAATCTAAAGTTATTTTATGAATGAAATAAACATATTACATACCGGAAGGGCAATTCGGGGTAGTTTAAGATGTTGTGCTCTGTAGCATTGTCTACCTGCTGAAATCATCTGCATTGTGCCCTGTGACTAAATAAAAATAGTGTTCTTTTCACTGTTCTTGTTTGCTGTTGCAGGTCACTTATGATCATCAGATGGAAAATTACAGTTTACAAAACATTTAAAAGTTACACATGGTCAGGGTGGCAGTAGCTCAGTCCGTAGGGAAGATGCCTTAAAGGTTACCAAAGGCATATACACAAAGGTATTTTATATCATATTTACATAATAATGTTGAGATCTTGTCATGCACAACAAAACATGCCAGCTGGCCAGGACTACTGACACTTTTTTTTTAACAGTGTCTAAACCACCTGAGACCTTCTCTTGTCACATGGATGCCTTGTGACTGTCTACTGACCGATTTGAATTTCATATTTTAATTTGTAGATATGTCACATTTGTATTGTACATTAAAGTGGGCATTTTGCTTGATTATCTTATTAAATCCTCTTATGTGACCTTCGTGGTGTTATATAGGCTTCAAATGGAAGGTTGAAGTATGATGCATTGCACAAATATGGCGTATTCAACCTGACATGCCCGTTGAAGCAGCCTGACTCTAAATGTATCCAGCAGGCTCTTGCACTGCATACTGTTTAAGTCATGAATATGAATAAAAAGTGTAATTTATGAGCTTTTTCTAATCTTATTCAGAGAATTAACAATATATACAGCCTCTGAAAAATGGCGTTTGACCTTAACTGTAATTACCATTGTTCAGCTAATTAAAAAAAAGAGTGTTTTCTGTGCAATCTCGTTTATGTCCTCAAACCACTCAATCTTGAAAAGTGTCTCATTGAATTATTGACCCTCTCTAGGGGAGTCTGTCTATTGTCTTAGCTGTGATGTCACTGCAATGTAGGCCCCCTGTACACAAAGGGCCTCATTGTTAAAATGTTCTAAATCCGGCTTGGAGTCTAAATCTGTTCCAAGGTTATGATTTAATAAAAAAAAAAAAAGTTATTTAAAGTGCAGAGTTAACTTAAATTACAGCTATAATTTCAAAATTTTGAAAAGCCTTTTTAATGTACTTTTTCAGTGCCTTTAGTGTTTTCTCACACTGTTGCAGACAAGCCTTTGTATTTCCAGAGAGATGGCATGCTTTAATCTTCCTCTGCTATGTTAAGGGTTTCCAAATTTAGTCACCTACCAAAAGCTAAAAACAAATTCCAGCCTTACCCAAGGTACAGTACTGCATGTCTGCAACTGATGTCTTTATTTTTATCATCACGATTGTGGAAATGATTGCATGATGAAATCCAAGATAAAGTCCAGGAGCATGTTTTTCAAACGAGGTCTCAGTGTTTTCCTTACATAATTCCCAGGAAGAGAGGGACAGTGGACATTAGACAGGAGCTCTTTACAGGGCCGCTGGACTGTGTCTGCTAAGTGCTTTCACAGTGGCAGGGTGACTTGTACTGACAAGCACACATATACAAGTTTACACACAGACATGTACTCTATCTATCTGTACACAACTAACTACACATGCATGCACCCATCCCGTTCCCCTTTGAACTCACCCTGCTCCACCTCCTCCACTTCCTCCTTCTCCTGCTCCTCCTCCATGCATACACAACCACAGCAATACACCATCCATCAACATAATACACTCTCCTTCTACAACCATCACCACAAGAGATCATTACAGAGGCATTAAAGCTTCAATCCGTCACTTTAGCAACTCAAGCCCCTGCCACTTTGTTTAAGGTGAGCTGAAGGATGTGGAAAAGAAAATAAAACATTTTCAAAGCTGGTGCTACAGACCATACCAGGAAAGTTGCTCTCATGAAGTTACTCACACAGTGCAGTTTTACACATGATTCATCGGCCACTGTAACTTTTAAATGCAGCTTCCCATCAGACCAATCAGGATAAGCTTTTGTTGTTCCCTTCGTCAGAGATCTAACAGAAAGCAAGGAGAGGGAAAACGAAGCCTTGTAGAAAAGGTGTACAGCTCCTTTAATCAATTCATACAATGACAAGTTCAATATTTTGGGAATTATGCACATTCCCTTTCTCACTGATAGTGTAAAAATTGAAACTACTCTCATGTATGTATAGTAAGTTTGAAGCTAAAGCCAGCAGACTGTTAGCTAAGCTTGACGCAAAGACTTGAAACAGAGGGAAACAGCAAGCCTGACTGTCCAAAGTTTAAAAAATCCTCCTACCAGCATACTGTATCTCAATCCAACATTATACAGTATGTAATTTGTAAAATCTGTACAAAAACCGACTTACGTAAGGTTATGTGCCGGACTTTTTCCTGGCCAGACACAGTGAGTTTCTGGTGTCTTTGCTTGGCAACCTCATGGCGACGGCGTGTGTCTACAGAGGAAGCATTTATGTTCATCAGACTAATATGGGAGAAATTCCTTTTCTGTTACTGCTTTTAATTAATGTTTGTACTTGATCTATTCGGATATTTTGTGTGGTTGGTAGGGATTGTGTTTGTCTCCTAAACAAAATGTTTTCTCCTGAAAACGTATTGGGGTCCTTTCTGTCACTTTCCCTCTCTGTAATTCCACAGTTACACTGTCAGCATCAACAGTTAGTCATCTGACTTTGAATGTTTCTACAAGCCAAAGCACCATCAATAATTCTTCCCCTTCAGGGTGACTTAGATGAGTCAGCTGCTTCTTCGACTAGAAAAAACTGAATGTTAGGAAGATCTGGGAGAACTACTTCCTACTGATAATGAAATGTTGTCATTGTCACCAGACAACACCATTTTGTAGACATGCCATACAGAGAAATACAGAGAGAGTTTTGTGGAGCTGATAAGCTTAATTAGCTTTGTCTATACTTATTTGGTGATGGCTTGAAAGTAACGGACGTTCATTAAAATAAAATAGTGGCACACTGTAGCTTCAAGGAGGAAGAGTTGTTATAAAAGATAAATGGAAATTAAGAGTTAAAAACAGAAAATAGGATGTTGAACAGTTGAGATCAGGAGGCAGTAAAAAGAGGAAGAGATGAACGAGCCAACTTGCTCAACATGCTTTGAAGAAATATCAGTTCTTTGTTATAGCACATAGCGAAAGAAGAGCTTGTACTATCTGTACAATCACACCAGCACTGTGGGCTTGACCCTGATAAAGGGAAAGAGCACGAGATGACATACAGTAGGAGGGGATGCGTGGATGAACAGGAGGGGGATTGGTGAGGAAAGGGGATGATGAAATCATGCTATCAAAAAGTAGATCGCCTCTGACCTGCAGTGAGCTTCCAGAGGCCAATGGCCCCAGCAGGCAATGGTTATATTTTCAAAAATCGTTACTTTCAAAGTAGAAATGTTTTTCTATATTCTAACGTGTTTGAATGAATGAATGTCAGAAAGACTTTTGATGGCCCTAAAATTAACACAGGGGGTTGAGTTTAACTAAAAAGAAATGGAGGAAAGAAGTACAGAGCACAGAACCATCGCAACCTCTAAAAACGCAAGAATGCAAAGGAAAGATGGAGGTGACAGAAGATAAAGCACAGTAGAGGAAGATAAGAAAGATGAATAGAAAAGGCTGATGGTTGTAATACGCGCCTTTTTCATTCTGTTTCCCTACTCGCATGACAGAAAAATCATGGCTGGGCGCGTATTAAATACGTTAATTAGCTTTCAATTTCTGTGCATCGCCATGATAAAGTAGGCTCTGATGGCATGTATGGATGGGGCATAGGAGGGGTGGGCTGAAGGGATACAGCGCTGTAGAGAGGGAAAAAGAGAGAGAGAAGCTCATTTTGAACATTCAAGTGCAGGCCATTTTTTGTGTAATTGTTTAGAATTCAACTCCTGAATTTCTAATGAATCCCACTTCCTTGATATGAAAGCACAAGGCAGTTAGAATGAGGGTAAGGTTGTGGTGCATGGATGGATGGGTGCACGTGGTTGGTTGAAGGGTGAAAGAGGAAATTTAAGAGACATTATGGGTATGTCAGATGGAATAAATGAGAAGAGGAGGAGGAGGAAAGGACAGTGATAAAACTGCTGGAGAGGAGTGTGAAGGACAAAGACTGTCGGATAGATAACGATATTGGAAATGAGAGAAGACAGAGACTGAGTGGCCTAGATGAGGATTGACTTTGTTTCCGCATCTATCTGTTTGCATGGGACCAAGCACATCCCACAACCATTATTATGAGTGATGGCGTGATGCAGAGTGTTTTCATGTCACAATGTACGCAACAACATTCATTTGATGTATTATGTTTGGTGTGGAGTTCAGCCAGCAGTCACATGAAGAATCAATTAATCATAAAATTACATTTAACACTTTTTAAGGAATAAAATCATTTCAATTCAAAGTCCTCTTCTCTTGGCAAATTGTTTCCCTTTCTTAGCATCCCTTTGTTTTTTAACACACACTAAGATAAGCTTATTGCTTATTTGATATGAATTGCAATTTTGGAAGTTTTGGACTTTCAAAAAGTGGAGAAAAAAAGAAAAATACAAAAATAGTTTACTTATAACATATAGCCAGCATTTAATAAACATCAGTTATCAAACAGTACGATCTTGTTTCTTTTTTCTTTCTTAATGTCCTGTTAGTTGGAAAAATCAGTATGTCTCTTAGTTTCAAACGTTTCCACATAATTTGAGAAAAGAACAGAAATTTAAATAGGCCTCAGAGCGCTGATGAAATAACCCTAAAATAATAAATCAAAGTCCATCTGCCCGGGTAATATGTTTTTTTTGTGTGGTGAGATGTCGCGCTTATCTGTGCGATACAATGAAGAAATGGTGAGTAGAAGCAGTCTGTGTTGCAGGCAAGATGATCATTCACGCTCTCTGCTCCTCTGTCTCACGTGTCCAATGATGAAGTTGTCCAATGAAACTTACTCTCTAACCATGCATAAAAAAAACCAACCTGCAGAGCAGGGCAATATATTATTACTCTCTCAATTGCTCAACTTTCCAAATCAGGAAACAATTGTTCATGAACCCTAATAGCTTAAATTCATATTTTTAATCTTTGCAGTCACTACACACATGAAACTTGAGCACTAGCTTAGGAACATAGCTTCAATGTAACATGGAATAGCACTTCAAATTCCCGAACTCTTGTTCAACTCATATTTTTACTTATGCAATACTCTTTGTCTTAATTTCAACCCTTTGCTTCCTCAGAAGTAGGTTTGGTGGGAAAAAAGACCTTTTAACTTGCTCTCAATGTTGTTTTTTTAAAACCTTTTACTGAGTGTAGAAAATCTAAATATAGCTTCAGTTCAGAGAAGAAAAAAAACAGTGAAGGTGTCTACTCATGTTTCTTTTCTTCTCTAAAAGTCAGGGAAGCAGTTTGCCTGCAGCGCAACCACACCAGTGTCACCTATTGGACAAATATGGTGTGCAGCGACACGCGGGCTATTTACGAGTGGGTTACAAGTTTCAGAGTAATAGTTTTCCTTGCATAGACAATCTATTTTAAGCCTGTAAGCAGTCTACCCCCGGGGAAGAACCAACAGCTTTTAGAGCCAATCTTGTGTCTCAAATCACGTCTCAGATCAAATCACTTGTCAAAATTACGGTGAAGTTCATTTAGCGATTTACTTTATAATGAACCAGATTATTTTTTAAGGTAATTTTAATAAAGGAAGGAATGCATGTATAACAGGTAAAGTTTTAAACAAATGTTACAAAACATGTTTTAATAAGCTAAGTTAATTGTACAAATGTCAATTTAGGATTTTATTTACCTGTACTGTACAGTACCTGCCAGAGATGGTGGCTTTGCATCCACGACACTTGACTTGTTTCAGTTTTTTTTATTACGAAGTTTAATTTAAAAAAAGCCACAAAACTGTATTACAGTGCTTCTTTTTACAGTATACAAACAGAAATAAGGAAGAGGAATAAGGAGAAATAAATAAACAAATAAATAACAATCTAAATAAAAAAATAAAAAAACTACCAAATGGGAGTCCTTAATCCCTACCCGCAATGACCCACCCCAGACTTTAATCAGGATACTGCTTGTCCTGTAAGAAGATTCCAAAGGTTGCCAAATGTTCTCAAAGACTTTAGTTTGTTCTTAAGGATGAACCGGATCTTCTCAAGGTGGAGTGTGTCAATCATCTCCGTGAGCCATGTCTTCAGTGTTGATCCCTCTTTCTTTTTCCAGAACAACAGGATACACTTCTTTGCAGTGATAATTCCACGTGTTAAGAAGTGCTGTTGTGCCAGTGTCAGTCTCTTAGCTTCATTGGATGCCCCCAAGAGTACCAAAATAGGTTTTGGGATAATTTGAATCTTTAACACCTAAGACATGAAACCAAAGACATCCCTCCAGTAACCTTGTATTTTGTTCGTACCCAACTCCTTTTCCCAATCTGCTCTAACGGTGGTAGTAGTTGGGCGGCTTATCTCTGGCAATTCCTACTATAAACAGGATGTACTGTGATCTGACCTCCCTAACTCACCTAGGCAGCCATTTAACTCATCTGGCCCTGCTTTCTCAAACTGAGAAAGATGTCTTCTTACATAATGTCTTACTTGAAAAAATCGGAAGAAAGCATGTTTGGATAAACCATATTTTTGTTGTAACTGATGAAAAGATGCAAATGATTATTTTATAAATAAATCTCCTACGTTAAGAACACTGAGTTCTTTCCACATATCAAAAGCTGTGTCTAGACAAGAAGGAGGAAAGGAAGCGTTCGCCTCTATTGGCAACCAGAGAGGGACCGCTCTGAATTTTAAGTTCTTTGATCTGTTTCCAAGTCCTTACTGTGTCATGTATGACCAGGTTGGGCTTGTAACATGTTCTGTTAAGAGGAATCGGTGATAAAATTACAGCACCGATTGAGCACGGCAGACAGTCCACACGCTCCATCTCCAGCCTCTTCCACAGCATAGCAGTATCATTCAACACTGTTGCAATGGAACGGATAGACGTAGCCCAATAATAATTTATAAAAATTTGGAAGTCCTCTATGTGATTTGGATTTACACAAGTGTTCATTTTTATTCGATGCGTTTATAATTCCAGACAAAGTTAAGAACTATTGAGTCTAACCTTTTAAAGTATGACTTAGACAGGAATATTGCTGTGTTTTGGAGGAGGTAAAGTAGTTATGGGAGAAAAAACATCTTGATTGTATATTCACCTTGCCCACCCTGGATTATGGAAGAGTCCTCCAGAACTGAATTTTTATTTTTGAGTTTGTCTACAAAGGTAAGAAACTTTTCTTTGATTATAGAGATTACATCAGATTTTTTAATTAGAATCTTGATGTATTGTTACTTGCATCAGACAATGTGAGTGAGATGCAACATCTGGCCCCTTCCGAGTGACCAGTGGTGTTTGCCAAGGAATTCTCTCTCCTTTTCATTTCTGTATAGGAATGATTTGGTGTTGATTTTGAATGCATGTAGTACAGGATGTAGGGTTGATGACTCACTAATTAATCACCTTATGCACGCAGGTGATTTGGTCATCTTAAGCCCTGCTTTCAGTGCTGCTAAAGTAAGTAGTGAAGGAAGTAGAGAAGACAGAGTCAACCTTCCCTGACTTCTACCTGTCTGGCACTGCACTTAGGGTGTGCAATGAGATCATATATTTGGGCCATATCATTGCAAATTACCTGTATGATGATAATGATATCAAGGCAGCATCGGAAGCTGTATGCTCAAGTGAACATGCTGTGTCATAAGGTTAGCATGTGTCTGCACCTGTGAAGATCTCATATTGTACACATTTTTGTATGGCCTACCCGTGATGTCGTTATAATCAAGTCAGCACTAGAAAACTCATAGTGGCTTGCAGTGACAGCATGAGGCTGCTGCTCAAAGTGCCAAGAAGCTTCAGTGCAAGCCATATGTTTTCTTTTTGTCGGAATACGTACTTGCTATGTTTAGGTTATCTGAGTCAGAAAATGACTTAATCGCTGTTTGGCTAACCCTGTCCACAGTTCTGTTAGATTTTCTTCAACTGTGGAACCATTGGCACACACGTCTGTATGTTAGACACTGAACATTGTTGAGTGCTTCATATTTTCTTGTTTTACTCTGTGTTTTTTTTTTATTGTGATGTGGATCGACCTGGGTCTGAAATAAAGTATATACTGAACCAGATGCTTGCAGATATGACATCAAGGTTTTATTAAGTTCTAATACAGTGAGACATTGATGAGTCATAGACCATTTATATTGACGTCACATCAACAACAAATTACCTCCATTTAAGGAAGGCTACAGTGTAAAACATCATGGAAAATAAATAATGAACTGTGAAACTATTCATATTTGTTGCTGTAGAGCTACATTCGTTTCAGCAGAGCAATCACGGCATAGAAAAAACAGCTGCAGCAAATAAACTTAATTATTTAATTGCTTAATTACTTAAATACTTTGATTTAAGACAAAAATGTACAGTATTTAGAATGATTGTTAGAGCTTGCTAACTGCCAATCTTACCCGGTATTAATTTTATCAGCTGCACCTGCTCTGACACTGTGAAAAGGGTCTGTGAGTGTGAAGCAGCAGAAGTGTACTGACAAGTCATGTCAGTGTTATTTATAAAGCCCAAAATCACAAGTTTGTCTCAGAGGTCTTTTATTGACGTCACTTCCAGTCAGTGAGAAAAGATTTCACTGCATTGTACAGTCTGTTTTGGGAATTTTCTAGGGAGCTACAGTCGCAGTATGAAAGATGGACGGTAGTGATGAGACGCATCCGAGTATTTACGGCTGAAGCATTCTGACAGCTCCAGACTGAGTCTGCCAGACTAACTAAACATGTAAAGGGTTAGTTCAAATTGTTTGAAGTAAGGGTAGTCTGAGGTACTTATCTAAAATCAGAGTATTAACCACAGTATGGGGGTCCAGCATGGGAGCTAAGCAACATACTGCTGTGAACCAGAGGCAGCAGCAAAATGGTACTTTAGGCCCACTTTAAAACATCAGTAGCCTATTTGTTTGAGTGTACGCTATATTTAGAATATTTTCCTAGCTTTACCTTGCTGAGAGACAGCCCTCTCTACTCGGAGAACAGAAGCTGTTGTCATACTTCTCTTCAAAGCCAGCAGACTCTTACAGAACAAAAGCGTTGCAGGTCTACCGTTGCTGGTCTACCGCTGCCTCAATTGGTCTTTTTTATTGTGTGACTTTGGTGTTTTTAAGGTTTGGTTTGGATTCATCAAAGTCACACAATTTGGGTTTACTACCAGTTCAATCTACAAAAAAACATGCATTTGCTCACTACAAAAACAACTGCTTTGTTCTAGCCATCTCCAGGAATGAATTTGATCTCAACATTTAATGATTTTGGGAAACCCGTTGAAGGATAAGCTTCATCCAAATCCTCAGAATTGCATGGGGTAGACAGCAAAAAACAATAGTTTTTTTAGACAGGGCTTTTTTTGGCTCGGCTTCATCAGACCACCCATTGTGTCTGTCTGGGAGAAGGTCGTCATCTCACTAATCAGCTTACCACCTTGGAGACCAATCGGGCTCAAATTTAGGTAAGGGGAGGAGTTACGGGAGAAGACAAAAAGCTTGGTTGATCATGTGATAGATCCCTATAACAGATATTATCAGTATTTATAAACAAAAAATTCAATATTTCACATTCATGACACCAAAGGTGTTATTGTAAAAATACCAACAACAAGGGTTTAATACTATCAATATGAGTGTGCATGTAGCATTTTGTTGCTGTATGTTCGTAAAAATGCGTTAAAGTATTTATGAAATATATAATGTGACGTGTCTGAAGTCATGCCTGAGGAAACTGCAGTGGTGTACAGATAACCCACCAGTAGCAGTGGAAGGTATATATCAGATAGATTAGATGGTGGAAACACTCTTTAAAGGTAGTTTTGCTGCTCAGAGAGGTTATTCAATCATAGTTTGAATAGAAGCAGATAATGTCTGGTTGGCATGCAGCCCAGAATGTCCATTATCAGCTTAATGAAGCTTGCGAATAGTAAAACGACAGGGCCGTGATTGATGACACCATGAACGTACAGCAGGAATTTGAACGTGTTTTTAGTTATTTATGATTTGCAGCTTGATTGTGGAGTCATTTTAAATCTTCTGTCTCTTTTTTCTCTTGCTCTCTTTTTTTTTGACTGTACGTGTGTACACTGTATGTGTGCTTGTTACATCCACAGGCTCAACTCAACACACTGCTGACAGAGACAGAGAGAGGGAGCTATTGGGGAGGAAGGTGAATGGAAATGATAACTCATGAGCTGAATTTATACATTAAAAAGCAGATATATGGAAGGATTGGTGTGACGTGAAAAAACAAAAGGAGGAAGAAGATGGAAGAAAATGGAAATGGAATAATAAATTGTGACAGGATATAAAATTACTGAAATGTATAATACATTAACCCTGATATAGCTACATCTGGGCATAGCCTTGAAGTAAAACACATCAATTCATTCTTGACAAGAGGGAATTAACATGCCACACAAAACATTGCATTACATCTAATATACACTATATAATGCTTTAATTAGCTTAGTTAAGTGAAGTGACTCATCAATACTAACCACAAACTATACAACAGTAGTATCATTTTTGTTAATGCAATAAATCACACAACAGAGATGGCTAGTCGAGCAGACGTTTTGAGGTTAGCATCAGTTTACAATCTACAGCTGATTTATCATAGCTCACTTAGCTGCCGTGCAGAGAAAAACCCTTTATTTTCTTTGCATTATTCATCTGCTGCTATGTAGTTGACACTTTGAAAACTCCCTTCAACCTAATGGTAATATTCATATTGTGTGTACAGTCACTGTATTGCAGAAAGAGACAAGAGATAGAAAGATTTTAAGATGTGTTTTTTACATAATATCTTGACTGTAAGGGATTTATAAGTAGTTATCAATTCCTATACCCTGGATATGTCCAATACCCTGACCTCACTTTGATTTTCTGTTAGTCTGCATCCACACTGGAGCTGCTCAGTTAGGGGCATACTTAGTATTGATTGCCAGACAGCAGCATTTAAAGGTGTTTCCATCTAGGTCTATATGTGTATGAGCCAGGTTTTGTGTCTGTACTGTATGTGTGAAGCTATGTGAAGATCGGATTGCACAGAAGTGATTTTGGGTGTATCAGAATTTTCCTTTCGCTACAGTTTCTATCCTATGACATGCTACGCCAGCTTATGCTATTTTTGTCTGATGTGCTATTTTAAGTGACAGCTACTTGCAAGATAATTGTTCTGTATAATACACGTTGTGTGTGACAATGGGTTTAGTCGACATTCTGTTTGTCACCGTGGTAATTAATTATGTCAATGGAAATTAGTACAGATGTGTGGAAAAGCGAGATAACAAGATGATTCTTGTGCACACACACACACATACACACAGACACAATCGGTATACAAAGGTGTCTGAAAATAAGATGATCAATCCCAACTCTGTACCTATAACAGTAATCCTATTAAATCATATATATTTGACATTTCATTTTCAATTTGATTACATATTTACTATAAGTCAACAAAACCTACTAATGTATATCTGAATTTTAAGAATGAATTCAGTCATTTGTTCGTTTGCTCGTTACAAACTTTATGCCCTCCAGTTGCCCTCTCAGTGACTGTCCCTCAGTATGAGCATTAAGCAACTGGCCAGTACGACCGTCCACTAATGGCTTCTGTGCCAAGACTGTAGAGATTTATAGACTCCACTGGGCTTATGTTAGCTGGTTAAAACAAAACAACCCTGACAGCCACTAACAGTCTGTGGCTAGAGTTTGTGCATGTGTGTATGTGAATGTGTGTTTGTTTTTACTACATCTCTGCAGAAGAATGGGGAAAAGGTGGGGGCAGAGAGAAGGAATGAGAGAGACAACCAGTGGCTAATGGCTTTCCCACAGGGCCATCGCTCACTCACAGTTAAAAGCGGGGACCCACAGGGAAGCATCTATTAGGTCTGTCTAAATCTGTTAACAAGACTGTGTAAGAAAGTGTTGTCTCTTTCCGCTTACAAGAAATAAAACAGTTTTAGTGATAAGCATCTGTCAAGTATTATTATTATCTGCTTATAATTGTTGAAACCTTCTAATCAGTGTTTAATGCTGCCAGTGTTTCTCTGCAATGAACTCGCTGACATTCTAGGAAGCAAGTGGAGAGCCACTTGCATGCCACTATTCTTGACTTCTGAACAATAATGATCTTTAAGGTGGTAAAGCTAACGCCTTAAAACATTATTTTTTTTGCATTTTTGATTATTTAATCCTTTAAGAGACTACACTTTCTGTTTATGGCACATATTAGCCATTTCACTCACACTTCAAGATACTGTAGCTTTTCCATCAAGTACAAATTAACAAGTCATGAATATAAACAAACATGGGGATATGAATATAGTGCATCAACCCACACCCAAACCATGTGAGCAAAATCCCATCAACAACACAGTACGGTGAATTTCAACCCACACCCAAACCATATGAGCAGAATCCCATCAACAACACAGTACGGTGAATTTCAAAGAGAAATGCTTTTGATCTGAACACACAAATATTCTTAGGGGTTTTTAGGTAGTAAAAAAGTTTAAACGGATCAAAATCAATGATCATCAATCTTAGTGTAGGTAGGAGTTGAGACACATGACCACCCACATATATACTTTAACAGAAACATACACACAACACCATCAGGACAATACAAACATCTATCTGTCAATGTGTTAAAAGCATTAAAATTCTGTTCCAGTGAGCAAGCTATCTATTCCACCGTCCATTCCCCAATCGATGCATTCATTCATTCTGCCAATCATTCTTTACTTCATTGGTCCATGTGTTCATTCAACCAACCCTTCAGTAATGTAATTTGCCATGGCTCCACACAGACCACACAGACTTTGACTCTCACTGTCTTTTCTCACATCTTTTCATCCCTTAGTCAATCCCACCAACTACAGTAATACCATGTATTTACCATACGCACCTTTTAAATTTAAAACATTCTTCAAAAAGTATGGTAAATAGTTATCCTTAAGTTATGCAAATGTTGATTGTAAAATTAAAAGAAATTCCCACAGTATGCTGCGTATGTTGGACTACACAATGGAAACAGATTCAGAGTTTGAACCCCTGAACATACCTGGTCCCTACTGTTATACTGAACACCTCTGTTTGCCCAATCTGCTGTGGCTTCTTTTCTTTGCAATCTGCTGCAAATACACAGAAGAAGCACAAGCCGTTATCTCATTGATTAATTGTTCACGCCAGAATGTGGTGGCCGTCTGTCATATATCACACGCATTGTGAGTGTGGGAGTGTGTGTGTGTGTGTGTGTGTGTGTGTCTCTGTGTCTGTATGTCTGTGTGAAGCAGAGTGGGTGTGTATTTTTGTACTTGTAAGTGACACATCTGTCATAAGAGCGGACTTCCAAGCCATCTTCTCTCCCTGTTGTATCAAATAGGAAAAACAGACAATGATCGGAGGAAAACTGAATTAACATTGGCCTGGTGTTGTCATATAACATACTGCAGACTGAAGCTATAGGCTGCCACCTTGAGGTGATTGATTTAGTTTGTGTATTGCATTTTTTTCACCAATCAACAGTAAGCCTTATTTCAACAGTTATCTGTCACTAGTGCGGCACAATGGAAAATACCTAATTGCAATTATTTTGACTGATGTTGTGATTGTGATATGTTTCATGATAATGGAGGGAATGATAAATGTTGTATTGTTAATCTAATTTTCATTGAAAATGATTAACATTGAAAGAAATTAAAATTATAACAGTGGGATTTTGTAGGCTACAAGTTGTAGGCCGGGACGTCTCTGCAACACCACAATACTTCTAATATTTTGCCATTATCAAATATTGTGCCCCCCTGCAATTTGGTTATTGTACTAGTGCATATTGCGATTTTGACACGATTGCATTTAATTGTGAAGCCCTATCCGTCACATGTTTCTCTTCTGGCATTCTACAGCACATTCAGATTTTTTTTAAAGCACTGTCTTATTGTCATGTATGCAAGTGTGAACTTCAACTTCATTGCACTTGAATCCTGCTGTCCTCCCTAATTACTATCCATAGACGATAAATAGTTCAAAGTATTAAAAAATACGTAAAAGAGAAGAATATGATGGTTGGTTGACTGACAACTGCTGAGCTGTTGTGTATTTTCTTATTGCTGTATTTTACGTGTTTGTTTTTTTTACTTCATTGATTGACACGTATTGCCATTGCATGACAAACACAACAACATTTGGTTTGGCTGCAATGCACTCCACTTGGTTGAATGTAAACATTTCAAGATATAAATAGCCATAATCACATACATACATGGCACAAACAATTAGAAAAAAAAATACTTAAGTTTTCCTTTTCCCTTTCCCCAGAAGTAAGTCATAATTATTTCTAGATAAAAACATGGAAAAGGTGTAGGTTGATTATGCTAATTGTTAAAGAGGATGTTCAATGTTTTGCAGATTATGTTCACTACAATCATCTTATGACTTTGCAAATACTTTTAATAAACAGGTTTTGTCAAGGCTGACCAACTCATCTCCATGTCATTATGGTACATATCACATGCAGTTTGACATTGGTGGGAGAAGAGATTTGACTTAGCCAAAGACAGAGGCAAATGTGGCGACGAAAAACTCCCTTTTAAAGGCAGAAACTTTTTTTTAAATTTACCAGTTGTTATTTACAATGCAATCTTTGCCCAGAGAGAGTGTTTAAGTGCTATCTTTGTTGGTTTGGTCCAGGGAGTACGTCATCAGTAGGTCTCACCACTGCCAGACTGAACTATCTAAGACACAACAACGGACACAAATAGTGGGGCTTTGTGTGTGGGGAAACAAGAACATTTTCTGATGTGTGTATTACTTCAGTGCAGGGTGTCACAGTGTTGTCCTTTTACCGATCTTTGGTAGAAAACAATGTAGGCTGTTTGTTGATCTCGCTTACAAACTGCAGCACCAGTTGTCTTGGCAACCTGGGCATCGTTATAGTAGAGCCATTGGTCATCTGCAACAGATAGATCCTGCCCAGGGTACACGCCCTCGCTGATGTAGTGTCCTAACAGGAGAGGAACCATTGTTACATCAAGTGTCTCAGCATGAAGTTCAACTTATGAAGGTTATCTTAGAAGAAACTGAAAGTACAAATTGTAAATGATTTTGCAGAAATTCACCAGAAACAAATTAGGTAGTTGAAAGAGCTCCAGTCAATATTAAGTATTTCAATATTTCTATCTATCTGTTCCATGTCTGAGAACCTAATAGAGGTTAACAGTTGAACCTTCAGTGTGTAAATATCTCACCATTGTTCCCGTCATAGCCTAAATGGCTGATGACACTGACCAGGTTGTAGCAGCCATCAGCCTGATAAGAGACACAAATAACAATAGTTAGCTTCACACACACACAAACACAGTCCACATATTAACTCTCTGTGCGACCCAGGTGTGTGGTGGTTTTACCTGGCTGGTAGTTACCATCAGCGGCCTGAAAAGGACTACGGGGTCATGCAGCTTCACCACCTGTAGCGACGGAGTGAACCTGAACCTCTTCAGGTGTATAATCAGGAATCTGTAGACAGGAAAGAAAGCATATGGCAGATTGTTATTGCAGGCATGGTGGATTCATGGATTATCAATCATAACCATGCTGCAGACAAATTTTTAGAAACAACTTGCTGCCACACATCTAGAGATAGAAACACCATTACTGTACAGCAGACATCTGAAAATTGTTGGTTCAGATGTAAAGTATACATGATTTTTAAAAGGCCTCTCAGTGTTTGTGATGGATGTGATGTCACTTACCTGGGCAGGGTTAGAAAGGTGGAGCACTGGACTGACGTGTTGCAGCCACACTCACAATTATATTTCAACTCTGTCTCCTGCAGTAATAACATTCTGTCAGTTTTGCATTGCGTAACACAGCAACAAAATACCCATAAAAACGGCAGCGTTGTAAAATGATTGAAATTTTCTTTGCTCCATGAGGCTTCATATCAGTCAGTGTTGAAGTGAATGAGTGAGCACACCAGGTTCTTACCATCTGGTATTCCTTGAGCATCTGCTGTACTGAACCTCCAGGAACCAGATCCAGAGAGAGGTTGGTGAACTCCTCCTCTCTGATGGATTGAGCACCACACCTGCATATTAAAAGGACAATGCACATCAAAATGAGAAATAGAAACCATTTTTATCGGATTTGGGTGAATTGGCCCATTAAACATATTCCAAAAATTCATAATAACAGAGTTAATCTGTGGACAACTCAAGGAATGTTTGGCCTGCAACCGCACAAGATTTTTACTATGAGGTTTTACCTTTTGCATGTCCTGGTGTTTTGCATTTTGAACACCAAGTTTCTGTCCACAGGGCAGCTATAGCTTCTACCCGTGAGGGCTGCAACCTTCTGCAATGGTGAAGCCAGACTCCTCATCTGATTTAAGAACGCTGTTAAAAACTCATGGGCATCCTTTACATACAGACACAAAGATTAGACTTGATACACGGATAAGAACAAAACAGCAGGCAGCAAAATATTTAATGGTTAGAACCAGCTGACTCACTTTCTGGTAGTTGTCTTCAAATTCAGGAGTCCGGACGGAGAGGGCCTTCTTGAACATATAGAGGGCCTGGAGTTTGTACTGAACATCTTCGGAGCCATGACATCTTACAATGTTTACAAAATGTCTAGGGAGGAGGAAGTAAAATAGTTGTTGTCCTTTAGGTGGTCTGCTGGTTTGTTGAGAAACTTGAGGATAATGTTGTTGTTTTTGTGTGTGTGTGTGTGTGTGTGTGTGTGTGTGTGTGTGTGTGTGTGTGTGTGTGCGTTTGTGTGTGTGCGTGTATGTTGTCTGCTGTACCTTATCAACTCAGTCTCATCAGAAATATAATTCCACAAATGCTTGTGGCTGTAGATATCAGTGATGAACTCTGTAAGTGTGATTAGGCTCTGGAGGCTGGCGTTCATGTAGCAGGTCTGGAATTGGTTGGGAAACCTGACACACAAGAGTCATCACACATAAACATCACAATCTTTGATGACAAACTACAAACTGTGGCTTGTTTCACTAAAGCGGTAACTACAGTATAAGTCAATTTGAGGTTGTGTATTAATGTTCTGCATGGAGGTAAAAAAAATAAAGCTGCAACATAATCATGTATTTCTAAAAACAAATAAGCTGTTGCAATTCATTCTAGGTAAATGAACACTTTCCGTATTTTGTAAAAAAAAAAGTAAAATCAATCAACTTTTCTGTTCCTTGTCTTTATGTAAGAGTATGCGTGTGCAGAAATACTCACCCAAACCTTGGGGCCTGATGAGCCTTAAGGCTCTGTGGATTGACGGCATCCTGTCTGTGGCAAATGACTTTATCTACTGCGGCTTCGAGTAAGGAGGAAAAAACAGCATGCTTAGGCCCTGTGGCAGCTCCTTTCTTGTTTTCTTCGTTGGCTCTGTCAAGTGCTGCCTCCTCTTCATCACTGAGCCCTTTAAACTCAACCACTTGGTCATTTTGGATTATGACAGAACTGAAACATGGAGGGAGAAACAGGCTGTTATTCTGTATTTCATGTATTTTTTCTATTGATTTGGTAATCTAATTGTATTCACTATATTTGGGTCAATATGGTGAACAACAGCAAAACCAAACCAAAAGTGAGTATATGTCCAGATAAGACTGATTCTCATCAAAAGTATCATCTGGAGATGTGATGTGACATGCTGGGAACATTAGTGTGATTATGAAAAACGATCAATGCTGTCAACACATAAGATACTAATCACCTGCTGTTATGTTTCTGCTCATCTTCCTCGTCATCTCTTCGTCTTCTCTGTTAGGACAGAAAACTCCAGTGGTTCAATATTACAGCAGCAAGATAAACTAGAATTAACACTTCAGAAGAAAGCATTCAATTTCCGACTAGTAAATATCTGCTTAATGTGATGCTCTGCAATTTTGTTTGAAACATACCCTGCAGCAATTAAACAGTCCCCAGCAAGACGTCTTCTTCTTTGTCCTCTGGTTGTCCTCCTCAGGTGGAGGTGCTGTGGTGGTTGCTGGACCACTTGAGAAGATGACTCTGCAGACATACAAACACACACAGCTGGTTATTCTACTGTTGCATTGAGATTGGAGTGTGGCGAAATCACCTAAAGGGTTAAATCCCTCTGTCCTCTGCAGTGTTTTACAAACATCAGGATAAAGACTTGAGTTGACAATGAGGATTTCCTTACCTCTTCACAGTCCTAGACAGACTTCCAATTTTGCTCTGTAGAGTGAAAACAAAACAATGTCTGTGTCAAGCATCTTTTGCGTCCAAAAAAACATTTTTCCAAAATTCTCAAATCTTGGTGTAAAATGCTGTTACTTCCTGTGAAACTTACCAGGGGTTGACCAAACAGTCTGTACCACTTCCGGTCGCATTTCTCTGCAGAGGTCTTGGTGGCAGGCACTTCTGAGATGGTGAATCTGGTGATGCATAGAAACACATATTCTATCATGCACCCGAAATCAATCCTTTAGGGGCATTAAAAACTGTCACAGTTGTCACAAACTTCAACCACGGCTCAAAACAAATCAAGAAAGACCATGATATATACTTTAACCAACATGGAACTAACACTATCCTCTTCCACACTTACACCAAACACAACATACGGTATTTGCTTCACGCTTTTAAGAAAAATTGGCAAAAGGTAACTTGAAGTGTGTCAAATCTACTCATTAGCCTACCTAATCATCAGAATAATCAAAAGCAAGCTTCTAAATTGATCAAGTTTTCAAAAACTAATTCCTACTCGTGGCGCGTGTCTCTGAGGTCACTGACTTTCACTATAACACATTTAAATATTTTCTTTTTAAAATAAACTGGTGAGAAAACAAAACAATTGTATGATGTCATGAACAGTCCTATAATAAAAAAGTGAATCTTTTAATTTTTTGTTGACACTGTAACAGAGGAGCTGATTGACCTCTGTGGATTATATTATGTTGTAAGATGTTTCTCGTATTTTTGGCCTTCCGCATATGTAAAATTTGTGTAAAATATCAAGAAAACACCTGAGAGCACCTCAATAAATTGTATCACATAGTAAAGGTGTTTTTATTTTCCTAGTCGCTAAGTGAACTGCATTCAAAATCAACTTTCTCACCTCCCATTGGAGCGCTGTCTGCTCTTATCTCCCTCAATGTTTTCAGGAGCGATTTGTTTTTTCTGTCAAGTAAAAATAAGTATAAATATCTACACTGTGTATATAGTTTATAAAATTTAACAGAATAACAATGTGTCTTATTTGCCGTGAACAAGCATTACATTTAACCACAATACTCTTGTCAGCAAAGCCAGAGAGATGCCAAAGATTTAGATGAACAAGGTCTAAAATACAACACAAACTTTGTAATCTGTGAAACAAACCTTTAGTCGCCGGTTGAACATTGTTGCAAATCTTTCAGTAGGTAAAATGGAAGTGAACTGTGGGTCAACTTAACTTCTAAGTGAGTGTAAAGGTTTCTAACTCCAACTTGATCTGCTTCCGGAGCAGAACAGGACTTGATGACATGCTGTTCTAGAATGAGATGCTTTATGACAAACAGGTACTGAGTTCCATCAAATACGTCTAATAGAACACACACAATTACACACTAGAAAATATAGTAGAATCACTGCTACCAAAACAGTCTTGTTTCAAGCTACTGTAATAAGGGTCTTGAACAGTAAAACAAGCTTAATCTGAAAAAAAAAAAGCCTAGTGCAGCCATTTTAAATATATGCTCATTTGGGTATTTTTGTCTTTGTTAGCTCCCCTAAAAATGTCCCTACCTCACATGTACCCTATGGTATTACATTTGTTATATTTTTCAGCATAAACTCAGTCAAACTGTTTAGCTTTTGTCAATTCCATACAGTGTAAAGCTTCCAGGAGGCCAACACACAATACAAATGACACACAGCTTTAAAAACATACAAATGATAGAATAATATTTATTATTCAAAACATTAGCCTAGTGTAAAACATTTCAAGATTGAGAAAAAAAGGCTTGAAAGGTACAGGAGCTGTCAAAGAAACACAATAGGTAACCAGGGAGGAAAAATACAAGTGCAAGAAGTAAGGAACATAGCTGGAGATAGACAGAGAATAGTTTGACATAACTTTGTAGACTCTGAGCTCAACTTTTTTTTTAGGGATCTGTTCTGCTAAGGTTTAAAATCAAGTCTGTCTGACTTTTCATACTAGGGAGCAAAACATTTTGGACATTATGTAATGTATTGTAAGTCCAGTCAGTCCACTTGCAGTGTTTGCTGAAATCCTTATATTTTCTATATAATTCCTATTGGGGATAGCTTTTTCCATGTTGCAACAGACAAGGCTTCACACTTGTTGGACACTTATTCACCTTAACCGTGTAGGCACACAGACTTTCTAAATTGCGTTATAAACACTTTATTACTGATGAAACAAACCTCTGCAGATGCACATGTTTACTTGCTGATTCAGTTATTTGTACAGGTGTGACAGTAAGTCTGCTTTTGTACAGGGCCAAGAACACAACACATTTGTGTATTTTCGTTATCTTTACATCCATGGTTGAACCAGTAATGTTTGAAACACATGCCCATGCAGCCATCCTGTCTTCCTTATGCGTGACTCATTGGTGTGTATCTCAGGCAGAGGCATAGACTGTAAATATCAACAGATTTTGGGCAGAGGTCAAGTCAGGTTAATCTGGCCAGTATCAGAGACGTGCATAGAGTGGCACTTAGCGGTTGATATGATGAACAGCAGGCCGCCAGCAAATGCGGAGGTGCAACGTTTGTCCCTTACGACTTTCTGTTGAACACTGCATCATGTCGGCTCCCATCATGGTAAGTCACCCTTTACATTTTGAATTGAAACAGTTACGAGTTTATTTAAATACATTTTACTTTAATATATATTGTCGTGTTAACACTCAGTTTATATAACGTTAGGTTGAATGCGTGTGCTATTGTCCGTTCCTAGAGGGCCGTAACTTACCCGTACGACATGCATGTAGCTGTTAGCTAAAGTTTACCTGTTTAACTGTGTGGAAGTCACCCTTTTAAAGCTTCTTTTAAGATTTTCATTTAGCTAATGTTTGTGTGACACCGTGACACCAGGGCATCAATATTTTTATAGACCCATGTCTTTAATTTCTCATACTTTCTACTCAGACTCTACTCTACTTTTTTTTTAAATACATTTATTACAGTTTTATACAGTGCACGTTATACATTGGTTTCAGTAAGCTACATGTTATGTGATATTTTTTCAAACACCATTTACAAGCCATTATATGAAAATATAAGAAAGTGCATCAAGAGCGTAAACTCCTGTCCTCTTTTCGTGTATCTCTGTACAGTCTCTACAAAGATGTTGCCAGCGGTCGGCTCTCCTTATCGTTGCCCGGCGACAGTGGAGCTCCAGCTCAGTGTCTCCCCCTCCCCTGCACACCAGGCTCCTCCTCTTCTTCACCCAGCGTTTCTATGATGTAGAGATGCTCCTGAGCTGGGGGTCTCGGCTGAGAAGGAGGGGGATTCAGAAGAAAAATGTGTAAGAAACCTTTTGGCTGGCTCGAACCGAGAGATGCATTAAACAGTAACGAGAGTGAAAGCTGCAGTTCTCAGGTTTAAACCTATTGTTGAGAACCAGATGAATGCACACATGTATCTGCATTATAGCTCAGTTAACATCCAATGCACTTAAACAAAAAGGCACCACAATTGAAGTTGAGCACACCACACAACTGTACAGATATTTTTAATTTCAAGAACTCAATGTACCTTTTGTCTAGTAAAAAAAAAAAGAAAAAAAAAAAAGAATCAAAGGTATTAGTATTGGTGTCATAACCATACACTTGAAAAAAGAGCTGTGATTAACCACATTACCATTACTGACTTTTTCCTACTGTCTTTCACAGTTACTATGGCTACACTGAGAAGTTGTATGGGTCAGACATAGCAGCAGCATATTATATCTTGAGTCTTAAGGGAGGATTTAGGTAAGTGCCTTGTCTCCGCATTATTTGGCAAATGGATACACAGTTGATGTAAAAATCTTGTTTTTAAGTTTGATTTTTTTACTGCTCATGTCAGGCTTCTGGGGAGTACTTGTTAATATGGGATTAGCTGATCACACAATTGTCATATCTGTTTTTCTAATAATACAGAAAAAAGGTTTGGAGTTTTTGTTTGAAAAAAAAATAAAGATTAGTTAATTACTAAAACAGTTGCGGTAGAAATAATGCAGCAAAGATGTCTCAAGTGTGCCACTATGATCCAGGTTTCATGTGATCATGTGTGTTGTGACCTCAGGTATGTTGGCCAGCCAGAGTGGTTCTGTGCAAACCAGTGGGGCAAATTCAATTGGGATTTCTTGAAACACAAAGACACACCTCTGGAGGAAGTAAACATGAGCTACACAGTCATCAACTACACAGGGCTGGGGAACTTGGGTAATGAGCTCCAACTCAGCCTCATTTTATTTCAGTTTCTTTCTTTTGTCTTTTCAAAATCACTTTTCTTCTATTGTAACCACATTTTTATCTCTGTCTTACTCTGTTAGGCACATACACTGTTAAATAGTTTCAAATATATTTAGCATGCAAGTTCAGTGCTTTTGATCTGCTTTGTCCTCCCTCAGAGGGACAAAAATCTTTGCGAACTTTGTCATTTCGAGGGTGTCCTGAGGTGGACGACTGGTTCCTGGCCAGGCTCCATATATTCCAGGACTCTCTGGAAGAACTGGACATCTCTCACTGTCCACGCATCACTACAGCCGGCCTGGCTGCACTCAGGAATCTCAAGTAAGTATCCAAACAATTAAAACATAGCCTGAGTGGGCTTTTACACCTACCTTGTTTGGTCCGGACTTTTTGACTTTTCAGTTTGATCCGAACCAAAATTACAGGTGTGGACCACAGTCCAGACCAAACAGCCTAAATTAAGATACGAGAGGACAGGCAAGACAAACCAATCCTCAGTTACAACTGTCAGGAGATGCAGCTCACGTATGTTATGACAGGACGTTTTTTCACGTATAGTTCTTAAGTGCGCTTGCATAACTGCAGTGTAAAACAAAAGATTAACTGGATCAAAACTTTACACTTGGTCTGAACCTTGGTTCGGATTTTCAGGTGTGAAAGCCCCCTTAGTCATTATTACCAATGGGGCTACTGTTGTATTCAATTTCTCCCTTTTTGTGTTGCCCTGTGTGTTGTGTGTGTTGCAGGGGACTGCGGCGTCTGGACGTGTCGTTCCTCCCTGGGATTTCCAATCCTGGGTTGGTCGTTATCTTGCTGGAGGAGATGTTACTGCAGTGCCAGATCACCGCTACTGGCTATGACCATAACCTGAGGCAAGAGAGAGTAGAGAGAACGGAGGAGCACATGGAAGGGCAGAGGTAGAGGCTCAGAGGAATCAAGGGACTGAGAAAGTGAAAATGAGAAAGTCCTCAGAGAAGGTTCTGCTGTCAGTTCACTGTAGTCTGAAAGAAAGGGCTGCCTACGGAGCAAAGAGACCAGTATGAACCACTGGTCGTATCCAATTAGATGAGTGAAAAAGAAAAGAAGCACATCTATCTGCACATTTAGGTTGTAAATCTAAAGGTGTGCAAAGTCATGTCTGTCTCAGACCAATTGCACTGTCTGCATATTTGGTAAGGGTTTTATTTGCTGACATGTAAATATGATGTAAATGTATGTAAATGTACTGAATAAAGCTTGTACTGTTCAATATCATGATTAGACTCCACTTACCGCATACCTTTACTTTGGAAGTCATGAGTCATGTTAGACAACAAAAAGCACATGGCCACACATCTTAGTGTTTCTGTATATATTTCTAATGTTCACTGTGGAAGCTTATGTGAGGAAACTAAAGCCCATAATCCAGTATGTGCCTTGTGCCTTAGCAGTGTCAGACCCTACGTTAAGAATGGGAGACAAAAGTGAATGGGGATGATAAATGCACTTCTACTTCCATATGTATCGTTAGAGACACTATCTACAATGTTTTGGTTTCCTGTTTAGATGTAAACAGAACCTCTTGTATGCACTAGTTCTAGTTTACACAGCATGTTACTACTGCCTTTTTTAAAGGTATAATTTCTCACATTACCTATGTTTATTAACAGTAATTTTATTGCTTAATGACATTTAGGGAACATTTAGCAGTTAGTAGTAGGAACCAATTACGTGGTGAGAACTGGGTCTCAACAAACACGGGTCGTGTTTCTGACGGACAACAACAAAACGGTCCAGCTGAGTGCCAGCCATAGAGAGTTAAAGAAGGGTGCCAGCCCAGCTGTGTAGTGAATATTGGTCGTAACTAAATAAGTTAACTTAAGTTGTGGATTCAAATACATTTTCTTTCAGTCCCTTATGGTTGAAGGGACTCAGTAGACGGTTAAATGTCTGATGCATCAGGTAGGCGGAAACTGTTACAACTTTGACAGTCAGACTAGCTAGCTAGCTAGTTTAGCTTACTAACGTCATGAACTAGCTAGCTAACGTGATATAGCTAGCTTACAGCTCATTAACTCGAAGAAACATTTGTTGAGGCAGAGTTTGACGTGGCATTAAATTTTGCATTGTAGAACTTCATAAAAAAGAAGAAAAGGAGGAGGAGGTTACACCTGAACCAGAGGTAAGAAAATCAGTTTAACGTGATTTACAGTTGCGAGGCTGTAGCTAGCTAGCGATTGAGTGTTAGATCATGTGGGGTTATTGTTATCCTTACTCAGCCGATTTTCAACTTTGTTATAGCCTATTTAAACAATGAGGTGGTCTGTCATAGTCTAATTTACGCAGATCTCGAGGGAAGAAAGCAGCCATTCACAATAGGGTTACTGCTCTTAGAATCACTTGTTTTAATGTCATTAAAATGTCTTTTGTAGGAGCAATCGGACGACAGCAGTGGGGACGAGGTTGCAGGAGACACAGAGAGTATGCGGAAACAATGGCAGAACTAGAACATGACAGTGGTGTAAAAACGTTCTACTCTTTAACAACTGTTGTCCAGTTGATGCAGTTGGTGGCACATTATTAACTGTTATTGTAACGTGTCTCATACACCTACCATACCGCATAATGTACTGCGCATGCGCTCATTTATTTGATATGTAAATTATTATCATCATACTTTTATTGAATTATAAATTTATTTATTTATCTGCAATGTGTAGTGTTGTGTTGATTCCTAAACGTATCGTCATCGTCTGGTTCTTCTTCTCTGTGTTCTTGCCAGTGGATTTCCTGCGGAACCTCTTCTCCAGCACCCTTGGTCTCGGCTCGGCAGACAAAGATCTGGATGAGCTGACTCTGGACGCAGTGGCACGGTACATAAAGAGCGGAAAATGTGAGTCTTACGGTCAGCTCATCCATCATGGCTGATAGTGGACTGATTTACTGCTTACACGCCTGTTATCATAAAGCACTTATTTATTTAAGAAAGACATTTCTTCAACCACACAGGTAAAAACATAATCTGCATGGTTGGAGCAGGAATATCCACATGTGAGTGTCTCAGTTTTAATACAACCAAACAAATATTTAAAGACTGAAACTACATTCAATAATTGTTGTTTCGTATTTTTTTTTTTTGATTTTTTTTTTTTTGAACTATCCTCATCACCATCTCCACCCACAGCTGCTGGGATCCCCGATTTCCGTTCACCAGGAACTGGCCTGTATGCAAACCTGCAAAAATATGACCTGCCTTACCCAGAGGCCATCTTCCAGATAGATTACTTTAAGGTCTGTGAAAGATTGCATTGTTTGAAAATTTTAAGAATAACTTACTATATGTAGTATATAACGGCTTTCTCAGGATCAACATTTTTGACAAATTATCATCTATTATCATGTATTATTTTTGAACTTATTTTGCTAATTCAATTCAATTTCAATTCAGTTAAGAAGCTAAGAAGCCATGTATCGTGGATATATTATTTTGCTGTAGTGTAATGTCCAGACTAATACTGTACTTTGGTATAATGTGAAAATGTCACTTATGATGATGCACCTTACTATTGATAGCCCACTGGTGCTAATGACACTGCACTTTGTGTATTGTTTTTTTGCGGGGGGGGGGGGGTTTAGTTGTCCTGTTGTTGTGTTGTCTGTCTGTCTGTCTGATGAGCTGTATGGTGCAAGATGAATGTCCAAAACAATCAATAGATATCTATATAGAGTTTTGTGACCTTTTATACCTAAATTAAAAAACAAAGCACACTAAACCTCATGCCATTTTAAATCAGATGGGCCACTATACTATGGCTCCTGTTTTATGATTTGAGGGAGAACTTACTCCACTTTCTACTGTTTCTTTTTTATAAAATGCAACATTTCTCTCCTTCCGTCAGAAACATCCAGAACCTTTCTTTGCCTTGGCCAAGGAGCTTTACCCAGGACAGTTTAAGGTACTAAACACTTGTTTCTGCTTCATATTATTCGTTAGAAACTTTATGAAATGAAAAATAAATCATAACATTTAAGCATAAAATGTAGGGGTGTACAATTCAGAAAATATCACAATTTTATTCCGATTTTTAGGCTTATGGTTTGATTCAATATACATTTTTGATTTAAAAACGATTCTTGATTAAAAAAAACAAATATTCACAGTATGTAAATGTAGTACTTTTCCCAAGTATGTATGTATGTGTGTACAGTATATGTATGTGTGTATGTACATATATATATATGTAAATGTGTGTGTATATATGTACTGTATGTGTGTGTGTATGTATATATATATACACACACACATATCATTAATGTGGATTTGTTTGTTATTTGTTATTTTAACATCCTGGTATGTGTATGTTGTGTGTGTGATGTCTGTAAGCTACTGGGGCCTTGAATTTCCCCTTGGGGATCAATAAAGTATCAATCTGTCTATCATGTGATTGCAGCAGACAATCTAAATAAATAAATAAATCTCACGAATCGATTTTGAATCGGTAGAGCTTGAAATACGATTTGCAATTTTTTAACTTCAAAAAACAATCAGCTGCCATACAGGTGTTTGTTCTCTTGTGGTTTGTTCTTTATTGGCGTTTAGCCGACAATCTGTCACTACTTCATGAAGCTGCTGAAAGACAAGGGGCATCTGAGACGTTGCTACACACAGGTAGGAAAAGCCCAGCTAGACTCTCCCCTTCACATGGACGCTTGATCTTTCTATTTTTGTATTAACATTCACATGTGTGTGTTCTTTTAGAACATTGACACCCTGGAGCGTGTGGCTGGGCTCGAGGGAGAGGATCTAATTGAAGCTCATGGGTCGTTCTACACGTCCCACTGTGTCAGCTTCTGTTGCCGCATGGAGTATAACCTGGACTGGATGAAAGGTGCCTTTTGAGATCCTTGGATTGTTGAGTTGTTGCAATTTCAGCCATTTGCGACCTAAAACTCATCCCTTTACTTTGTAGATAAAATATTTTCTGATGACATTCCCCGATGTGACAAGTGCAACAGTTTGGTGAAGCCAGGTCAGTGGATATTTGTCTCTCATTGTTTATCTTAGTTCTATACTCATTCATCATTCCTCTTCAAAGCTGGGTCTCAGAATCTCTTTGTACCTCTGTGTCCCTTGCTTGCTTCTCTTCTCCCAGATATTGTTTTCTTTGGCGAGAATCTACCTGTCCGGTTCTTCACTTCAGTAAAGATGGTGAGCACATGATGGTGGTGGTTTGCAGCATACATGCGTGTTTTTGAAGATAATGTAATGTAAGACCTCAGCAGAAATAACCTCTTTTCAATGTCCTTATCAACCTGGCAGGACTTTCCCTGCTGCGACCTTCTCATCGTCATGGGGACGTCCCTTCAAGTCCAACCATTTGCAGGTCTAGTCGGCAGGTATTGCAAGTTTCATATTCCTAAAAACTGTTGCAGAACACAGACACTATGCAGTAAGAATCTGGCAGTATACTGCAGTCTAGCAGCCAGCCAGGGAGACTGTGCTGCATTATGAAAGATTCCAGCAATAGTCTGTTTCTGAGGAAGATGCTACGGGCACTCTCATCCATATTTTTGGAGCCTATTGTAGATTGTTCTAGTTATTAAGATATTGTTTAAATAATGGTTAGTCCGCCCTTTTTTTCTGTACTCTCCTGTTCTTTCTTTGTCTTTTAGGGTTTCAAAAAGTTGCCCGAGACTGCTTATTAATATGGAGAAGGCAGGGCAGGTGAGCCTTCACCCTGTAATTAACCATATCCTGCCTTTTTTCCACACTCTTTTTCTGTCATACATGTATTTCTTGGATTCTCTGTGCAGCATTTTATGTGTGTTTGTCTGTGCAGGCTGATCCTCTGTTTGGGTTGATGGGTTTTGGAGGAGGAATGGACTTTGACTCAGACAAGGCATACAGGTGATACAGAGAGGCTGCTACTTTTTCTCTCCAGCTGTTTTACCAAATTACCTTTATCCTCCCATTGCACCCACCTTGTACCTTATGTGGAATTATTATCTGAATGAATTGGTGTGGTGTGCTAGTCAAATATCCAGGGTAGCATGTTGGTCAAGAACATTGGCTCAGGAAATAGGCGTATACAGTTGCACCACTAGGGGATGCCAAAGTATTATCCATGATGTTTCATTGAGCTACTTTGTACTATACTACATTTCTGCAATACTCATCATTTAGCTTAATATTTAATGTAGCCACTCAGTAACTCATTCACTTAGTAATCACTCAATGGTCATCATGATATTCAAACATTGTTGCTCATTCACAATGCCAATGACAAATTGTCTTGTCATCGCTGACAGCAAAATTCCTTTAAACCCACTAAGACAGTGTTGTAATATTGGTATGTGCATCAGTACTGGAACTGAAGAGGTAAAATGGAGCCATGTCTATGTTCTAACACCAGTCTCCTTTTTTCCTCTCTCTAGAGATGTAGCTCACATCAGTACATGTGATGAGGGCTGTTTGGCTCTAGCTGAGCTGTTGGGATGGAAGGTAAGTTTCACTATCATCTTCTATAGATCCTGGGCTCATTTAAGGTGGTATTTCTTGTTTGAGCACGTTCAGTTTATCACAGAACAATCAAACACAGTACTGAAGATAAATGGCCTTGGACCATAGTGCAATACTAGTACTGTAATCCCTTCAGTCAGGAGGAAAGTAGGCCAATGTAACCACTGCTGTAATTCAAATACATAATACTATTACTTTCTCCCTCAGAGGGGTCATTACAGTTTCAAATTAACTCATCTTTTATGGTATGTTTCTATTGTATTAGGTGTTATAGCTCTCTCTCTCTCTCTCTCTCTCTCTCTCTCTCTCTCTCTCATTTCATTTTATTTAACAAGTAGCTTGCTCCTATCTCAGTTACTTAGTATTTTCATCCCCATGTAGGTTTAAGGGACTAGTTAGACGTAAGAAATAAAAGGTTTGTTCGTTTAGACCACAATTTATGGTTTTAAGGGGAGTTACATGCTCTATTTTTGGGTGAAAACAGCTGGGCTTAACAACTTTTTCCGGAGTCTTGTTTTCATTGTGGGGTTGCCAAGCAACCTGCTACAATGCTGAACCATGTAATCACAAAATGTTGTTTTTACATTACTGTTTGTACATTACTGTGAGCCCAAGCGATGTGGGTAGGTGGTAGTTTTAACTCTAGAGAGAGCTTGGCTAGTTATATTTCCAGTCTTTATGCTAGGCTTAGCTAAACACTGCTTGCTCTAGTTTTATATTAAACGTACACCTTTTAGGTTAATTGAAAATGATCGAGATTAGGCATGATAATGGTCTAGTTTCCAGATATTGAATAGCTAGTTATTGGCCATATCAGTCGCTCTCATCTATAAATATCTGTATGGATCCTCATTGATATGCTTAAATAGTGCATCTGCGTTTACTTTGTCAATACAGAACTGCAGCAGACGCAAAAGAAAAAAGTGAGCGCTTTTTTAAAATGTCTGTGTAACCAATTTATGATTCTCCTCTGTGATGTTGTGGTCGGGAGTCCTCACCGTGGACCGACGTCTCTATTGAACACAAAGCCCAATCTGTTTTTCTCTAATTTTCTTTCAGTCCTTGTTCGTTCACCAGACCCCTCTGTGTCTCAATGCATTAGTCTTTTTAAATCCCTTGTCTGTGTGCTTCCACTTCTCTCCAGGAGGAGCTTGAAGAATTAGTGAAGCAGGAGCATGCCAGGATTGACAGTCAAGACAAGAAACAGAAGGCCAGTGGGAGCAAAGGAGCAGCAGCCAAGGCCAGCTATGCATCAGTAGCACCAGAGACAGAAAAGGAAGAGTAACTTATGAAAAAGCTCCTTTACTAAAGAAAAGCTAATGTAGTGATGTCACCGTTTGGAGTTGGCGCTTAAAAGGAGATGATGATACCAGGGTTTTTGCTTGGAAGTGCAGCTTCGATGCGTGTCATACTCTCATTTTCCATCTGCAGACATTTAATTCTCCTAAAGAATCTCACAGGTTGCGTCTGGTTATGGTTATGTTTATATCAGTCATTTGCACTTTACTGACATTAATCTACTTTGCTAATTTGTTTTTTTCAGTAGCTCAAATCTGTCTCAGCTGTATATTTATTGCTGAGGAAGTTAACTGGGCAGAGTTCTTACAGGATGTTTAAAGAGTTTGGGAGGTAGTAAATATTTCTTAAACCCCGGCAGTTTGATTATGAGTTTGCTGATTTATAGAACAAGCTACTGTATTGTGTCTGAATCGAATGATGAGCACATTTGATTGTGTGATGTGGGCCCAGACATTTCAACTCTCTACCCTTTATTAAGTTGATTTCCGTTTAAGCTCAAAAGATAACCAGGCTTTTGTATATTTACCCTCAAGCCAAAATCTGTTGATCTGATTGGTCATTGACGTCTTCAAGGTAACAAATGTTACACAAATTCAATTTCCAGATAGGCGAGCTAAGGTAGTTGTTAAATGTAACAGACAGACACACACATCTGAAACCTTTTAAATTAACACTTGTTTTTCATGTTAACCTTCTGCTCCTGTTGACTTTGATTTCTGTCATTTATTTTAGCGATGTTTATGAGGCAAGTTATGTTTTCTTAATCTTATGGAACAAACTACATGGTGCATAACATAAGAGTAACTTTGCTCACTCCACAGGCAGGACCTTAGTTGATTTTGCTATTTAATTCTTTTTGGATAGTCAAAGTGCTGAAGAAACACAAGAAGGTTTAACTAACAAGGTTTCTAAAATAAGGTGTAATTTTGTTCAACAAGTTTTTAGTAGGATACTTTTGGGTTATCTAAAATAGCATGACTTGTTGCATCATAAAATACAGGGGGTGGACGCGGTTACATTATCATCTATGCCAAATAATGGAACCCAATATAACATACTGCAATAAATATGACCTTTGTTATGTTCACTTTTGTATGTGTCAAAGAAGCTGATTGAACTCTATGGTCATTTATGTTAGGCCTCTAGTTAGTAGCAAATCTTAGATGTTCATGTTTGTAGAATATAAAAACTCATGGGACACAGGATTTTTATAAACTATGCCAATGTTGACCGCTAGCGTTGTTCAAAACTACAGTGATAAAAGTGTGCTTGCCTTCAGGTCCTAGTTGCTATGAATTGTCTTCCAAAATCAAGATACCTTTAAAAAGCAGAGATCATTTCACACATTTCACTGGTGCAAGTTGGTCATTACCATCATACGGATTCCGGTGTTGGCAGGAAATAGTTTGAACAGAAAGCATGACAGTACTGTGAAGATATTCTTGTCACGGAAATGTTGACCAATTAACAACACCTCTATATGTGGTTTCTGTGAAATGCTGGAGTGGTTTCATTTTATCTCACGTACATGCAGGTTGGTTTGCAACGTTAGATCAATTCAACATGAAAATCAACACAAAAACCCCGGTTCTGTCTTTCTCAACTATATTTTTAGTATTTATTAACATCTATAACTGATGGATTCAAAGAGTGTATTCACCTGTGTGTACATTTCTCCCACAACTGCAAGATAAAAACGGGTAACAATTTAAGAACACAGATAATCTCCTAGTTGTGTTGAAGTATTTTCAGAAGCACTGAAGCATCTGTTCTCATCCATTCATCATATCTGAGCATAAGACAGAGGGGAGAAAGAGAAAAAATAAGCATGTGCAGCTCTTCAGAGAAAATGCAGTGTCTTTTCAGAGTGCACAGAGCTGGGTTAACCACATACACACTTTGAGGGGAGGGAACGGCGAAGAAGGTGCATTGACGAAACTTGAAAGTTCATTAAATTCCAGCATGTACAGGAGACAGAAGAACGTGGCAGCTGTACAACAGTTACCTGAATTTTGAAATTTTCTACAAATAACAGTGGAAAATGTCTTAACAATGGTTCTCTGAGGCTCATGTGAGCTTCCTATTTTAGCCCTGTTTGTATTTTGAGCTTTTAAGCAACCTCTTGCAGAAAGGAAAAGTTCAATAGAGAGAAAATTGCAACATGCCGAGGAATTTGCCAATAGTATAGAGACGAAAGACACAAACCTACTAAGCCAGCCCAATACATGTAAGTATCAACCATTCTCATACCACAGTAAGCTTGCAGAGTGTCTGACTATTCACGAAATCTTTCATGAAACTTGACACTTTGTTGTAATTTAACCTTGATTTTGTCTCAATCTTTGAGTCCTAATTTCTATTGTGAAATGTGTCTGTAAGTGACTTACATACGGATGTGTTCTTTATTTGCATGGATGCAGACGACTGTACATGCACACAGACGTGTCCATATGTGTGCGTCCAGGGGAATTCACAGTCCAGTTAATGGGACGACAGCCATCCCATGGAGGAGCAGCAGAAAGAGACTGTCGCTGCTGGAGCAGTTAAGGGGCTGTCAGGAGGCCTGGTGCCCCAAGGCACCCTGGGATAGAGAGGGGGCCCACGCGGCTATCTGTGGAACACCTGCTGGGGTGAGCTATTCAAAATTTAAATAAACATTTCTCCAATTCTGAAAAAACTAAAACGTTTATACTGGTTATATTTTTATGCAATAAGTCCCAGATTTTGGATTTTGCCTGAAGCATGTAGTATTATTCTGACAAAAAACCCAAACCTATGTATGTCATCACCAAAACTGAACCAACTGCTCCTAAATTTGCTGTCAGACTTTGTCCACTCGCTCTATTTTAGATACAAGAAACAAGGGGCGAAATTATTTATTTGTTAAACATTTACTTATTTTCTTCTTTCCCTGCGCTACTTTCCTGTTCATGTTTTTCAGCAAATTTTAAAGGGATTTAATTTGTTTGTTTCCATCTTACTCCATTTCTGATGATCTTTCTACTTTATCCATCGCTCTGAATGTCCTACTACTGTTCCACTCATTTGTATGTAACCTTATCAACAGTATCCTATCAACTCTCTACTGCTCATCCAGTATGAAACTGCGTAGCTTAAAACTGGGTCTCAAGCAAAAGCAAAGCAAAACATATTTTTTCTGCGTGCATTTCTGAAATGTATTCTTAGCCAATGTGAACGCTGACATGCACATCTTTACGACACAAAAGTAGTTCCTTTTTCTCTTTGACAATTGTTTCTGTTTGGGGCTGAATGCGGAAGTTTTGTTGAATAAAAGGATGTGCAAATGAGGAAATAACATTAAGAGAATGGATACATCAACAGCAAAGAGATTGTGAGAACGACTGAAGGGCATGTTTGAAAGATTCACATGTAAATAATTACCCAGAAATGCAAAGGCCTAACTGGAGGAAACTAGTCATGAACATGTGAGTATGTGGTCATAGGGAAGTATAAGAGTGGTTTAACTAAAAAAGAGAGTTTTGTCAATTTGTATTAGAGTGTGAAGTTAATTTAAAAAAAATGTATTTGTTAATTTATGCCTGAATGGTTTCCAGTACATCTTCCTATGAATATGATGCATGAATGACTAAATGTTGCCCTTTTGAATCATGAACCAACAGAGTAATTGCTCATGTAACATTTCTACTGCCCTACTGCCTGTTTGTCTATGTGCTCAAAGTGGGGTGACTTGCAGTGAGTGTGTCTCTATTTCTGTGCACACTGAGAATGATAGCCACTTCCTGTGTGTGTGTGTGTGTGTGTGTGTGTGTGTGTGTGTGTGTGTGTGTGTGTGTGTGTGTGTGTGTGTGTGTGTGTGTGTGTGTGTGTGTGTGTGTGAGAATGTATTTGAGAGCACCAATGAATTCAGTTGAGGTGATGTAACGGCATGAGTGAGCTGTCTAACTGGGATTGTGCTTTGTTTTACTCAAGTTAATTGTGTCTCAATCAACTCTGTTCTGTTTTAGTCACTGTTTCCAAATAAGGCAATGTGATCAGACCTATATTCTCTACAAGCTCAATGTCTTCACATGGTTTAACAGAAAAGTATATATTATGAATAAATCCACTTTTTATCTTAAGCAACAAAAACACACTTATTAAGAATTCAAAATCTCAACTATTCTATCACTACCCACTGACTGTCGTGTCACTTAGAATGAAATGTTGCTAAACACTGATTGGTGCATGGATATAAGTGACATTACCTTGTTTCAACAGAGGCCTGCCTTCTTTGAGCCGGTGAAAACTTAAATTACAAAATACAGAAATCTTTTGTGTGAAATAACCAAACGTTTTTTTAGTTGGTACAAACTTGTACCCCGTTATTCATAGCAAGAAGATGATTGAGGGTAAAACGTGGTTTTTTAGGCCCTTAATTCAAAAAGTATTCCTCAATTTACAATTGGTAGCCCCTAATGAGTGAGGAATCTTTGCAAATGTATTACAAATAGAGATACAAAATGACAACTATGTCTTCAGCACTGCATTAGTCAGGCCTTTATGACAAATGGTCCCTTGGCTGAAACCATCCCTATGGTAACCATGGCAGTTATGTATTTCGTGTGTCGGGTAATGTCGGGTGATGCTGGACAGAGCTGAGCTGAGCCGTGAAGAAAATATTTCCCACAACACGCTACTAAAAAGGTTTTGACCTTGAAGTTTCATAGCTTTACTCACTGTCTACTTACTAGCAAGCTTCTTTTCATAGCTTTCAATTGTATTATGGTTTTCAGCAGCAGATGGACTTGAGGATGGTTCAGATCTTGCTGTGAAAAGTTGGTAGGAACTTAAAGCTGCCATTACTGCCATTCATAAAAGCTTTGAATGTGTGAAAATGTATGTTTCTGTAAATTTATGTTTCAGTTTTTAAGTTTAAACAAGAAACAACTATAAAACAACAAATTAGGAGTCCTGAGCTGCTGTGGGTCCCACTCAGATTGTATTAACTAGCCTCCATAGAGTTTTGTGAAATGTGTCTGTAAGTGACTTACACACTGATGTGTTCTTGATTTGCATGGCTGCAGACGATTGTACATGCACACAGACGTGTCCATATGCGCGCATCCAGGTGAATTCTCAGCTTTATGAGTGGACAGCTCTGCAGGACTGATCAGCACTTATAAGGAAATTTGTTGTTTACTTAGCTGTTAGTGTGGTTTCAACCTGTCATTTTCAAGATCATATCAATCCAGGCCTATGATAGAAACTATGACTTGGTGTGTATTCCTTACCACACTGTTGTAAATTTAGCTGTCTGTCATTAGTCAGTGTTTCTCTCTCTTTCCTGCCTTGTTGCCATGGTTTTATACCGTGTCTGCATTTAAAAGTAAACATCTTCCTGCTCGACAAGCTTGCGTAACACTTCGCATATTGAAATGAGTCGTTTTGTGGTTCTCCCTCCAGAGCTTCCTGGTTGTGCGAGACTCTGCGACCTCTCAGCCCAGCCTGCTGTGTGTGTCTGCTGGAGGAGAACATGAAGCAGTTGTTGATTATAATATCACAAGCACAGGCACAGGTATGGACCAACTGCATGCAAACTTGTACGTCATTTTACGAATCATTACATCTCCCGGAAGTGACAGATTAGACTGCTACGCAATCTGTAGTTGTGCTTTCTACTGTTGTAATTGCTGTTAGTTTGCTAACAGTAAACCCTGGCAAACCTGAAAAAGTTAAGAACAGATGAAGTAGTTAAACAGGCTCTCAAACGGCTAATTCTGGTTCCTTAAACTGGGAACTCACTTCTGGGAACTAACTAACTGATACCTTATTGTGCTTCTGAAACTAGATGCATGCCGTTTACCTAAAATCCAAAGCTGAAGAGACAAGGGACTTAAGTTATAACCTGGTCAGCATTGGAAACCCCACAGTAGTAGAAAGTAACAGACCTAGTGTAAAGATGAAAGTTATATTTATCTGTAGAAGTTTCCTCTCAGCTTTACTGTTTCAAGCTTCGGTGTGTTTTCCAGGAATGAATTTTTTTGACAAAACAAGTCACTCTGCCTACTCTTTCTCTGTTTCTCGTGTCAGTCTTCCAGCTGTCTGAGTCTCGTCTGTCTTTCTCTGACCTGGCTCAGCTCGTGCTCTTCTACTCTCTTACCAGGTAAGAAACTGCTGCAGCCCTGGTGCCTTTTTATTTGTGATTGAACTTCCATTTGAACTTGGGCTTCTCTAGCAGCGTGTGTATATGTGTGTGTATATATATATATATATATATATATATATATATATATATATATGGCACCAACATTGCTATGATCATATGTTTTTTTCTGTTTTCTCGTGCTAACCATGTAAAACATCCTAACCACATACTAACTTTTAGATTTTTTTATTTTAAGTTTTGTTGAAAAGCCTAATCAGCCAATGCTTTGAACATTGACAAAACTATGGCCCTCTTGGTTTAGTCTGTTTAACTAATCTATTTAAACCTTGTCATAATTTCTTGTGCATCAGGGATGTTTTGGCTGTCTGTCTTTTCATTCCTCGCTGGATCTACAGTGTAACCGAGAGGTCCAAAGATAATCTTGCTCAACTTGAACCCAGTGAGTCCTTCCATCTCTGTGACTTTTTGTCTTAATCTTCTCCTAGAAGCTACGTCAGAAACACAATATCAGAATGATATTATTTATTATACTTCTCTAACGCAGATACTTGGCTCCACACACCCCTTGGCCAACACACAACAGATGAAATGAACCAAAGGGAGCCTAGCAACATAGTGTGCTCTATACAGGTATCTATGGAGCACATACGTGTGTGTGTGCGTGTGTTTGTGTGTGTGTGTGTGTGTGTGTGTGTGTGTGTGTGTAAAAGTACAGGTCATGGTAACAACTTCCTTGTTTTCTTGTGTTTGCAAGTAAAGTAGAATGTGTCTCATTACCTTAATGCTGCACTGATCAACATTTTTAAATTAACAATGGATCAAATTAAAGTTTGTAATATGGAGACCAAAATAACGGAGCTAAAATACAATAAAATGTTGGACTTGCAATCACCAGGTGGCCAGAAACAGCACCTTAACAGGTGATCATATATTATTGTTTTGCTTACTTGTTATCATGGATCCCATGCAACTTCTAGGTTTGTCCCACCCAACAAAGCAACCCAATTGGTTATTGTTAGGCATTGACCTCGAGCAGTTATGGTTAGGATATGAGGTTAGGACCTGAACAAACTGGGTTCCTTTACCTTGCATAAGCATGGACGCCTGGTCAATAGTAGCGTGTGATTTGCTATTGAACGGCAGGTCTTCCCTAGAAGTTGGGTGAGTTCCATAACACTGTGGTTACAGCTTGTTCCGCTGCACACAAGTGGCCAAAAAATCAGTTAACTGTTCTTTAAAATAGAGACTTGCAATGAGTAAAAGCTTATTGTATGCATACATTCAGGTGAGCTGTGTGTCACAGCCTCCTATTTGTTCACTGTTTATGTGTGTGCATATTCCTGCAGCTGACATCCACCAACGGGGCGCTGTGTATCATCAATCCTCTCTACCTTCGTGAACATGGAGATGACTGGCTGACCCACAGGGCAAGTCCTGTGCCGAGCTCCACACTGCCTTCAAATTACAGACGAGAGCGACGCCTCAGCACCACCAGAACATGGGCAGGGGCCGGATTACAAAGTAAACGAGCCATCTCTCTGGACCAGGAACCTTCCAGTATGGAGAGTTCTGGTGAGTATTTGTTACCTGCTGCTCCGGACTATCTCTTGGTAGGATATTCCATAATTTGATGTTTTTACTGTTTTGTTGGAATATAAATCTGAATAAAAAAACTATTAGATAGATGGACTTTGATACTTTTGGGCAGAATGCAACCTAGCTATTTCCCCCTGCTTTCAATGTTTAGGCAAAGCTAATTGCCTTCTGCACACCACCTGTTCAGTAGGCTGTAGCTTCATATTTAGCAGACCGACCTGAGCTTTTCTTATGTAACTTTCCAAAATGTTGAAACATTTCTTTAAAAGGGACAATTTTTTCAATGTAGAAAGTTTTTTTTTTTCAATGCATCTCATAGATGGATATCTTAAAAGCTAAGCAGATTAAAACTGTCTATCTAATAAGGGTAAGGGAAGTGTAATTTGTCTGAACTTAACTCTCTAAACACAAGGCAAGGCAAACTCATGCAATTTCAAACTCTATTTGAAACTATGTGGAGAATTCTGATTGTAGTAAAAGTGGGTTATCTAAGCTCCATCATTTATCAAGTCCTTTTAAATTGGGTTCAGTTAAATGCATTGCCAAAATGGTCTTCATAATCCCTATTTTCCTTGTCCAGGTCTAATCAGAGCCAAGTCAGCAGATTTACCACATAGCCTCACAACCCCGTCAACACCAGCTGCTCTAGCTGGGGTTGTTCTCCGGAGACCCAGCAGAGATTCTGCATCCAGCCCTCCTTACAGAGCAAGTACTGGCAGCCTTTCTTTAATTACTTCATCCAGCTCTGAACAAATAGATTGTGGAGCGTCTGAGCTGCAGCACCATGGCAGCCCAGTACCTCAGTCTCCTTACAGGGTGTCCTGGATCGAAGATGGAGTCTGGCTGCCCCCACCCAGGCCTTCCTCTTTGCTCCACCCCCCATCGCTGGAGCTTGACTCGCTGTCAATCAGCAGCATTGAGGAAGAGCAAGAGCCCCAAATGCCCAACCCTACTCAGCACCACCCTTCTGCGCACCGGTTAGCTGACAAAGTCATACATCGTCTCTCGGCGGTGGGTCAGGCTCTCGGTGGGCTAGTAAGTTCGAGGAAGAGACTAATCAATCGTGTGCTGGAGTTGAGCGAGCGGAAAGGCTCAGCGTTTGCGGAGGCTGTGAAAGGATTTGTGGAGATGACGCTGAAGAAAGGTGCTGATCCCGGGCGGGTCACAGGGTCAGAGTTCTTACAGGAAGTTAGGTCATTGCTCTCGTCACTGAGGGACACACTGTTGGACTATCCAGAAATCCAGGCAACGTTGGACGGCATCACTGACATAAATGATGCAGAGATCGGTGAGTGAGCTGACCGTGAAGATTGACAACAGATCAATAAAAATTTACCTAAAGTGTTTACATATATGAGAGAACATGCTATTGTTTTACATCGCAGTAGATCAATTGTTAGTGCTCTTTTAATTTCTCCTCACATTCTTTTTGACTCTTCTATAGACTCCCTGATAGAGCTTTCCCTCCACAAGGTGGCTCTGAAACCCGTTGCAGCACACCTCTACTCCTGCATTCATGTTTCCCGGACTAATGACGGCAGTTTCAAGAGTCTGCTGGGCAACCTGCCTGGGCTGGAAAAGAGCGGGGTAGAGCAGTTAGGGGGGTCGGCGGGAGTTGGAGTTCCCGACTCTGTGACCCTGGAGCGGATCCAGCAGCGGTGGACTAGTATGCATGAGGCTTACTCCCCAAACAAGAAGGTCCAGATCCTGCTCAAAGTCTGCAAGAGCATCTATCACAGCATGAGTGCTAATGCTAGCTCAGGTAGGCAGGTGTTTTATAAAGAAAGGATTATTACTTTCTTTATTACTGGCATTTTTTGTCTGTTAATTATTTTTTAAATTCACATTCTGCTCTCCTTTACTGCAGGCACAGCGTTTGGAGCAGATGATTTCCTGCCCTGCCTGACATGGGTGCTGCTCCGTAGTGACGTGGTCACCTTACACCTGGACACAGACTACATGATGGAGTTGCTGGACCCCACACAGCTACAGGGAGAGGGTAAAGGCAGACACAAGCAAACACACGGTCATGCTCATAATAAACTAATTACCATGCTGATTTTAATCATGTAGATCAAAAGATTTTAAATTGCATTTTAAATAACATAACATACCTCAAGTTGCAAAATATGCTGATAACATTTTGCTAAATGATCATCATCAACCAATGTGTGTAATTTGGTGGTATCTAGCACAGAGCTTGCAACTAATTGACTGCCCCTTCCCTGACTCATTTCTTTCTAAGTTTTTTAATAGGACCCTACTTACAAGATTCTTCAGGTAATGTAAAAATACAACAGGCCCCCTTTAAAGCCACTGTTTGGTTTGTCAATTGTGGGTTAATGAGAGACATGGTGGTGCAACATGTAGCAGTGAGTGCTACCTGCTTCCTAAGTATGAAAAGCTAATTCTAAGCAAATGAAAAGACTATTCTTAGTTTTAGATGACATAGATATTATAGATTATACACTAATTCAAAACATAATATTATTTATTTTATATTCCATTCCATTTCTGCCAATATATCTCCCTAAATTCTACACACTGGTCATTTAGGTTTTAAGCAAACACCTTAAGTAAACGGCTAGGAAGGATTTTGTTTACTTAACTTAGCAATGGTTTAGACAAATAGCTGGTGCAACTCAATTCTGAGTTGTGGGTTTGACTCCAAACTGTGATTATCAAGATGTAGTTACTGTTTAATTACAACTGAAACTCACAGACCATCTCCCTTTTTGCATTCCATATATCAACAGGTGGCTACTACCTTACAACTCTATACGCCTCTCTTTACTACATCAGCAGCTTCCGGCCACGATTGGCTGCTCGTCAGCTCAGTGTTGAAGCCCAACACTCTCTTAACCAATGGCATCGCAGGCGTACCCTGCACTGCAACCAATCACGGCGCAGCAAGAACCGACGGACCTTTCGCAAGCAGGCATGTCGGGAGAGGGGAGCGCAGAACTCTGAGACAGAAACTGACGGGAAAGAGAAAAGTGGGAAAGAATGTTATTCTGTTAATAATGAGGAGTCACAACAGCAGAGAGACATCCATGCAGAAGCTCTGCATCCGCTGAAGGAAGACACAAGCAGAGGACAAGAAGCTGAGGATGAGCCAAAGATACCCTCTCCAGCATCAGACTGTAGTCAACAAGACATAACAGGAAGATAGACTCTGTGCAAACCAGGAGAAGATGACCACAGAGGATTGTAATAGAGAAAAGACGAAGAATGGCCCTTACAGCAATGCAAAGAATGCTGACCAGTTGGCCACACATTTGTTTGTCCATGTCCAAGACGTTCCACTTCTGGGACTGCTCCGTTCAGGCCGGAAATTTCGCTGGATGTCCTTCTTTTCGGCCTAATGTCCTTTACCTGCTGCTTTCTTTGTGTTGGCATTTTAAACTCAATTTATGACGACTATGGTTAGCTGCACCTCAGTTCTCTGCAGGGTAAAACCAGACAGTTAGCCAGACTATTGCAATCTGAGATTTCTGTTGCACAACTAAAATGTACACTATGAACGTACACATGTTCCACCAAAACAGGTTCCTTCCTGAGGCTATTTTCAAGCGACACCAGGGTACATCCGGTGCTTAGCACCGTCCATGACAACTGGGATTGGTTTAAAGAAATGCTATAAACCAGAGCACGTATTTCTCCTATCTCCGACTGCTGTGTGGACTCTCCAGACCCTCTTTCGCAGCGCTGTGGACGAAGGTCTGGCAAAGTGAGGCTACACATTTTTTACCTTTTCTCAGTGGGTCCAATCCCCAAAAGCTGCCACATGAACTACTAGCATGTCTCTCATGCTCAGATTCAACTTCTATAGAGACGAAATAAAGCTTTTCATTTGTGTAACTAACACACTGCTTTCAGATAATTATGAAACTGTGGTCAGGACTTCCCCAGGGGTCCTAAAATAAACCTGAAGGAAATGTTTAAGGGGGGGGGGGGTTCTCAAATGTTTGCCATTTTTCTTACAAAATTCTGGAAATGTTGTCCTCTTCACGGGTCTAACAACCTTTAAAAAAATCAATGGAAGCAAAACTCACTGTCACACTGCCCACACTGAGGCCATATCTGTGAATGCTGCTCTATTTTAAGGGTCATAAGGTTAGAACGCAATTGCATAAATCAGTTCAAATTTAATGTCATGATTGTAGCTATTGTAAGTAATAAAATAATTTATACAACATGTTTTGTTGTATTTATTTGGAAACAAGTTAAAGTCAAAGTTAATGTTTTGAGACTATTAGATTTTGTGAAGTGCAGCATGAATTGCATTTTTTATATGCTGATTAACTTGTCTTTTGTAATTTGTAGCAGATGACTTAACATCACTTAGTTCAAAAAAGTGTTTTATCTCCTTGATGTGGAGTTCATCCGACTCCAAAATGCCTGAAAAATCAGTAAATGAAGCTTTAAATAATCATAATTTGTGTGTAAGTTGCCTGATCATGGTGTCTTTTTTTTAAAGTGCTTTTTTGGAAAGCTCTTTGGTCTTGGCCATGTTAGTAGTTGGATTCTTACTGATTGTATGGGGTGGACAGGTGTCTTTATGCAGCTAACAACCTCAAACAGGTGCATCTAATTTAGGATAATAAATGTAGTGGATGTGGACATTTTGAAAACAGACTAACAGGTCTTTGAGGGTCAGAATTATAAGTTAAAGACAGGTGTTCGAATACTTATTTGCAGCTGTATCATACAAATAAATAGTTAAGAAATCATACATTGTGATTTCTGGATTTTTATTTTTTTAGAGTATGTCTCTCACAGTGGACATCAACCTACCATGACAATTTATGACCCCTCCATGATTTCTAAGTGGGAGAACTTGCAAAATAGCAGGGTGTTCAAATAGTTATTTTCCTTATATACATAAATATGTATATATATATATATATATATATATATATATATATATATATATATATATATATATATATATATATATATATATATATTGTATATTGTATATGTAAATATATATATTGTGTATATATATGTATATTATATATATGTATATGTATATTGTATATATGTATATATATATATATATTGTATATGTAAATATATGCATTGTATATATGTATATATATATATATGTATATTGTATATATATATTGTATATATGTATATATATATGTATATATGTATGTATATATAGAGGTATATGTATATATACATATGTATACATATATATGTGTATGTATATATATATATATATATATACACACACACACACACACACACACACACACTCTCGCTCCCCCTCTCTCTCTCTCTCGCTCTCTCACACACACACACACACTGTTTCTTATTTTAGTTTATCAGGACTTTGCAAAGACAAGTTAACTTAGTGCCTCACAAGAAATCCCCAAACACAAATATGTGTCATCCCTTTTGAACCACTAGAGGACAGCCTTATACCTGTGAGATGTACAGCTTGATTTTTAATTGATGGAACAAGGTATCACTGTATTTGTACTGGTGAAGTAAACAGAAAAAAGAATCCTGAGAATCTAGATCTCTGTATTCAGCACCTCCTGTCTTGCTAGTAGGTCCCTACTTTTGGATTTTCACACACACACACACACAAGTGCGCACACACGCACACAAGTAACAGTTGCTACATGGGTTGAAGGGAGTTGAAGTAATTGTAGTAGGCAAAGCAGCTGTTTATGTCAAAGCACCAAAAGGATTGTATATAGGCAATAATGATGAAGCTCTCAAAAAGTTTAAATTGAAAGGAACACCTTTGGGGTAAATAAAAGTACAACAAGTGGAAATTGATGTTTAACATTTGAACATTAGCTGGACATTGAAAGGATTTAAACGGGCAGTTTAGAGCAAGACACTTAAACATTATATAAGTTAGCAGTGATAAGATTTGAAATGACACTGTAAAGAATTTAAGGAGTTGAAGCAGTCAGAAGTGAAGCTTTTAAAGGTGTTGCAGTGATAAAGAAGCAATTTAGTGGAAGTTACAGTTGACAAACCATGTTTGTTTGAGCTATGAAACTGGTTACTGGTTGCACATGAAACGTTTGACTCGGTCCACATATGTTATTAAGCCCTAGGTTCATTTTGCGCCGTAATTGTCCTTTAAGTATTTAAAGTACGTAATAACTTTATTTTACTTACTTACACCTTTAAATGTTTTTTTTAATTTTTTGAATTCCCTGCTCTTTTCTTTGCCCCTTTTCTTTTTGAAAAGCATTTGAGCTTATTTTTGTATGGAAGTTGCGTTAGTTTGCACGGGGGGAAGATAAAATGGCAGTTGAGGTTAAAAAAGTGGCAATGAAAAAAACAGACATTGCAGCACTTATAAGGGAGGCAGAGTAATGATGAGGCACAGAACGCAGTTAAAGTTACATTTAATTAACAGCTGAATAAGCACTTTAAGAAATTGAAGTGGCAGTTGAAGTTGAAGGTTAAGGATTTGAAGTTGCAGTTGAAGCAGCAGTAGAGGTTCAAACACTTAAAGGAGTTGAGTTTATTTATTTATTTATTGTAGCAATAAAAGCGTGTTGAAGTAATGACTGAAGTGAAGCACATGTAGAAATAGAGTTGTTGTTGTTGGGTAAGTGCTTTAAAAGAATTTCAAGTGAAGGAGGTTAAGTAAAAGCTAAGGTTGACATACTTAAAGCAGTTGAAGTGGAAGTTAAAGATGAAGCTGTTTAAAAGGTTAGATGAGCCGCACACATTAAGAAATAGGAGTTGGAGAGGAGTTGGAAGTGAAGTAACAACATTTAAGTGCAACAACTTGCCATTGCATCTGTTTTACTAGATTATTTGTGAATCTTTGGCATTTATTTAGTTTTTAGTTTTATTTCCTATAACGATGACAATAATGATTTTACCTCATTTTTTGTCAGTAATTAGCAGCTTGTAGTTCCAAAAATGCTAACAATAAAGTTAATGGATGCACATACATCGGGCATGTACACATGCTGCAAGTAGTTATGCAGGGCAGCTTTATGTAAATGTATGCACACACACACACACACACACACACACACACACACACACACACACACCACACACACCCACTCTCTCTCTCTCTCTCTCTCTCTCTCTCTCTCTCTCTCTCTCGCCCTCTCATGTACTGTATACACACACACATATGGAACTGTATTTGCTGCATTCTAACTGACCGAGCCAATCAAATTTGCCTAATGAGACATCTGGCATTCTGCCTGCATGTGGATGTCAAGCCTAGAAACAGCTGGGCTTTTACACACACACACACAGAGACACGCGCACACACACACACACACACACACATACTTTCTCCTTTCTCACCTTATCAGTGCTGTCAGGCCTGGTGGAAGACTGAGAGGGAAACAGAGATACATGATGGATCACACATTTACTGAGAAAACACATACACTGATACACACACAAACAGAGCAACGTTTAAGGAAGCATTGAAGAAGGAGTTGTGGTCAAGACCATGCTGGCCAGTGTATAGTGACACACACACTCATTCTCCCACACACAGTTCTTTCACACATGTGATATATTATGCATACATGAGTGTGTGTAACACACTCACCACAGTCATAAATTAGATATATGGCAGCGGTAGTGGCAGTGGAGGAGGGGGTACGCAAAGGGGAGAAGAGGAGTGTGTGTATTTGTGTGCATGTGAAATGAGGAGGGGGGG
>NC_048409.1:22612385-22619885 GCF_013103735.1 Etheostoma cragini
CTGTGGCCTGAGGCATTCAAGGTACTGCAGCTAAACATGGAGGCTGCAACACACACACACACACACACACACACACACACACAAGATTAAGTGTTGGGGGGTTACTCACAGATACAAAGACTTCAACATATACAGTATTGAATGAGAACAGAGGAAACAGAGAGAAATACAGTGGCACTGTTTGTGTCCATTTCTAAGAAAAAAAGTAATACATATAGTACTTCAATATCATTGCTCGTCTGGTTTTACTTCCTGTTAGTAATAGAGGTAAATTACATTCATACATTCACATCTTATAAACTGGCAGAAAACATCGGACTATGAAAATTTGTTTATGTAAATGAAAACATTTCAGCATAGCTTTTTATCTGAAAAGTTAAAGACCATGTTACCATTACGAACACATTGTTAGACATAAAATATGTGAATATACTTGTATGGCATGTTAAATCTGTACTTTGTTGGCGTATTCTATTACCTGGTTACCCGGGTTCAATAATTATCATACCCTCACATTAAAATGCCCTAAAGATGCCTTGCAGTGCTTTACTTTCAGCTCAGTAGTGGTCTTAAATCAGGTTGAATGAGTGGAATTTCACTGCGTCTTTACTGTGCTGCCCAGCCTTGTCCTCATCTGTCACTCGTCCCCTGTGATACATGTAAGTGTCTTTGTCTTTACTGGGGCCTTTCAGAGGCTGTGACCCTCCAACAGCTTGCCTCTGCCACGGCTCATTCACACACTACAACACAATCAAACTTTTGCCTATTCTCTTTCTGTTTTTAACCCTCCCGGTCCTTTTTCATTCCTTCTCTCTGTCATTCAGTTCCTCTCTGGCTCTTCCTCCTTTCCTTGCTGCATTCCCCCATTCCTTTCTCTTTCTTTCCCCCTCCCTCTCTTTTACTCCCTCCCCTCCCTCTCTCCCCCTTGTCTAGAGTCTGACAGGTGTGTAATTGAATGATTAACGACCACCAGAAGGATCCCCCCCCCCGCCCCGACACACACACACACAGACACACACACACACAGACACACACGTTATGTTAAAATAGAATTGGACATATTTATGCACACACACACAAATACATGCATTGACACATGCTGGCGTACATATTTTTACATTACACATGTGTGTTCATTTTGCTTCAATGGCCCAAATGGTCAAATTCAAACCAGTGGGAGTCTTGAAATGATGGAGACATAATAAGGGATGAAGCAATACACTGAGTGCAATATGTATGATCCTGCACAGGGCCGGCACTAGGCTGCACTCTAGCTCATTGTAAATGGTGCTGTTGTCATTTAGGCAAAATGTTTCAACTTTTGTGTGAATTTTACTAAATAAAATAATGTGTTATTTACTACAGTAATTTTCTCAAAAATTCAGCAAAAACTTTACACCTCTGATTTGTGAAGTTCTAAGGCTGTATTCTCTCATAACCACAGTACACAGACATTGGAACACAGTGTATATGAACACATTCAAGCACACGCTCCCATCTGTTTTCCCCTTTTCTCTTCATTTGTCAACGTAAAGGCAGATTTTATGCAGTGTAATCCCCACCGTCTAATGGAGTGTTGGTGAGAGAGAAGGCTGGCAATCTATCTGAACCAATCATAAGCTGAGGCTATGACTGTGAATGATACGGTGTCAGAGAGAGCTGTACATTGATATATGAATAAAGTATGTGTTGTTAATTTTTCTGATGAGATCTCTGTCTGGGTTGCGATACTGCAGGATCATACATCATCGTTGTTTTCAAATAGCTGGAGAGAAAATAATTCTTTTGAGAGTGGCGATGTTCATACATTATGAATGGAGTGCACCGTTATACAGTAGATCAACAGGTTCAGTTGTTGTAGGAATACCAAGTCTGTGTATATGAAGTAGAGCCTGACTGATCCTGGATTATTGAGGTAATATTATTAATTATTATTATTAATATTGATAATTACTGACTATTGTTGAACATTTCTGTATTGAACCAAAACCAATCTTTCCTGCATCCAAGTTTTATAAGTGCCTAAACAGAACCATAAAATCTTCACAATGCTGTACCTGTGTAATTGGACATATTGTCAGCAAACATCCATTGAAAACATTTCCTCATTATCTGATTTTTTTAAAAATCTGTTTGGAATTATATTTTTTAAATCTGATTGTTACTAAAAGTATTGCAATGATGATGAAGATTATTAGTATTGTCATTACATTTTTTTTATAATCTTTGGAGGATGAACTCTAGTGATTTTTTTATCTAGCGCCACCATGAGGTGGACATTTGTAATTTTGAGAGGAATGTCTTGACTACTATTAAGTGAATTGCGAGGAAATTTGGTACACACATTCATGTTCCCTGCATTATGAAATTCAACAACATCAGCATGTTGGCATTTCCATTGTATGTTACACACCGCCAATACCAAGTAGCTCAGGCTAAAAATCACTGGATGGCTTTTTTGTCTTTTTTATGGTCTAATCAAAGAGTTTAAGTGACTCAGGTTTTAGAACAGATGGCAGAATAATGGTCTAAAGCAACATACTTAACATTACACATGAATTATGGACAGTGTGACCGTATCGTAGTGTCGTTTTAACACATCATGAAAAATAAAATGTACCAATGTTCTCCCACAAAGAGCTTTGCGGTGAACCAGAGTTCAACTTCCAATGGTCAAAAGTTTACTGATGCAGAAACAGTTTAGATCAAAACAAACATCGTTGCACTGGTTTGCAAGACGTGCTACATGTTGGGAGAAAAGAGAGAGGTGGAGAGTAAAAGTGAGGGGATCATCCTGACCAACATGCGCCAAGAGGGAGTGTGGAGAGACAAAGAGAAATGAAAAGTGGAGGGGTGCTGAGGTCAGGACCTGGGTGCCATGGAAAACAGCCATTTCCTGTTGACCTCTGTTTGAACTCTGGCCCCTGCCCCCTCTCTCGCTCCAGGCCGATTGGGGGCAGGGATAAGGGGGTATTCAGTGTTTGTTATGTGTTTGGGGTGCTGTGAGTGGATGTAGGGTGGAATAAGGTGGAATTAGGTATGGATGTTTGACAGCTAAAAGGATGTCGATCAGAGAAGAGGTGAAGGTTATAAATAGGATGTGTACATCAGGAGTTGCATAGGGAAAGGTTAAGAGGGCAATTAAGTTGTTTATGTTTTGAGTATTTTGCACGTGTTGACACATGATATTATCCTTAATTTAGATGGCGAAGAAGAATAAGAAGTCTGTAAAAGATCTAGATGAGCCAAAAGGAGCTCCGGTCTGTGCCACAAAGCATTACAGAGAAAATCTCTCTGTGATAATCCGGCCTGTGTGACAGATCACTGCAGCAGCAGCCTGAGGCTTCCGTCAGAGTCACACAGACAGTCAGAGGAGGGAAAGGAGTGATGTGATTTATGATTGGAAAATAGGAAGAAGATTACATTACAATGTTTTGTCCTTTCTTTTTTTACTGTAAGGGTTTGAACATCTAAGGACTCAAACTATTCCTTAGTTGCATGGATTGTTGTAAATGAAGAACACACAAGCTGTTAGGGGCTGTTTTTAATAATTTCAGCTGCCTGTTCATGACTTTGGTGTTTGGGAAGTCATGAGTGAGGAGAGGAGGGTTTGTATAATTTGTTAGGTCTTTACACCATACTGTAGAGGCTAGAATGTGAAAGAAAACAAGTCACATATCTACATTGATTGGTGAAAGCACATTAAGAGCTCAAAGAAAGCTCAGAGGAAAGTTTTCCCACTGTGCTTTATGTCTGAAAAAAATTAATGATGGTTTTGGAAGAACATTGGGGCATCATGTTGCTCATAAAAGGCCATTTCTGAGATTTTCTGTTGAACTGCATTTCAATTTTTACATTTTCTGTCAAACAGAGAGCCTATACATTGGCTGTATCCCAACACCGTACTAAATACTATAAATAATAAACTGCATAAATTGCAAAGCAATTTAGTCATATATGTGGCAGTTCACACTAGGTAAACATAGGTTGGTAGTGCCTGCATGTGCAAGACACATTAAAATACTAAATAACTAACAATGCTGTTTATGCATTTTTTTTTTATAACAAATTCATACTTTAGTACATTACCATTTGGTAAAATGGAACACATTGACTGACGTGCATTTTCAGTATCTTTACGCTAACTACCCAGTTCTTCTAAACACTCTTAACAAATTCACAGAATCAGACAACACACGCAAACAGATGACCAGTGACAAGACTTACAAAAAAAACATTTTAATACTTTAACTGTTATTTCCCAACATCATTCAGAAATGTTTCAGCTGTCCGAGCAGAGTGGAGAGGGAGCCGAATGTTTAAAGAGTCCTTTGGCTGCAGCTCCCCTCACACACAGCTGTAACCCACAACAAATGTACTAGAAATGCTTACAGAAGGTTGTGTGTGTGTTTGTGTGTATATAAATGGCTTTCAGTGTAGTGTGTGTAGTGTATGTGTGTGTATGTTGTGTATGTTTGCATGTGTGTAGGAAGATCCTAAGGTAACAGACACCTGTTGGCATCTTAAGGAGGTCAGTGGTACGAGAGCGAGGCAGACTGGAAGTCATTCATATTGTTTAGCATCATGCTAAGGAAGAGCACAACTATTTTAACAAGCTCAAGTGAAGCTGCATCCGCCTGGAGTGGCACACATAAATATAAAAATAGAATAAGAAAAAACTCAAATCAGCTTTAAGTAAAGTGTGTGTGAAGGTGTGAGTGTGTGTGTGTGTGTGTGTGTGTGTGTGTGTGTGTGTGTGTGTGTGTGTGTGTGTGTGTGTGTGTATAGATCTTTGACAGTTACGTGTGCAGGAAGACGGAATAGTGAAGAAGGCGTGTTCACAGTATCAAATCCCATCCAGTAACGTCTGTGTGCTGTTACAAAGTGTAGGGACAAATTATCAATTTGTCTCTCCGATCTGATCCACCGTCTTCTTGTGGTTCAGCAGGCATGATGGGAAGTGTAGTTAAAGCATGTGTCTCACCCACAGGACACAGTAGAGACATTTGGAGAAGAGGAAGCACTTCTACTCTAAAAGAGGTATGGCTTAAACCTGTGGGTCCAGACCGTGAGTGTGTGTTTAAGTGTAATGTTTATGTATGCACATGTGTGTGAGCGAGTGGAACAGCTACATTGAGGTCAGTGTCTTTCAGTGGTGAATGTAAACTTTTTGAGCAATGTGTCTTTTTGTCTTTAAATAGTGTTCAGTATGCGTCATCATACACACACACACACACACACACACACACACAGACACGCACACACACACACACACACACACACACACACACACACACACTTACACACATTCACACAGTAATTTGCTCTCGCTCACACTCTGATGTCCCCCAACAACTAGTGTGCGTGTATGTCCAGTCCCTGGGCAAGGAGCGGCTCTGCAGGATGTGCGTGTGGTGGCGGATGGAGCAGCATGGCAGGGTGGGGATGTGGGCCCGGGTAGGGGTGGAGGGAGGTGCCTGGGTGGGGAGCGTAGCCTTGTTGGGACAGTAGAGCACTGGTATAGTCACCCTGAAGAGAAGACATCCCCTGGAGACCTGGCAAAGAGACACAGAAGACGACATGTTTCAATTTACAATGTAAAGTGGGAAAAAGTTATGAATTTAGCTCCATTGAAGTGGATAAATACTGAGCAGATGCAATATACAGCATTAAAAAATAATCTTCCTTTGGCAAAGCAAACCATTAATTCATTGTTTCTTTAACCCCATAACATGTAGTCTTCCGCTTTTGTTTCTCACTGAGTAGCTTTTACTTTCAAGGTCCTAATCATTTTATTCATTAAATTTATCCTAAAATGTAGACATATATATTTGTTCAATTTCAAAAACTTTCAGATCTCTACACAATTTTTTATTTTTCAAACTTTTTTGGATTTTGAACAATGTTTGGCCGCACAGCATTAGTTTGTAATGACCCACTAGCAGTCAGCTGCTTGTTAAGGTTTTTTTTCACCATTTGGTGCTGTAGTGAGTATTTTCAGTAGCAGGATGGTGCTTGTAGGATAGAATCAAAATGTTCATGCTAATGAAGCAACATGTCACTCAGTGCAGTGTGGCTCATTGATGTGTTTTTAATAGGTTTTGGAATAAGATATATTAGGCTTTGGATGCACACAATACTTGTTTGTGGAATCAAATACTTGTTGTTGGTTTTTCTCTGGATTTATTGTCATTAAAACATTAAATAAAAACCCATAGCCTGGAGTTGTATATTATTTTGCACTCTGAAGTCAGTATGTGAAAGTGAGCAGTAATTCCCTACAGATTGCTTTACCTGCTGTTCGTAGCCCGATGTGGGCCTGTCCGTCAAGCCCGTAGCCCCCGAGAGCTGCTCCCTCTGGGCTGTAAGGACCACCCTGACCTGTGATCCAACACGCAACGTCAGACACAAATAAACAACACGCACACACTCTCATTTATACTCATGTTTACTGAGCGACCGACCAGCTGACTGTCTTATGAACACCGACCTGAGCGATTTGACTGGTCAATCATGGGCTGAACTATTCTCCTCCTGGCATTGATGAACCTACACAGGAGAGAGAGACATGAAGAAAGAACGTGTTCAGAGAGAGAGAGAGAAAGAGAGAGAGAGAGAGATGAACAAGGTTACCCGTTAATGAAGAAAAAGGCTGACCGGGAGACTATTAACCTTTTCTATTTTACAACCACTTAACCCTTTTAGAGGGCAGAGTAAATCAACGTTAGGGCAGAGCAGGTATTGATCGCCCTGTGATAATTGATTGATCTGCATCAATCAGGGCACACTGTGTGTGTGTGTGTGTGTGTGTGTGTGTGTGTGTGTGTGTGTGTGTGTGTGTGTGTGTGTGTGCAAATGTGTGTGTACAAAAAAAGACATGTAGTTTATCATATAAAGAAATCTTGTTTTAAACATGTACTGTAACACAGAACTCATAATTTGGTTTGTATGTGTTTTGTATCAATATCTGGCCATGGTCAAATGTGTGTGTGTGTGTGTGTGTGAGTGTGTCTGTGCGCGTGTGCGTGTGTTTTGTCTGTGCAGACATAATTTAGCAGATACATGTGTGCCTAGGGAGTGAACAGGAGCAGTAAACCATCTGATTATTGAGTATTGATTTGCTGTTCTGTTTTATGAACATTGGGCATTTGGATTTTACTGTGCTGCAGCTTCAGAAAAAACTGCTTAGCAGGTCTTTTCTTCCTGTTACGAGCCCCTCACTAATAAAGTAGATTATAGTCTTCTCTGAAAGTCTTGTAAAAATGTGACCTTTCGTTTTAAAGTCATTCACACAACAACGAGATACAAAGCTAAAAATATGACTTGTAAAATATAGATACTGTTCATTTCCACACCACACTATCACGCCAATATGCTATTGATGTGGCAACAGCCACGCTGTTAAATTGAAAGTTGATGCTTTACATTTAAACACGACAGCTTAACTGATTATTGATAAGATACAGGGCTAGAATTAGTGTATTGATTGAGAGTGCACTG
>NC_048409.1:22624885-22629941 GCF_013103735.1 Etheostoma cragini
ATAATTTTCAAATTAGTTTTAAATACTGTCAGAACTGCAAATGACTCACAGACCAGATTTTTGTGCCAAAGTTTCCAATTGGAGATGTTGGTTTTCTTGTTATGTGTGGAGTGCAGGCATATCTGAAATGTAATTGGTGAGACTGCAGGAGTGAAACGTAATTTAAAGCAATTATTCTTAAATAGTCTCTCTATGTTGACCTCTGGGGATTAAATAAATGAGAAATTGAATTAGTCTTCTTCATGTGCATGCACTGCCCTCCTGTAAAGCCCTCTGCAGGACCCCTCGAGGTCTCCGGACTCTAGTTTTGGACCCACTGTCCTAAATGGCTTATCAAATTGTTGTATTCAAGAGTCCCATATGGCCACCGGGATCACAGAAAGCACCTGCTCTGAGGCCATGGCCCGAGACACCTTGTAGTTTTTATGGAGGCTGGCTATTAACACAATCACCGCTATCGGATTGCGCGTCTCTCTTTACGCACGGCTCCTATTAGGTTTCTGTGCGTAAAGCAGATCAAAGCACTCAATTCGAGATGACAAATTCCGCGAATTTTCCCTCTTTTTTAAAGTCACGGAGCTGGTAAACAGTCTTCAGCAGGACAACAAGTTTTAATTGTTGTAATTCAACCAATGTAGAAAAGTTAGGCTATTGCAGGCCAACCGGGCATGTTTAGGCTGCTTCACATGGAAAGACATGTATGCAGGAACAACGTCCTTTAGCTTTTGTAGAACTTAAAATATAAATGTAGTCAATTTATATTGACTAAATTCTGTAAAATAAAAAAAGTTTAAAATAAAATTAAGACAACATCGGATGTACAGCTTCGTCACATTTCAGAAGCGCTTAACAGTTTCAGTGAATTAATAAACAGGTACCGTTAATACAGAAAGACTTGTTTCCTCAACTCCGTAAACATCTACATTTTATTTAATTATAATAGATATTACCAATACCTCTTTAATATATTTTTTAAATAATTCTGAAAAAAACAAGCAAACAAACTCGAACTCGTTTGTTTTCTGCGTCTATCAAAGGGAAGATACATGGGGATTTGCTTAAGGTTAGTAGTTTTTTCGGCACTTTAATAAACAAGACTGAGAACAACATGAAGCTGAAATACACCAGCGAAACCTGTTATGAATAAAAAGCATTGGAAAATAATCAAGCATTTGTTGAAGCTGCCTAAAACAAAATAGTTGGACTACAGACGTTTGGAAAAGGAATGTCTCCTGCAGCAGACAACACAAATCAAACCTGCCTACAGTGCCATAAAAAAGAAAAACTTTTTAACTTTCTCCCAAAATGTTTCCAACAAACACGCGTTAGTCAAATCTCCATTTGATGTCTCCAAATTTCACAAGTAAGACTTGTACAAAGTACAAAGTTAAATTGGATTATTGAAATATAACATCAATGTTTTTCTTTTAAACATCCAGGAAATGTTTTACTTAACCTGTCCAGAAAGTATTTATTATTACAAACAGCAGACAGCTAGTTCATTCTTCATTTTGCTTTGCTTTGTTTTGGCAGAGTTGGTTCTGTGTGTGTGTGTGTGTGTGTGTGTGTGTGTTTTCTACAGTGTCTGTGTGTATATGTAGCCTACTTTCCCTGCTCTGTTTTCACGCAGCAGTGAATTTCTATCTACACACTGTAGAAAGGCTACATTTCTAATTGCTCTCCTCCACTCAGAGGTTCGGCTGCTGTCCATCAGCGACTGTCTTAGTTTCTCCGCCACCATCACGCCTCTGAATCACTGTGGCAAAAACCTCACCTACCTACCAGGCTGAAGAACTGCATCTCCTCTCCTCCGAATGACATAAACCACTCTGAGCCGTATGTGCCATTATAACGCCTGACTGACACTGAGTAAATCCATATTATTCTCAGGAGAGGATGGGATATTAGATCAAAATCAACATTTCCTAGTAGCCTGAAGCATTTTGAGAGATTGCTGCTTTCTACATCTAGGCCTACAAGTTATACACATAAGTTATATGACTCCATTGAACTGCATTTCACCGTATTAATTAGGGATAATTCCTGGTTAAAGTTTGTTCTTATTGTTTATTTGCAGCCACATAAATGCGCTTACAAAATGCCATTTAGTGGTACTTGAAGAACATTTCTAAATAGTCTTTATAGGTAAAACAGAAACAAAAAGTGCTTGCGTTTGTGTTGTTTTCACCTTAACATGAAGTGCTTGCCAGTACAGTCCACAGTGTGTTCTTAGTGGGCCTTGTGTTTTGTATGGCTGGTGTATACACCCAGTCTAAGCAGTGCAAAGACGATATGCTCCCATTATGATGCTTTTTAAGGACATATTCTCCCGTATGATATGGAATCTGTTATCCCATCAGGTACTGGTCTAACCATCCTGATAAAAAAAAAAAAATCAGCAGACCCACCCTCTTATCCATGCGACCCGACAGCCAGTCCTACACCGGAGATGATGATGCGCCGCTCGGTTAGTCCAGCGAGCTTTGCTCCCTTTACTCTGTCCCAGTGGTCCTGGAAACAAAAGTAGAAATGTTTTCATGCGAATTAACACACAGGTTGTGGATATGATTAACACCATGAAAAACAAGGATTCAACAAAAACATGGGGCTGAAATAGTGTGTGTGCGTGTGTGTGTGTGTTTACTCCGAGCCCATCGCGTTTTATATTACAACATTATGTTACGGGACTGGAGATTTTATGGAGGTTGATATCCTTTTATACGCTATTGGCGGTGTAATCTTAATGGTTTATAATACACTCGGCGGCAATAAACGCTCTAGCCTAATAAAGCTCGCATCCTATTAAATAGCCTAGGCTACTATTGGCTGATGGTGCTGCCTAATAGCCTATACACGGCTCGAGTAAATGGTGTAAAATGTCCCACCGAGACGTAAATATCCAGTCCTGTTCGGGCCGTGTCCGGTGTAGTCCAGAAAGGGAGCAGCGGTTTCCTGCAGCGCCTCGCCTCCGCCTGGTGCGCCTCTCGCTCCGGCTCGCAGCGGTCGGGGATGCTCGGTGCTTTGGAGGGCAGACAGAGAGCGTCCCTTCCTGTTTGGCTCCTTGTGCTCGCTGTCCACGCAGCATACGGCGACAGGCTGGAAAATGTCACGGCTGGGAGTGAACGATGGTGTTTTCCGTCTCAAGAGGAGAGCATAAAAAGAAGAAGAAGAAGAAGGAGGAGGAGAGGAGAGGAGAGGAGAGGAGGAGGAGGAGTGGTGATGGTAGCGGTGTGCGGGGAGGTTTCGGAGGGTCAAAACGCGACGGGGTCTCTTTGCCCCCCTCCCTCCATCCCTCCTCCTCCTCTTCCTCCTTTAGCCTACTCCTCCTCCTCCTTATCACACGCAAGAGAATAAGAAGAAGACCCCCTCGGTCGTTTTATCTCGGCTCTCCTCCGAGCTGATAGCGCTCCTCAATCATTCTTCCATCCTTTGCCACTTTCTCCCTCCGTGCTGCAGCTGCGCTAGTACGCTATCATCTCAGGATAACTCGGGAGAAGAATCGTGCTAACTCAAGCGGTGTGGAACGTTCAACTGAGTCTATTACCCCAATAATTTGTGTGATAAGAATGAGCAATTTGGGGTAGCCTATTGTATCCCTTGAAAACAGCATGATATATCTTTGAAGAAAAAAAAGATAATAAATTTGAACTCTTGGTCTGATTACAATTGAACATGGATATGGAAACAATAAATAGAAATATGCACTTTTAAACCATGAGGAAATGGCGCATTCAAAATCATTCTACACGTTGTTTTACCTGTAGGCCTACTAGACTTAATTTGCAGGCTAAATGCAATAAAAAAAAAGAAAGAAAAAAAACAACTTATAGCCTAATGGAGTTGCTTCTTATACCGGTAATAGCCTAAATAAGTTTGAAGCGTGCTCTTTGACAGACATTTACTGGCTGATAGCCTAATAGCTTTCAAAGTGTTTTATTGTTTTGTCAATCAATCGTAAGTCAGCCTTTTGACACAGCCCAAATGTCACCCTTTGGCCCACTTTTGTTGATTGGAAGTGAGAAAACAAAGCGCGTGAGAAAGTTTAATTTTAACCAGAGAGAGAGAAAAAAAACTTTCACATATTGCGGAATAACTAAACTCCCAGTCTTGTGTTGTAAATGTCTCGTAGTAACATAATAATTATTTAAATCGTTTTTCTTTCCCCGGTCCCGCTGTGAGGGGCCAACAGGCGGTTGCACTTCAATCAGCAGCGGCTTGGTGGGAAACAGCGGCCGGGGTAGGCGTCTCCGTGGGCGGCATGGAGTTTGACCGTGGGGCGGCCTGTGAGGGCCCAGCACTGTCCGTACAGCCAGGGGTCTTTTAACTCTGCAGGGTGCTGGTTTCCTGCAGGGGTGATCACAGCGCTCAACCCCCTCCTACACTGAGCCGGTAATACAGCCATGAAGCAGAGTCAATGGGCTGAAAAAGACGATCCTCCAAGGCTTGTTTTCACTTTGTTAACAGGTTAAATAGTAAGGATTAACACTTAAGTGTGCATCATCTGAAGACTTCATGTTTTTGGGGATTTAGATATACTTATTTCTCGCAAAAGCTTTACAATTCACAAATTATAGGCGTGCAGGCTACTTGATGCAATGTTGGAAGTCTCCTAAGAAAGACGTCTTGAGGTGTTTTCAGTGTTTTTCTTCAGGACTCTTTCCAATTTGGGCCATAAATCTTAAGTCTCTGTAACATTTATCTAACAGATTATTATCTCAACATGTAGACTACACTCATTTACATCACAAACACCAAAGGATCTGTCATTTGTATCACTTCTCCTTGTGTCCGTGGGACAACACCTACTTTTCTGCCCTGCATATGTTAATGACAGCCCATTTTAACACAACATATGTTGGTAAACCTGTGCTGAAAGGTAAAACAACTGCAGCATGTTGTCGCTCTCTCTTTGTTTCTTTCTCTCTCTCTCTTTCTTTCTTTCTTTCTTTCTTTCTTTCTTTCTTTCTTTCTTTCTTTCTTTCTTTCTTTCTTTCTCTCTTCGTCATCTCAACATGTAGATTACACTCATTTACATCACAAACACTAAAGGATATGT
>NC_048409.1:22630041-22645282 GCF_013103735.1 Etheostoma cragini
CACCCAAATAATGTAACTGTCTTGTTTGAAACTTTGATGTTCCTTTCCTCTTTAACAACTCAAACCTAGCATTGATGTATCAGTTAGATACTTTGCATATAAAAATAGCTCATAAGCTTGATTTTGTACTGATAACATGTTTCTGAATTCATTTCTACAGAAAATTGCTTCTGTTTGGGATCTCCACAGACCATAGCTGTAAAACATGATAACACACCATGGATTTTCATCTGCTCTATCTGGTATTGACATTGACAGTACTTTGTACACAGCACTGCCCTCCCAAATCCCAAATGAGTTTATTAGGATTTTTCTTACTGGATTTGTATAACAATTTGTTCAGAAGAGGCCAGACAGTCTCTGTGGTCAAACATAAGTAACATCATATGCAGGAAAACATACTGTATATTTTTTTGTGTCTGAATGACACATACATACATGAACATAAGGAACATGTCCTTATTCGTGTCTTCAGCTGTCCTGTCAATAAAGGCCTAAAATGCACAAAAATTGTCTTTAAAATCAATACTCTATTATATACTGAGTTTTAATAAAGTCAGAAGAAAGGAAAATAAACATTTAAAGGAAGTAGTGTGTAGCCAGTAAAGTTTCATTACCTGCAACACATGAAATAAATTTCCTTTTGATGTCTTCAGAAAATATTCTTAACATCTTCCAAACATGGTGTTATACTGAATGATTATACCTAATCATCTGAAATCTGCAAGTTTGAGAATAATGTTGCATGTTCTCAGCAGCATATCACTTGCATGCTTTTACTTACCCTTTTGTGTGTGTTTTTGTGTGCTGGGTTAATTCAGGTTTACCAGAATTCCACTTCTCTTTCTTTTTTCTTCTCCTGCAGCACACAGTTGAATATCAGTCAGGCAGGTTCACTGTGGGACCATTCTGCATGTCAAGGCTGCTGCAGTTATTTGTCACTCCCTGTCAATGCTCAAGTGCTTGCTTCTCTGCACCCACCAAGGTCTGTTGAGTTTGTGTGCTCAGACTAGCATGCAAGCGTGTTCATGACAGCGGTATGTGTTTGTGTGTCCGTGGCTTTGTGTGCTTGCTTACTCGTTTGCGTGCGTGCTGGAGGGCTAATGTCAAGGTGCTCCTATTCTAAGTCGGGCCTCACTGCAGGCAATGCCCTGGGCTAGAAAACAGGGAACAACAAGCAGAGAGGAAAAGTGCATAATTGTGGATGTTTACCTGCAAGACTGCATGTGTCTTTGTATCTCCTTGTTTGAGATTAGAAATACAATTGACCACTGTAATCTCAAAGTTCTAACTGGATTTCAAACGAAACGTGGCAGACTTCTCTTTTGCAATTTTTTTCCCTGTAGTTATCTCCCAACATAATGCTGTTGTGCAAACACAAATATGACATTGCCAGGTGTTGACCTCGTTCATATGGAAATGCGTCATCTGAAAGGTGAAATACAAAAACCTATACAAACTGTTGCTACCCTCACCTTGCCTAAAACGTCTAGTTTACTTGACTCTACCAGAATGACACGGAGGGAGGTGGAAGGCCACACAGCCTTGTTGACTTCAGTGACTCCGCCATTAAAAAAATATGGCTGCCGTGACCTTTTGCACAACCGCTCAAAACATCAGAGAGCTGAGCTGTGACCTTCCACTGCCTGCATGAGAGAGGAACCCGAGTGATGGAGGGAAGTAAAGGGAGAAAAAGATGATGAGGGAAGGAAACCGGGTTGGGTAAAAGTGAGGGGCAGTCTTGGGGTGCAGTTTGCATTTTTATGAGCCTGTGCCTTTCCAGTTTCTGGGTCGTCTGGTTAAATTCTTCACCCCTCCATCCCTTCCTTCCTCCACCTCGCCTGCTTTTTTTCTGGTTAATTTGCCAAGGAACTCCAAACTTATCTGTTACTGAAGCCTGTTTGCAAACTTTCCTCCAGTTTATTTTCTTCCTGACCCTCCCGGGTCATTCCTCTTTCTCTACTTACCTGTTTGGGTAAAGACTTTGACTATCTTTCCATCCTTCCTTCCACAATTCTGCCTTCCTCTTTCTATCTCTTGTTGTTTATAGAAAGCCAAAAATGCCTTTCTCCCTTCTGTTATTTCCTTCCTCTCATTCTCCACCCCCTCCCCACTCTTATAGATGGAGATTAACTGGGGAGCGCAGCGCCATCCGTCCTCCTGACTGTTTGTTGTTAAGGAGATGGATGGAGGCTCCCTCTGCCAGCCCAACGCAGCCGCAATTACACCAGCCGCCATGATGGATGGAGGGGAGGGAAAGGGTGGGGTGGAAGGGTGGGGGGGGGTTGAGAGAGGGAGATACAGAGAGGGGCATCTATCACGCCCCTTAATCTACCTGTCACTGCTAGGGCTGCCAGGGGGGAGAGTGTGTGAGGGGGAGGAGGAGAGTTTTCTTTAACCTGACTGCTGGTCAAAGGTTCACTTCTTTTCTTTACTCTGAATTTGTTTCTTTGCTTTATGTAGAATTAGGCCTGCAATGACTGGACTCATTAAATGTCCCAATCACTCCAATTGATTTCCCAGGGTTTATTGGATTGTGTTGAAAATACGGTGTGTGTGTGTGTGTGTGTGTGTGTGTGTGTGTGTGTGTGTGTGTGTGTGTGTTTATATTTCACAGGCATCAATGTTACTGCGGGAAGAGGGGTGCTGTGAGAGAAATAGTTTTTTGTTACGAGAAAAAAATAGTGTTTCCTTTCAAGTGCTTGGGGTACATAATTCTTTTGTAGTTCAAGTATGAAGAGTGGTAAAGTGGTTAATTTGAAGGATAAGCATATGCCGGTATATAGCTTTCTATCTAAGTTTAGTGAAGTGACTGCTTACCTTTACCTCAGCTAAAACTAAAATACATACTGAAAGTACATTCTCTTGCCCACGGGCATCAACAGGTAATATGCTGCAGTGTCGCTTGCTCTTTTGCAAAGATGCTCACTTTGCATGTAGACATATTCTGTGTATAGACCCCATTAGGGCATATATGCACACACACACAACCAAGCACTGCACAAACATGCAAACATCTTGATAGCACACACACATACTCCCACACTAAATTGTTTATCATCCTATCATTGCCTCTGCATTCCACCCACACACACTCGCCTCTGCAGCATCTCAGCTCATCGTCATACCTGTTGAAGGTATTAAAGCAGTGACCTATCAGCTAGTAAATCTGCATACATTACTTGTAATGCCTCTCCGTTTTTCCCACAATGCTACAGAAATATTATGAAAAGTAATCTAAGGTTTCCTACCCTCTACCCTTTCGCCTCCTCCCATCCCCATCTCCCTCCTCCACCTCCTCATCTGTCCAGAGGAGTGAGAGATGGGATGGAGGGATTAATACTCTTCCGCCCAAGCCAACCCTGGGAATGATAGATGGACAGATGCAGGAAGGGAGGAGAGGGAGATTAAAGGAGAGAAGGCTTGAGGGTTCATAAATCCAAAGTGGGAGACCTGGTCTGCATCACACACTAATAAGATCTGCAAGAAATTCATGATGAGGGAGGGAGAGAGAGAGAGAGAGAGAGCGGGAGAGGGAGGGGGGGACCGAGAGAGAGGTGCAGAGAGAGACGGGAGCTGTGTAATAACATTAGATGTAGGCCTAATCTAATCATGACAATAACATGTGAATGGATGAGTATGAGTATGGTGATTATGCAGAAGAAGGATGCTAGCTTGTTGATGAAGCTTTGAGGCATTAGGACAGGCTGCGTTATTGGACAACATATCAGGTGGGTTGTAGTCTTCACTGGGGAACTTTCTGCTGCAAACCTATACAAATACTGTGTTAATTAAAATTTTGTCCAATTCTGTCACTCTAACCGCTCCCAAAGTGAAAGCATACATGTCAGCAAAATGCCTCAATTTGATTTAAATGTGAATCAGGAACTAAATGTGACTATTGAAGGGAATCATCCTGCTTGTATTGGTTATTAAACATGTGCGCTCATTCCTGTGTGTCATCATTATGTGAAGAATCAACTGTTGTAAAGTAAGTTAAGTTGCAGTTTTGCAGCAGTGACCTGACTTGGATCAGATAGAGTGCTCCTTCACCTCCCTCCTCTCCTCCTCTACCCCACCACCACCCTCCATCCACCCGGGCCACATTTGTCATGGCCTAGCTGTCGGGAGTCTGTGATTGGTTGGCTCTGCAGACAGATAGCCGATAGGCTCTGATTAATAGTTGAGGCCCAAGAACTTCCTCATTGATCAACAGGACAGGCTGAAAGAGGAGGAGGAGGAGGAATGGAGGAGAGAGAAAAAGCATGCCCTGTCGATCTGCGGTCGAAGTGCTGGCTGATAACCCCGATAGTGGCTCCTGGAGTGTGTGTGTGTGTGTGTTTGTGTGTGTGTGTGTGTGTGTGTGTGTGTGTGTGTGTGTGTGTGTGTGGATGTGTTTGGGCACGCTTGTTTATAATAGCAACTACGTGAGCGGATGTTAGATACAGGATGAAATGAAAGCACTGCAGTGGAAAGTATTTCAGGTTTATTCACTTTCTTCTCATGTTTAAAGCTTTGTCTCTGAGGTGTCTGATAGTATCTGTTAGTTTTCCATTCAAAAGAAAGCATACGGGTTATCAAATGACAATCACACACTAGCTATTTGGCTGGCAGCTAATGTCAGACAGAGTGTGTTTGTGGTATGTGCATGCATGCCGGGTGAAACATGAAATGCGTGTTTGATAAGAGGATGCCATTAGCTATCCTCAAGAGAGATTTCTAATTAATACTGTTGTATTCATCGAATGTGCTTTTGGTGTATTTTTCTTTACTAAGTGTACGAGCATAGACGAGTATAGCATAAATGAGTACTTATACTAAGAGTCCCAGGTACGCCTGCAGAGTGTATATGTTACAGTATCTACATATGTGTGTGTCCCCCCCTGCTGCTCTGTCCAGCCCCTAGTTGATTGATGATCTCGACTCCCACGGGGTCAGCGGGGTCATGACCTCCCACTTTTGACCCCCTCCTGAGAGGGTCACACACAGGGAGAGAGAGAGAGAGAGAGAGAGAGAGAGAGAGAGAGAGAGAGAGAGAGAGAGAGAGAGAGAGAGAGAGAGGGAGAGAGAGCAGCCCAGAGCAAACAGATGGCCTTGGGGACAACTGCTGCTTCCTCATCTTTTCACACAAACACTCCAAAACTGTTACAAACACAACAACACAACTGTATCACTTCAACGGATAGCCTACACAGCGACTTAACGTGAAAAAGGTTCAGTTTCCCTCCCAATTCATGAACAAATGCCACGTAACGATAGAAATAAAACTGCACTAGGGTTTTTAATGACAATATTGCTGCATTTTATTAACAACAACAGATAAATATCAGCATGGCAAACTATTCTGAGTTTTGTTTTCTGGTGTTTTACAGAGAATGAGGATCAAGAATGGGGTTTTACACACATGTAGCAGTATTGCGCCCTAGTGATAATACAGGTTACGGCAACTGATGAACATTGTAAAAAAAAAAAAAAGGTAATATGTAGGAAACCGCCATTACATATGTGTTATTATAAGCAAACGTTATCATAAACTCAGCAGTTGTAAACCTTAATGTTCTCCATTAATATAAAATCTAAGACAATCAAGATATATTCAATTCAATTCAATTCAATTTGATTTATAGTATCAATTCATAACAAGAGTTATCTCAAGACACTATACAGATAGACCACACTCCAGAATTTACAAGGACCCAACAGTTCTAGTAGTCTCCTCCAGAGCAAGCAACAGTGCGACAGTGGCGAGGATATATGGGGAGAGGAGCATGAATAAAACTTCTTCTGGAATTCCAAATTGATTTCAACTTTTAATACATCTGTGAAAACCCCCAAAAAAATCCTTTGGGAATAAAACCAAATCACACAGATCAAGCACAGTGCAGAGATGGTTGTGGATGGATGGGGCGGAGGTGGAGAACAGGAGTGGCTTAGAGAGGAAATAGAGGAAGATGAGGATGAAGCAGACCAGCCAAGCACACTAGTTGCTCCTTATCTGTTTCAGGGGTCAGTGATGAGAGCTGATCAGGATTTATGTAATGTAAACTGATCACACCGTCCTTTTCTTAATTTTCTCCTGCAGCAGCCATCTTCAGCCAACGGACCACATGTTTCTCAATCTCCTAAGAGGTGGAGGGAAGGTTTTTGAGGACTTTATCATATTTGTCATGCATCAATCAATCAAAATGTATTTATATATTACACAGTAACATATCACTTTGGCAAATACAGTATACCTCTCTGGCTTTCTTGAGTGAGCAGCGGTCTGTGACTCTTCTACTCATCATATCAGCACAGTGAGCAGTGTCCCTAATGAAAATGGTGTGGTCTCCCTCTCCGTCCTCTGTCCTCTCCTGGACCACCGACAGCTCCTTCCATGGGTCAACTCCCCCTGTGGTAATAATGAATTGTTTTAAATGAGTCAGTAAAATCCTGAACCACTGTTTTGTTATTCCCTTACCAGTCATGTGTTGTGATTTTGTCTCTAATAAACCCAGTCTCACCATTGACATAGAGGACCCTGTGTGTGTGTGGGTTGTCATTTTCTCCATAATAAGTGTTTGTGAAAGCAATGCGTCCAGGCAGGGAATGCTGGGAAATGCCAAACAGCATGGGACAGAATTGAGTCTGAGCTTGGAGGGTCATCATCCCAGAGAACGGACAAGTGGCATCCTCACAAGTCTGGTCTACACACGCACACGCACACACACACACACACACACACACACACACACACACACACACACATAAAGAATGGGTGTCAGGACATAACAAGAAAATGGTTGACTATGCACGGTTTATCCAGATTGTTGTGTGTGTGTGTGTGTGTGTGTGTGTGTGTGTGTGTGTGTGTATGCGTATGCGCGCGCGCGCGTGTGCATGTGAAGTACAGAAGCCAAACTCGGTGCAGGTCTGGTAAGTCCACTGTCTCTCCGCTCTCCTGCCTAAGGGGAGGGACGTATCCATCATATCTTTCACTGTTTTCTCATGGGAGATGCCCAGACATGGTTCCTCACTGGTGGAATGGTAAATCTGCACAAGAACACACACAAGAAAAGACACACAATATTAGAGAGAAGACCTGCCTTTGGGTCCCTGGCTGCACGATTCTACTGACACGAGATATCCCTAATGGTTACACCTTTTCATTTTAACTCTAGGGGCAAGTCTATCTCCAATGAGGAATTTATGAAAATGGCTCAACAGGGACATCTGGTGGTTGTACTGTGAATGAAAAGGGAAAACTGCAAGCTGGAGTTCACCCTTTTACTATTTGAGATTTTCATACCTTAGCAAGTTTAACAAGGCGGTTGTAAGCCTCCATCTCCTCCTCATATGCCTTGCTCTTATTGGTCATAACACCACAGAGCTCATTAATAGACATGAGCACTCCTTCTTCGTTGTACTGCACTGTTCCCATGACGATGTCAGCCAGGTTTTGCATTAGTTCAATCTGAAGCAGGTGTATAATAAAATAGTTATTTTCCACTTCCAATTCCAGTATTTAAGTATTTGCTCTGCATCAGAATGGAAACATAATGAATCAAACAAATATGTTTTAAAACAACCTTAATGCAACTCAAATGTGGATCATTAACTTACAGTGAACTTCTACCTCTGAGGAAGACATTGTTGGCCTACTATGGTACACTACATTTACTGACGTTATGTTCAGATTTTACTCACAAAACATCACAAACAAATTATTAATACCTTTTCATTTTACAATCTAGCATTATACAGTTAACAGCTTCACCTTTAAAAGACAACAAAAGTCCTGTTTAGTGGACACGTTAAACAACAGTATGGCGAGTTCACTACACCAGCATGTACTGAAAACAATCTTAAATCCTCAAAAAAGAGCACACGCAAGATGCCACAAAGAAATCTTTGTTCAGCATTGTTAAACTTAACAACCACTATGTTGGCCCCTTACAGCATATCATAAAAACCAAAGCCGTCACCTGATCATCAAGATTCTTAGGGGTCGTACAGCAGCCAAAATCCATGGCCACTTGGCTAGCATTCCCGTTCATTAGTGCTTCCACAGCAGCAAAGGCTTCCCGCACACCCACCAGACACTGCAGGAAGGGGATGAGGGTGAATTTAACACATGTGAGAGACGGAAATGTGATACCTGCCATACGATGCACAGACAGGCGGCTGTCCTCACACCTTTTCTGAGCCACCAACTGCTTCGTTCGTAAGACTCAAGCCAACGATCTGTAACAGAGAAAATCCCAGATGTGAGAGTGACAATGTTGTTAATTAAAGGAGACATCCCCAAGCTGACCAGAAAATGCATTTCCTGCAGAAATGCTTGTAAATGCTGAAAAGCTAATTTGCTTAAGCAAAACTGGATTGCAGCAATAATTGCGTAAGAAGAAGGTCAAGTAGTTAAAACTCTAGCAGTTGATAAAAGTCCTATTATTTTATGTTGAATAAAGTGATAAGAAAGACATAGTATAGAATGTCGAAACAAATTATAACAAAGTCATAGTGTAGTACCTGGGGAAAGAAACCGGAAAAAGTCTCAGCATTTGAGTGCCTGAGTCGCTCACCTGGTAGCGCGCACACCCAATTATAGAAGTTTACTCCTTGCCTCAGTATCTGCTGGTTTGACTCCGACATGTGGCCCTTTGCTGCATATCGTCCCTCCCCTTTCATAAATCTTTTTTCAGTTAAAAAATGCCTTACATGCCCCCCAACAATAGTGTTATTCATTGAAGAAAAGGGCCAGCCCAGACTGGGAATCAAACCTGCGTCAGAGTCTGCAGTTACCCGGTTGCACGTTGGGCCATTGCTAACTACTGCAACAAAGTTGCCAGGGGTACGTATAATTGGTTAAACCAGGTTAAAAAACCTCAGTGTGGCCTCCATCAGAAACTCTTCTGAGATCTTTCAGCTGAGTTATGAGTCACTTTTTGAGTTTTTAAAATGCTTTACTCTTCATCCTAAAAGAAGACAGAAGAAGATGTTGGGAATGACTTCTTCCTCTGAGTCGTTTTAAGGAAGCGTTTGTCCATAAGAGGCTCCTTTATGAAACATAAAAATCACAGGATTTGAACTATGCACCTACCAACTGTGGAGCAGTTTCTTTACCAGTTAAGTCTCAGAACACTGAAAAGGAATCTCGATATTTCAACTGTTCAACTTCACTTTGCTTGATTGGTTATCATTTATGTCTTGGAAAGTGTTACGTTTTTTTTCAAAGATTATTTGCTCATTTAAGATGTCTCCCAGAAGTGTTTGTGAAGAGTGAATATGGTTTCATTTGTACAGTTGTGAAGCAGTAAAAAATACTGTGTGTAAGTTACTTAATTTTGATACTTATAATTCTATTTAGGCTAGGCCCTATCACAATGGTTTGAGAGTGAGGGGCAGCATGTGGAGCATCATGCACCAGATCAGACAGGTGGTGAGTGTTACTCTAAAAGGTCCATGTCAGTAAAAATAATAAGGAGAAAGATAAATGCTTGGAGAATAGTCTTCTTAATTTGAAGGTTATAGAACTAATTCAGAATTAAATTATAACATTTCATTTAAAGACAGCTCCATGCATATTGAAAAAAGTCAGAGCAGAGCATGTCGAAATGCGCTAACAGGTCATGGAATAGCATGTTGACAAAAAGTCATAGTATAGTATGTTTAAAAATTGATGAAATATTCAAAAGTGATGAAAAATTAATAGTGTAGTATGTGAAAAATATGATAAAAAACCTCATAACATATTGTGGAAAAAAAAGTCATTGTATAACTTGTCGAAAAAAGTCATACTACAATATGTTGAAAAACATGATGAAATAATCATGGTACAGTATGTCAAAAATAGTCATGGCATGTCGGGAAAAAGAGTGTGTAGTGTGTTGAAAAAAGTGATAAAAAGTGGTAGTATAGCATGTTGAAAAAGTAATAGTATAGTATGTTAAAAAGTCATGAAATGGCCATGGCAAATTTCCCACACAAAAGGGACAGCCAAGACCGGAAACTGAACCTTGATCTGAGACTGCAGTGCATACCTGGTTGTTGAGAGAGTGTAAACCACTGAACTATTATGTTACAAAATATGTGGATAACACTCATAGTATAGAATGTCAAAAAAAGAAGTGGTTAGTATGTCGAAAAAAGTGATAAAACGTCATCGTATAGCATGTTGAAAAAAGTAATAGTGTTTGTATGTTGAAAAAGTGATGAAATACTCATGGCATAGTATGTCAATAAAGTGATTAAAAAAGTCATAGTATAGTATGTCAAAAAAAGTCACAGTACATACAGTATGTTGAAAAAAGTCAGGGCTGTGTGTTGAAAAAGTGATTAAAAAAGAACAGTATAGTATATCGAAAAAAGCCAGAGTATAACATGTCGAAAAAAGTGATACAAAAGTCATAGTATAGTGTATTGAAAAAGTTTAGAGCATAGTATGTTGAAAAAGTGATAAAAATTCATAGCATAGTATGTCCAAAAAAGTCATTCAAAAGTAAAATAGTATGCCAGAGAAAGTCTGGAAGAACATGCAAACTTCCCAAAAAATCAGCCAGCCCAGAAATCAAAGCGGTGTGAGAGTATAGAGAGTAGATCTACTCCAGCAGTGCTAACCCCTGAGCCACATTTTCACCAAATTACACATGTTGTAAACAGTCATGACATAGTATGTTGAAACATACTAGTGATAGGATAGTACCGGTAAGTCAAAGAAATTCAGGGAAAAACATGCAAATTTCCCAAATTAAAGGGCCAGCCAAGACTGAAAATTGAACCTGTGTCAGAGACTGCAGGGCCTACCACCTTAAAGTTGTTGAAGCGGTGTAAACCTCTGAGCCACTGTGCTACAAAATTATGCATGTGGAAAACACTCATAGTATAGTATGTGAAAAAAAGTTACATTATGTCGGAAAAAAAATAGTGCAGAAAGTCAGAGAAAGTTTGGAAGAGCGTGGAAATGTCACCAAAAAAAGGTGCAACCTGGACTGGGAATCAAACCTGTGTGGGAATCTGCAGTACCCATTTATTGGGCTTGTTGGAGCAGTGCAAACCACTGGGCCAGTGCACTGCCAAACGAAGTTGGTTGACAGTCATAGTGTAGTGTGTCAAAAAAAGTGGAAAAAGTCATAGTGTAGTGTGTTGAAAAAGTGAGTAAAAAGTCTGTCTAGCATGTTAAAAAAAATTGTGAAAAACTAATTGTAGAATATGTCAAAAAAAAGTCATAGTATAGTATGTCTAAAAAGTGATTAAAAAAAATCATAGTACAATATGTAAAAAAAATAATAGTATATATAGTATGTCGAAATAAGTAATAAAAAAGTAATTGTATAGTATTTCAAAACTAGTCATTGTATGTTAAAATGTGATTAAAAAGTCACAGTACAGTAGCCACTGGGCCACTGCACTGCCAAACTATATTGGTCGACAGTTATAGTATAGAATGTAAAAAAAAAAGTGGAAAAAAGTCATAGTATAGTGTGTAGAAAAAGTGAGTAAAAAGTCAGAGTATGGCATGTTAAAAAAAATGGTGAAAAACTAATAGTGTAGTATGTCGAAAAAAGTCATGGTATGCATAGTATGTCAAAACGAGTAATAAAAAAGTAAGTGTGTAGTATTTCAAAAATAGTCATGGCGTGTTGAAAAACGTCACAGTATAGTATGTCGAAAAAAGTGATTAAAAAGTCACAGTACAGTAGCGGTGCAAACCACTGGGCCACTGTGCTACAAAGTTAAACATGTACACACTCATAGTACAGTATTCAAAGTATTGTAAGTCAAAAGAAATGATGACAAAGTGATTGTATTGCATGTCAAAAATAGTCCTGGAATGTCAAAAAAAGTCTGGACAAACATGTTTAATTTAAATAAGTCATATTGTGATATGTCAAAAAAGTAATGAAAAAGTCATGGTATAGTATGTTGAAAAATGTTATAAAAAATCTGCCGGTGCAGTGCAAACCAAAGGGGTCACTCACTCTGCTACCAAATTTAGTATTTAAAAAATAGCCATATTGGAAAAAAGTCATTAAAAATACACTATAGGATGTTAAAAAAGTGATAAAAATAGTGTAGTGCCTACTTTTTGGTGCTAGCCACCATCTCACAAAATAACTGACTTGAAAACAAACATAGCATAGTATGTAGAAAACTTGCATTAAATAGTCATAGTATGGAATGTTGACAAAATGTCAGAGCATAGTATGTCAACAATCAGTATTAGGCCACAATGGTGGGAGATAAAATGAGTTAACGAGAAACTAAAGGGTAAAAATTTAGATTTTTTTGGTACTATGATGACTTTTTTTCCTCCTGAAGCTTGTCAGTGTGCAAGGTTGAGTTGCACAGGGGGAATTTTAACTCATGACCTCGGTTTTTTAAAAATCCTGGCCCTGCTAGTACGCTAATATTGTGACCATGGTTTGTGGCAGTTTACATGGCTGTAGGCAGAGAAGTCCAACTTCGCCTTGACAGGAGCAGAGGAGGCCACAGCTCCATACACCAGGTGGGGAAACTGGTAGGATGTAAAAGGAACAGAGAAAAAGGAGTGACAAGAGCTACAAAATGATTAGGTAATACAATTCATTCATAATGTGTTTATTTTCTGACTTGCGTGACATATGCAGAATAGAAAATGCATCTAGTTGGAAATTCAATGAAGGTTTGGTTCTTTTGCCATTTTTTTAAAGTGACCAAACATGAGATAATGTTATTCAATTGGTATGGTGATGTTCAGTGTACTGTACATGTTGTTATTGTTTAACATGATTGTTGTCAACAAATCCCATTAGATTATACCACAAATTAATTTTTTCTTCAAACAAATATTGTCTGTGTAGTTAAACGCCTGACATATATTATTCCTCTGAGCCGTAGAGGTCTATTGTTGTCTTAAAAAACACATCAACAAGCCATAATGCTGCTGTGGTTGACATGTTTGATATGATGAGCACAGCCACTGTAACTTTATTTTGAGTCAATCCCAAGTGCACCATCATGCTGCTGTAAATGCTTACTAAAGTAGTGTCCATGCCTACCCCTGAAAATATGAGTAGATTATTAGTGATCTAGGACCTGAGTGACACTGAATTAACTGTTTGTTTTGTGCTAAAAAAACTTGTATTATGCACCTTTCCTCTGAACCAGGCAGACAGAGCTCCCGAGTACGAGCCTCCAAAGCTGATCCAGGTGTTCCTGTGGCTCAGATTAAAGTTTTGGCTGATGTACTGTTGGAAAACAGCCAAGTCAGCAAGCCTGGACAAAAAACACACACACAAAATATTGTTAACCCTGTTAGTCTTTCACCTGACACACATTATAGATACCATCCATCCATGTTCATCTTATCCGGGGTCGGGTTGCGGGGCAGCAGCTCCAGCAGGGGATCCCAAACTTCCCTTTCCCGAGCAAGATTAATCAGCTCAGACAAGGATCACATGGGATCCCATTGTCTGGATGTTAGGGAACCCTTAATCTCACTTTGAACCTGCATGCGTTTTTTATTTGGAATACTGTTAAAGGAAGCTTTTCACTTCGTCTCAAGTGTTTGATTGAATAATCTGACTTTTAGTGATCAATGAACTCACAGGAATTTGGTATTGAGTTAAATCTATCGGAGTCAGATTCAGTTCGGCCTTAAGGCCAAGCAGTTTAGACAATTCCCTATAGCACCTGCCTTGATTTTACCTTGAATGCCCTTATTTTTTATTCACTTTCCTGGAAAACGTAATTGGGTTCCCTGGGATGGAAATGTTTAGTTTAGTTTTAGTTTGATCTATTCAGTAGCTTATAGTGTCAGTATGCCCATTGCTATGAATTGTGCCAAGGCACTCAAACACACACACACACAGACACACACACACACACACACACACACACACACACACACACACTGGTAGGGAGCCAACACTAACGCTTGCTGGCTGCTCAGGTCTGCCAGGTTCTCCGTTTTGAGGCCGTCAGGGTTAATGCTGTCACCATAGAAACGGTGCTCCAGAGCCAATAGCAAAGCCCCGTTCTCTTCAGCCATGTCAACATGGTGACCTGGGAAAACATGGTCAAAGCAGATTAGATCCAGTGTGTGGCAAGGTTTACTGTAACCCTTTTTAAGCAAGAAACAGACTGACAGCATGAGGGGATGAAATGTTTTAAAGATGCTAAAATGTGTGATGGGGTGATGATCAACCCCAAAAATGTTGCACATTTTCACATACAGTATAGTCTGACATACTGTATATAAGGGGATTTCTGTGTGTACATTAAATCTGTGTTTCTACATGACTTGATTTGCTTTGCTTGCACATTGTACTGTAGGCTAGAAGTTCTGCAGAGCACAACAATAGCATGAAGAAGCATGAAGCACATTTCAGGAGAAAGAAAAAAAAATTCCACATTTTGAAATTCCAAATTTAACTCATGACCAGGGAAGAAAAAGAGGTGAGTATTTGGTGGATACAGACAGAGCACTTCAAAGGGCATGACAATGCAAAGCATATGCTTGCAAACAAGTTTCATTTTACACACAATGTAACGCTTCACTGATTTATTCCATTTTTATTTATAAATCTGCAAGTGAGCCATTTTATCAGTTTAACCAATCTGCTGTCTGAATGTGTGGCAGACAGGTGAGGACATGTGTTGCATCTTACTGTACCTGCCAGAACATCAAACTCAAAGATTGGCCCTTCTCCTCCGATGAAGAGGAACACTGGACCATCAGGACGTTGCCAGTACGCCTCATTCACAAAGAACCTCTGGAAAAAGACAGGCAGAGAGAGGCAGAGAAAGAATGTTTTATTCAGGTTCACCCAAACCAGGATAACATTCATAGTCTTAGTGTAAGTAATGCTTTATTTTAAAGCTGCTGCAGACACGTTTGCACATTGGCAGCCTCAAACAGCAACGAGAACTAAAAGAAGCTCAATACATGTTGTTAGGAGAAGTTGGCTTGTTGGTGCTTAGTGGAGTTGGGAAAGTAAAAAGGTTAAATCAGTCTAGGTTTTTTCAGATAGAGAGCTCACTCACTGCTGCTTAAGAGCTTGTCTGTAAAGCGAAATGAAAGCAGCAGGAGACTGATTTAAGGTGACAGGCGGCTGTTTCAATAGCATTTCTGCCTTGGACAAACAATTAACAATGCTCAGAAATAACATAAGTTTGCATCGTATTTCATTCCTTAAAAATAAGTATTGTCTTTGTATATGTTGTCTACAAAAGACCCTGCGAGTCAAGTCATTTAAAAAAATCTCCTTATTTATATGTTTGT
>NC_048409.1:22645382-22658384 GCF_013103735.1 Etheostoma cragini
TGTTGTTGTAATTCTCATTTGTTCCACAAGAGGCTGAAGTGCACTTCTACCCAACGTTCTATGTGGGACAAAAAGCAGCTTTAATTTCTCCTAGCACTCTAAACGCAAGGTACAAATGAAAATTCACCTGGTGGATATAGCACCTGCCTAAACTTTTGTTTTCAACTGTTTTTAAAAATGAAAATAGTAACCTTTTCTTACAAGTCATAAACACACAAAAAAAAGTGGATGACAAAAAATATTTTATTTCAGTTGCCTCTCAGTGCTTTGAACCTTGTGTGAGCATTCTTTTGCCATCTCTGTATGTTTTCAAAGTCAAGTCTACAATTGCTTTTAATGTCTCAAATATCCGGTCTGTATCGTATAATCATCTGCTCCATGCACTCACAACAGACAGGCTGTTGATCATTGATCTTTCTCTACCTGAGGGAAGGTGCTAACGTCTTGTCGGTTGAAGTGGTCCAGCTGTTGGTGAATCCTGCCCTCCTTAACATGTTGGAGAGGTTGACGACCACTGACCGTCTGCTTCTGGAGATGCGGCTTGGCTTTCTGCAGCTGGAGATTACGCACACGCTCCTTGATCTTCCACAGAATCCGTCCTGGCATTTAAAAAGGAACCAAGCAGCAAGGGAAAGACAGGACAATTGTGCACAGTCATGTAAAAAATACAATGGTGGTGGTACCAGAACTGATAACTTGTTCTAATGAGGCTCCTATGTGGCTCTCTCAGTCGTTTGATTGATTAAAACAGGTTATGTCTATGTCAGTGAAGTGATGGTTGGCAAAAATACTTAAAACTCTACCTACAAAATCTCTGATCTATTTCAGAAACAGTCAACATCTAACATCAGTTTCCCAAGGGATTCACTGTCACCACCAGCATCTGTTTTCTTTTGTGTTCCAGCTCAAACTTGACAACTAATGTCAAATATTACTCATATTTACTCATATTTGTGCTATAGAAGGATGATTTAAACTTTTCAAAAACCTTTGCAAATCCTGATATATGTGACTTGCTTTGATATATTTTGCATGTTTATCAAGCTGTCAAGCTGCCAATTTCAAATCTGTGAGTAAACCCATTATCGCATTCTGTGGCGCATTCATTCAACTCACCAGCATCTGTGAAGTTTAAGACGAGTAGAAGGATGAGACAGCGGGCTGGTGAGAAAAACATCTTTACCACCAAATCAGAATACTTTAAGCTAAAAGTAATGTGTATCCAATGTGCAGGACATCAACTCCCTTTATAGTCCTCAAAAGTGATTACAGTGATGATATGATCCCTTGAAAAGTGGCTGTGGAAACTGTCATATGACCTGAGCATTATTATGAGAACCGAGTGAGACTGTGTGTGTGTGTGTGTGTGTGTGTGTGTGTGTTTGCCATTTAAACTGCTCAGCAAAATAGAGTGTTGGCTTTGTTTGGTATAGTAACAAGATCTCTCTGCCTTGTAATGGCTTTTCTTTGGAGCGGTGGAGTTAGAGGAGCATTTTCTTGACTTGATTCGTCTTTTCCCCTTAATGTGCTGCACCAGGGTGTGAAAGCGATTCCCCCCCCCCCCCCCCCCCCCCCCCCCACACACACACACACACACACACACAGACACACACATTGGGGTCACTGCAGTCGAAGGGCTGGCTGAGAACCCTGATAGTGGCTCTTGAAATGTGTGTGTGTGTGTGTGTGTATGTGTGTGTGTGTGTGTGTGTGTGTGTGTGTGTGTGGGTGTGGGTGTGTGGGTGCGTGGGTTTGTGTGTGTGATGCTTAATTCCAGTAACACTCGATGCGTCCCTTTGGAGTCATGTATGTTTGCAAAACGTTTCTCCCCTCAGAGTTTGTTCTAAATCTACTACATGCTTGAAAATGTAATTAAGGCCTATCTTGAGTACACTCAAGCCTGGAGTCACAGACACATCGTCTAAAGGTAAAAAATAAACGTAAATGTAAATTCTCCAATTTAAGGATGTTTCATATCACATTAAATATCATCATGCAGTTTCTTTGAAATGAGCTGGGAAGAACTACACATGTAAAGCTCTTATTAGCATTGTCATGATGAATGGTAATGGTAATCCATTCGGTTAAAATATATTATTTAGGTTGCAACAGGATATCAAATTTAAAAGTTGGTTCATTAATGTGCGTGTGACCAAAGTTCTTGAGTTGAGTCACGTTAACTTCCTGTTACTTTTCCGATCAGCCTTTACAATCTGACATTTTCAACATCCAGCCTTACTTCAAACAGATAAAGAGCAGAGGGAGGAACTGACGTGTCCTGTGCTTGATTGCAATATTCAAAAAAGCATACTGAAACATTGCTTTTCTCATCAGGTAGGCTGACACGAACAACACCATGGAAGATGGACATGAGTCAAATCTGGTTTATGCTCTGGTCTATGGCTGCATCTTGGCACTGGGTCTACCTCTCAACGCTGTTTCACTGTGGATTCTGCTTAGACGCCACAACCTCAAATCCCCCAGTGTTGTCTTCATGGTCAACCTGGCCCTCTCTGACCTGCTGCTCGCCATCTCCTTGCCCATGAGGGTCCATTTTTACGCCACAGGCACTTGGTCACTAGGCAATGAGCTATGCATCTGGACCACAATGCTCTTTCACAACAACATACGTTCCAGCTCCATCTTCATCACCTTCATTAGTGTGGACCGGCTGCTGGCTGTCCTCTACCCTCTGAGGTCACGCCATCTCCGAACCGCTTCCAACGCCTTGAAAGCTGTTGTACTCGCTTGGCTGTTTGTGGGGGTGTTGAACATCCCTGAGAGATTGGAATTTTCAATGTTTTTTAAGCGTAAGAACAACTCTACCTGTTTTGAATTTCAACACAATGTCACCATTAATAATAACAATCGCCACTATCATAAATCAGCAAGTACTTATGTATCGTCTATGTTAGAGCTCATCCTACTGGCAGTCAACGTTGTGGGCACCACGTTGGTGTCCTGGACTCTACGCAGACATCTCACTGACTCAGCAAGTGTCAACAACAAGGTGAATGTCATGTTAATTTTTATCATGAACATGATGATGTTCATCATTTGTTTCTTGCCCATGGCAGTTGTTTTATTATTGTATGGGCTACCTGTGAGTACACCTTTATTATGTCTTGCTAGTTTTAACTGTTGTCTGGATCCACTTTTGTATTACTTTTCTCTGGATGCTTTCTGGAAGAAAAAAGAGGATATAGAACTTGCAAGAGAGCAGTAGACCAAGGACACTATTTTCATGTAGGTTAGCTTTGCCAGACTTTCCTCCACAGCGCTGCGGACGAGGGTCTGGCTAGTCCACACAGCATTCCGTGATGGGAGAAAAACGTGCTCTGGTTCACTGGCATTTCTTTAAACCAAACACAATCATGAATCAAAAACTATGACACTGTCTGGCGTTTAGCAGCACCCATAGCCACGGTGTCACTGCAAAATAGCCTCAGGAAGGAAGTTGTTTTGGTGGAGCATGTGTAGGCCTACGTTCAAAAATTGTTGAGTTGCACAACAGAAAACTCAGATTGGACAGATAGTCTAGCTAGGTGTCTGGATTTACCCTGCAGAGATCTCCGGACATAACGGCCAAAAAGAGAGACATCCTTTGGAATTATCACCTGCACAGGAGCAATCCTGGAAGTGGAACGTTGCAGATTTAAAATAATTTTCATGAGATGGCTGATCAGTTCTCCTATGTTTCCCATTCAAATTTTTTGTTGTAAAATAGCTTGATTGGTTGTGGGAGGGGTATTCGTTTGGCTTCAAGTTCAACATTGTAATAGATTTTTAATTGGTTTTAAACAAAAAAACAACAACAAAAACAACATTGTCTCTTTATTAAAATGTTTATTAAAAGAAAGGGGAAAAATAGGCTTGTAAATGTAAGTTGCTATCACTAATTCATGCTCATAGGTTGTAACCGTAGACTGTTATATACAGTCCATGGTTGTAACATCACATGCATTGAAAGAGTCCCAGCAGTTTTAGAGGAAATCATGCTTTCTTGCTAAAAGTTGGATGGGATACATTTGAAGCTATACAGCTAGGAAATTGTTAGTTGGTTTAGCACAAAGACTGCCAACAGGTGAATCAGCTAGGTGGCTGAACAGAGCCATGCTAACTGTTTTCCCCCTTCTTCTAATTTTGATGCTATGCTTTGCCATGCTATGCTTTGCTATACTATGCTATGCTAAACCAAGTGCTTCCAGGCATCATAGCTTTACCATGAGAGTGGTTTTGATCTCCTCATCTAACTCTTGGCAAGAAAGCAAATAAGTGTATTTTTCCAAAAGATGTAACTTCTTGGCAAGCAAATTTTCGATTGTTTCCCAACTGTCTGAAATCACCTTGTGTTGTACCTTCTCCTTCAGCCATCAGAACTAAACTCAAAGCGTGAAAACTTGCATGTTTGACAGCAAAGCTGATGAGAAAGAAAGTGTAGTGTAAGGTTTTGGGTGAAGATGTAATCTCATTTTAGCATTATTCTTTTCTCATGGTATCTTTTAATTATTTTATGTAAGATGTGTTCTGTATGCTTAAATCCTTTGACGTGACTCAGGCTTTTGTCTTGTTTGGTATGAGAGCGTTTCAGTCACAGAGCCAGCAGTTTATAAAGGACCTCTTTATAAACTGACATCTGACTGTAAGGATCGTGATTACCACATAGGCAGATTTGAAATGATCCAAAAGGAACCCTTGCAAATGCAATAAGCCATTGATGATTGTATTCGATAACGGGAATCATCTATGACTTGGTTTACATTGGTTCACCTAATTTTACACACTACTGGGTCAAATTTGACCACTGATGCAATATCAATTGTATTTTTGTTATCTGGTTAAATTCCAACGACACAGATATCCATCTCACAGGATGTTGTGCAGGAAGTGGGTGGGTGTGATGCAAGAGCTGGATAAGGCTGATGACATTAGAAACAAGTAAAAAATTAGCTACTTGATGCAATACTGTAGCTTACAGAAACCATTGCAGAGCACAACAATAAAAGCTATAATCAACATCCGAACGAGCAAATGAATGAATAGAGTAATCAGGGAGAGGCACGCTGGTCTGACTATGAGAACAAGCTGTGAAAATTCAGCAAAAAAAACCATAACCATGATGTCAAAAAACGGTAACAGTGGAACCGTTTTTGTCTCTTAACAATATCTCAAAATTTGGAAGAATTTCACCAAAAACCATCGGCATGGTTTGAAACCATTAGATGTAAATTACAATTTTTATGATTTGGGTAAAAAAACTTTTAACAAAAAGATGGATTATAGTATGTGTAGCTGGCTATTTAAGTCAGTGTGTTGATATAAATAATTCTGTTAAATACAAACCAAATAATTTCAAAGTAAATTGGGTGTGAAAAGTTTATTCTTGAATCTTGACCAAAATAACTATAATTCAAGGGCCACTTACACACTTTTACTGTTGCTTTCAACTTAACTGAATCTCAAGGTATTTGTCAGAGGATAGGGTTTTCTCAGTTGTCGGTTGGGGAGGGGGTCATTGAACCGGAGCTAATATTTGTTATATCACCAGTAAAATGTTTCATGTAAATATTTATATTAATAATCTAATAACGTCACATCTTATAACAAACATGGTACTCACGGCAACTTTGATTGCTGCTAAAATGCAATTAAATATATGAAAATTATAACATTAAGAAGTGAAATGAGGACTATAAATGTACGTTGAATTAAAAACATCCTGGCTGTAGCATAATGTTGCCGGGTCATTTTGCCAGAGGTTTGGGGGTATGAAATTGAATAAGGCGTCAACAAATCCACAGTTATTATTTCCACTACTTTATTAACAGACAGATTTCATTCGGCAGACAAAATATACAGATCAAAGTTGCTTTTGTTTGACTAATATAATATGCTCCCTTTCAGTAGTCTTGACTTTAATCCAGTCTCTGACTCTGGACTAAGGCTTTAAACGTTGTTTTACAAAAAATCTAACAGATAGATAAACACATGCAAGGGAAGAAAAAGACATTGTCTTAAAATCATTCACAAAAGCAATTAACAAAAAATGCACACCAAAAACATTAGAAAGTGACAAAGAAAAGCATCAAAAATAAATATGGGTCATCACCAGTTTTAATTGTGCTGAAATACTATAATTTAAAAAAAAAAAAAAAAAAAAAAAAAAGTACAAAAAAAATATATAAGTGAAAGCAGACTAATGTCCAATGCAACCTTCTTAAACTTCTGGGAAATGAAAAGCAGAAAGGGGAGCAAAGAAGCAACAGGCAGGCAAGAGGATAAAGACGCAATTAAGCAACTAGTAATCAGCAGTTACATGTTTACATTAGAGAGAACATGGGGGAAAAAGATAACTATGGAATTATTGTCTATGGATAATGTTTGTTTAGAGAAGCAAGGCTTCATGCTTTGCACAGATGATTGTGTTAGTGGAACTAAAAGACAAAGTAACCTCCAGGGCAAGAGAAAAACACAAAAGTACAGTCTCCTTGACAACAAATGGAGACAGTCATCTCCCCAAACGATGGTAACCATCATACAAATCCCAAGAGGAAGATGAGGTGTCTTGAAATTATACTTCATTATGGGCTAAAGGACTTTGTTACAAGGAAAATCGTATGATAGAACCAACAGTTTAGCATTATACCTCAGTGTAATTATTACCTATGGAAAATAGACCCAAGAAAACAAACAATAAAAAATAGGTTTGTAAGAAAAGAAAAACATATTTTACAATAAACCAAAATCACAAGTAAAGTGCAACTCAAACATCAGTTCCACAGGAGGATGCTACATTGGCTGGGGTGGTGACTGTAGATATGCCTTCGGGTGGGTGGGTGGGATGAAACGGATGACCGCCGTTTTCACGCTTCATCGCAGATAACAGTCTCCACCACAAATGTATTCTCGAAGTGACGGATGTGGTGGCAGTCCTTCGCCTCGCGCTTGTTGATGCCTGAGAGGGAAACGGGGTAAGACACAGAGAGGGGATCAGTGACTTGACATGATCACAACAGTTTCAAACAATTAAGTTCCTTCTATCCATTAAAACCAAAACACAGAGCGTACCAACATCTACTATGTGATTGATGGGCCTTTTAAAATGTTTCCCTGCATTAACCCCAACTTACGTCTGCGGGTTACACGGCGGTTCAGACGGTACGTTTCCTTCCCATTGCACAGGCGGTAGATGAAGGGTCCCAGCTGACGCATGTTGTGCACTTTGCCAGTAACCACCATCTCTTCATGGATGATGTAGGTCTGAGGCAAGTATGTTCCCTTCTGCAAGAGACAAAAGGTACAATAACAAGGTCACTGGAAAATGTTTTTCAACAGAAACACTAAGGGGCTGAATAGTCCAAAAACAGACTATACTGTGTCTGTGCACATGGACGTGTTCACATAATAACTTGACCGTGCAGACAGTTGAGGGAATGAAGAGCTGGAGAGTCCAAAATGAAGGGAGCTATCATCATTTATTAGCTGTGTCACTCTCTCCACTTTAATTTAAAGCCTACCCTGTTGGAATAAAAACAGCTACACCAAATATTTAGATTTACACCGTATTTGATGAAATTATGTACAAGCCCGAGAACAAGATGCCATGAAAAAAGGAGCTTAAAGGGCTCTTGTGGCTTAAGCATCTTCCAAGCTTGCTGGCATGGTAGCTGTTAGCTCGCTAACTACTGTAGGTAACCAACCAAGATGAATTTCACCTTAACTCGTGTGACCAGATCTCAGTTTTTTGAGTTATTTTTCCATACATTAAACTTTACATTGGTAGAGTCAAATGTGAACCATCTCATTAACATTTAGCAACAGGGAAGGCTAAAAATAAAGCCATTCCTTTCCAAGAAAGAAATAGTGCTTATAAATACATTAAGTTGTTTTATATTGCAGTACCTTCACATTGATAAGTAGCTCCCAAAGGTTGCGTGGAGGCATCACGATGGTGGTGTTGAGCTCAATAACGTAGCACTTGTCCAGAGCAATGTCATGGTAGGCAGTCAGTCCCTGGAAAATAAAGAAGTTTATCAAATACAAATGCTAAAGACAAGTACTTAGGCTTTCTGTGCTGATGTTATGCGTTTGCAGTTAGAATAATTTTACCCATGTTAGCAAAAGGGCCCTGGAGATGTTGCCATTTTGGTCCAAACTGAAATACTTAAACAAATATTTAACTGATGGCTATTAAAATGTTGTATGGACACTCATGGTCTGCAGAGGTTGAATCCTTCTGACTTTGATGATCTGCTGTCTTTTCATTAAGGGTCATCATCAGTTAAAAATGTCAATTTGTGAGCATGTTGAGCGCTGTTACGAGCTGCAGTATGCTGGGCTGCAGATTGTGGTCTTGTTTTATGTATTCATTTTTTGTGTTTTCTTTTTATGCTATTTAAAAAAAAATAATAAAATAAGTTAAGAGTTAATTGTGGTAAATATTTAACTGTGTACTTTGTGGGTTTTCTATTGAAGTTATAGATGTCAACTGAGTGTGTTTTTGATCCTCACTCTGTGGAAGTCATGGATTATATCAGCAGGGTCGCTGCCTCCAAAGTGAGGCACGGGCACAGTGATCTTCTCGTAGTTATCGGCCAAGTAGATGCCAACATTTTCCTCCAGCTCCTGACGCCCACGCAGCGGGGCATACGCAGAGTCTTCATAAAGCACCCTGCAATGGAACAGGTTCTCCTCTGGGATCTAAACACACATAAATAAGCATTTGGATCAACACAACAGCTGGAACACTCAGAAACAAGTCTGTCCTGTTTTTTACTGCAGTGACTCATTTCATTTATGAATACAGTACTGTATATCATTCAATAAACAATCTTAGAAACATACAACACACAGTAGAGTATAATCAGGTCTTACATGAGGTATAAAGTAGTAGCGGTAGACATAAATGGAGGCAAGGACCAGACCAGCCATGAACACAACCAGGCCAAACGTCAGGCAGCACAGGCCATTGAGGGGAGACTTTTTGGGCCGCAGCGGCAGGACCAGCTCATCCTCATCCTAAAAAACACAACGGAGATATAATTACTTCAAACGGGCACAGAAAAAGCATTTCCAGGTAGCTTCAATCCAACTTTCAGCTTACTCATCTTTACCAAGAAGAGCAGCTGAAAATGACCCAAATTAACTAACTAAAATAGAAGCTTGCATAAATGGCAACTCCGCATTTCAATGTTGAATTAGTAGCACTTCCCAGAGGAAGGGATGACGGAGCGCTCTGTGATGAAAACTTGACTGAGATGGTGAGTCATCTACACAGACGCCTCCAGTCTCGCAGTCCATCTGTTGGTGCCACGCGCCCAACCTGTGCTGGCAAGGTGGCACTACACACAGACAGTAGATAGTCACTTTTTGCTTCCATGTACAAAAACAATGACTAACAAGTAATGCTGTACTGTCGAGTGCTTGTGGCAGGTAAAATTATATCCTGATGGTTGCTATTCTCAAGCTCAAGTTTTGGGGAGTTTTTCCTTATCCAAGCTAGGGTTAGGACAGAGGGTGTTATATGCTGTACAGATTTTGAAGTCCTTTTGAGTCCAAATTGTTCTGATATTGGGATATAAAAATATAAATCTGATTAGACCAGCTGGAGTTGTAAATGAAAAAATGAATGTGTGCATGAGAACAGTTGTTCTCAGAAACTTGACAGAAAACCATGACAATCGTGTCTGAACATGTTCCATCGTTTTAAGTAGGAAATGACACAAAAACTAGAAAGCAGAGCCTTTGTCTCACAAGGTCTGCTAAATATGCTGTATATTGCTGAACCTTATATTAGCCCGGTGTCTATCCTGTATGTATATTTTACTATTAGAACCAAGTAAATTCAGTTGAGTACAATGTTCTTTGTGGCAGTATTTGGAAGAAGAGGGTGCAAAGGACAACACGACAACTGTAAATGTGTGAACACACACTTCAGTGAGTCTCGGTTCTTTGTGTTCTCTCACCACACAGAGAGAGACAGAGGCTCTTTCACACCAACTTAGAGCGTGCCACACCATGAGGCCTGTCTGTCTCCCGTTCAATACACTTGGATGAACAGACTTCAAAGTCCCACACCCACTCGAGCTCTGTACTTTTGAAATAATTGCTTGATATTTATGCCTGATGACCTATCTAGAGGTCGACTGATATATCGTAATTTCCCGATCTATCGGTTTCAACATTTATAATAGCCGATAATGACAAATAAATGATTCTGATAAATTAATATGAAAAAAATAGAAAAAACGGACGGTCAACCATGTTATAACACTGATTATTTTTTATGTGTTTTTGCTAAAGGACTTTAAGTTTTACATCTTAAGTTTGTATTTTTATACATTTTATTAATTAGAACTTTAATATGTGTTGATGTCCCTCTGTTCTGTTTACACTATACAAATTATTATCATATTATTTTAGTGAGAACTCATGAATAACTACAAATAACTAATGTTAGTGAAATCGGTTAATGTTTTACAACACGTACTGGATTTTTTAAATATATATATATCGGCCAATATATCGCATTTTTAAATAACCAAATATTTGTATCGCTATCGGCCTTAAAAATCCTATATGGTCGGGCTCTAGTCCTATCTAAATTCCATTATGGTTCTTCATCTTCAGGACTCAGCCATGTATCTTTGATAAGGTGATGCTGATGCTGATACTGATAGGTAAAGTTGAGGACTCCATTGCTCTTCCTCCTTTAGAGCTGTGAAAAATCATCTTGCATGCACTGCAAGCCACATCATCTGCCATTTTGTCAACCAAAGCACATTTCTTGCATTCTATCTTTTTTAAGCTGGGGAGTTGTTTATTTAAATCTGCATTTAACTATAATCAGAGGCCATGTCACTCATAAAGCAAAATCCAAAACAAATCTTTTACATTGTTAAATTTATTTTTGCTTAATACTACAGCCCGTAACAAAGAGCATGCATTTGCACATTATAATAACTTGCATCAAGCCTACAATAAGCGTAACTACTGGTGCAGAAGAAAACCATCGAAGCAATGGGTTTGTTTCCAACCAAATGGCGATAGATGCTGTCAAAATGCCCTGCTGTTCACGGCTGTGCAGGTGCAGGCTGCCACGCAGAACAACCAGGCAGGACAGCCTGGGCACAACAGGCATCCCGGTGGAGAAGTGTCATATTAAGACGACAATGACAAGCGTTTTTAATCAGAGAAATACTCACCATCGGATGAGGAATGAGAATTTCGTTCTTCTCGCCATCATTCTCCTTTTCCACTTTCTGTCCCGCGACGGACTGGAAACTGATCTTCACCATGGCTCGGTGTCACTGTGTCTGTCTGCTGCGGGTGTCCTCGCTCTTCGTCTGGGTCTCTTCGTCAACGATAGCTGGCCACCTTCTGAAACAAAGTCCCTCACCTCGTCGACGGACTGTCCTCTTCTCACTGCTGGGCTGCTTCTCTGTTTTTGTCTTTATCCACCATCCACCGGAAGCGTGCTTCCTCTTTTTTTTTCTCTTAAATATGTGCCCTTAAAGGACTAGTGCGATGCTTTATGTTTACGGTGGTGCTTTAAGAGTACAAACTCCATTAAAAACATAGTATTGTATCAGCTTATTTCATTATTAGCCTATGTTAGAATGAATGTACTGTCTCTTTTATGCCAAGAATATGCAGGGGCATTTATTGGCATAGTAGTGAGGTATAACTCTGTGCAAATTTATATAAATATATATATTCTTATCTAAAGGATCATTAGCAACAACTGTTCAATTTCTCATTAATGCAATTATCTAATCAACCAATCAGATGGCAGTTGCTTCAATGCATTTAAGGGTGTGGTCCTCATCAAGACAATCTCCTGAACTCCAAACTGAATGTCAGAATTAGAAAGAAAGGTGATTTAAGCAATTTTGAGCGTGGCATGGTTGTTGGTGCCAGACAGGCCGGTCTGAGTAATTCACAATCTGCTCAGTTACTGGGATTTTCACGCACGATCTCTAGGGTTTACAAAGAATAGTGTGAAAAGGGAAAAACATCCAGTATGCGGCAGTCCTGTGGGCAAAAATGCCTTGTTGATGCTAGAGGTCAGAGGAGAATGGGCCAATTGATTCAAGCTGATAGAAAAGCAATTTTGACTGAAATAACCACTCTGCAGGTATGCAGCAAAGCATTTGTGAAGCCACAACACACACAACCTTGAGGCGGATGGGCTACAACAGCAGAAGACCCCACCGGGTACCACTCATCTCCACTACAAATAGGAATGAGGCTACAATTTGCAAGAGCTCAGCAAAACTGGACAGTTGAAGACTGGAAAAATGTTGCCTGGTCTGATGAGTCTCGATTTCTGTTGAGACATTCAGATGGTAGAGTCAGAATTTGGCTTAAACAGAATGAGAACATGGATCCATCATGACTTGTTACCACTTTGCAGGCTGGTGGTGGTGATGTAAGGGTGTGGGGGATGTTTTCTTGGCACACTTTAGGCCCCGCAGTGCCATGTGGGCATTGTTTAAATGCCACAGCCTACCTGGGCATTGTTTCTGACCATGTCCATCCCTTTATGGCCACCATGTACCCATCCTCTGATTGCTACTTCCAGCAGGATAATGCACCATGTCACAAAGCTCATATCATTTCAAATTGGTTTCTTGAACATGACAATGAGTTCACTGTACTAAAATGTCCCCCACAGTCACCAGATCTCAACCCAATAGAGCATCTTTGGGATGTGGGGGAACGGGAGCTTCGTGCCCTGGATGTCCATCCCACAAATGTCCATCAACTGCAAGATGCTATCCTATCAATATGGGCCAACATTTCTAAAGAATGCTTTCAGCACCTTGTTGAATCGATGCCATTTAGAATTAAGGCAGTTATGAAGGCAAAAGGGGGTCAAACACAGTATTAGTATGGTATTCCTAATAATCCTATAGGTGAGTGTGTATATACACTCACTGGCCACTTTATTAGGTACCCCATGCTAGTAACGGGTTGGACCCCCTTTTGCCTTCAGAACTG
>NC_048409.1:22658484-22675393 GCF_013103735.1 Etheostoma cragini
GTGTTAACGAGCAGTTGGACAGGTGTACCTAATAAAGTGGCCGGTGAGTGTATATATATATATATATATATATATATGAATGTATATTGTCCTGTACTTTTTATACCTAAGTACATTGGCTGATTATACTGTAACCTTTGAATGCAAGAAATCTATGTACAATAAGGTATAGTTCAGTAAGCAAAATAAAAATGAACAGGCCCTACTTCTTCCACCACTGGAGAAAAGGGGCAATATACCAAGCTGATGTTCATATGCCAATGTTAACACAAATTTGACAGCTGACTTATTCCTGTAGACAGGAAGAAAATGACCACAGTATAACTTTTATTCCAAATGTTCTGTTTTCTTTATTTCATTTGTAGGACCCAGGCCTTTGACACTTCTGAAAGCACCCACACGCTTTATGCTGAAACTGGAGTCAAAGTCAGCATACAGCCAAGAGTTAAATTTGACATTTCAATGTTATTAAATACTGGGAGTAAAGAAACAATTCCAGTACAACATCTTTAGTACAGCATCATGCACAGCCAGTGGAGAAACATGCTTGTTCAATGCAAATGGAGGAACTGTCGTCTGAGTAGTGCTGTTGTCTACACGGAGATGCTTTCTCATTTGCCTATTTGAAGATATTTATGTCTCATTACATAGACCATGTCATTCACTGTAAATAGTATCTGTGGATTCATAAGTTTTGCTCAGCAACATGAGGACAATCCAACATGCCCAAATTACTCTGCCACCCACAATGCTTTACATTCACAATTGTACTGGAATTATAAACCCTCTGAAGAGAAAGACTCAAACAAGAGAAGGGGGAAAGTAAGAATGGTGTGCTGAGTTGCCAATGTCCTGAGGAGCTCACCCCTGAAGCACACTCACTGTAGGACTAAACAGCACTCCCAGGCCACAAGCAGAGTGGTTAGAATGAGGGAAGGGAAAAAGGAAAAAAAGAAAACTGTTAATGAAACTGAGGAGGGAGGAAGTACCCCACTATCCTCGACTCCAGTTAGGTGATGTTGATCGCTCAGCCCCTCACAAAGTGCAGAAAACACACAGGCTTTCATGTTTCGGTTGATGTGCTGCCAATCTCCTCCAGCAAATGTTCAGCAGTCTGAGAGATACTCAAAATGTAGATGTAAAATAAAAAGAGGATTAACAGATCCAGAGTTAATACCATGACATTCCTCCGCTGTACAAATTGTTAATATCCTATAGGTTAGCTAAATGTGAGCTGGCCCTATAAGTTATTTAAAAAGAAACCCAACAGCAACCATTTCAACAGTAAAATAAAATGCAAAAACAAGGTCATTAAACTTGTTTTTTTTACCTTTTATGGTTTAAAAAGTAATTTGATTACGATTAACCAAAAACGTGATGTTTAAGGTAATATATATATAATATATATTCATGTCAAGGTTAAACAAAAATCTACAAAGCAAAAAAGGCATATGTACATGTTCACCCTGTCCCAGAAAACAATCAAGAGACCCAAATTCCAAATTCACACCTTACATCCCTCCCCCTCCTTTCCTCGTGTGCTTCAAGTGCTGTCACATAGCACACAGGAGGTAAATGGTTCTGTCTGATGGCATCTGAGAGCTTGTCCCCATGAATCGCTCAAATGAACCACTGTTGTTGTATTGAATGAAGGCATAGATACAAACTGTAGCGGCTGCTGTGATGCACGTGCAATTCTGAGTCTGTGGCACTGAACATGGGAGCCAGACCATCACAGAGCCGACGCTGGGTACAGCCATGGATCTGTCACATTTCAAGGCATGCAACCAACACACCAATGTTCAACTTTCTCGTACCATTTCCACCACAAGTTTATAGCAGATTTTCTTGCAGTATGTGTGTATGCATCTTCTTTATATAATACATTTATGCATGTAAACGTGTCTACTTTTGATCCTTGGTGTGTGTGTGTGTGTGTGTGTGTGTGTGTGTGTGTGTGTGTGTGTGTCTCTCTCTCTTCAGGAAACTCTGCCTTACTTTGAATGCACTGACATTTTCTGTTATTATGTTTGATGGACTGTTGTATCATTACAAAATACCTAACATGTCTCAATGTGCAAGAAAGCAGCAGCCTCTATTATTTTCTCTTATTTCTTTTGAAGGAAAAAGACTGAAAAAAAGTAATTAAAATGTTCACTGAGTAGCAGGCGACTTTCTGATGAGTTGATATGGGGAAGTTGGTTTTCATTTGTTTGTTCAGAATCCAGAAGCTGCTGATGGGTCCGTTAAGCAGGAGTTGTCTGGATGTTGTCCAGACATGGTCCGGGTGGCTCCTCCCCCCACCTCTGCACCCTTCCTCAGGCCTCCTGGGGGACAGGCCTTTTGAGGTCCCTGATCTGTTTGACCAGGTAAGTCTTTTCATCATTGAACTGCTCATCCTCTGTTCTGTCGTTCTGGAACTTGCTGAGAAATTCAATGAGTTTAGTTTGGTTCTTCAGCAGGATGTCTAGGATGGGCTGCGTCTTGTTTGGGTTGGCCACAAACACCTTGTAGTTCAGGAAGAGGAAAAGGATGTTAATATGTGCAGATGACGCTGTATATATTTAATGTGATAAAACTGTGCTTTCCATTTTTACCTTAAAAACATGGAAAGCCTCAAACTGGATGTTGCGGCTCTTGTCCCGTAGCAGGTTCATCATTAATTTGAGATTTTCTGGCTTGCTGATGTATTTCGTCATAATGGTAAAATTGTGCCGGTCAAGAAGCAACTCCCCCAATAACTAGATAATTTTAGAGTGAGAAATAGAAATAGTTATTCATTTGAATATATAATTATTTTACATTGTCAGAGCTCACTGCTTTAAAACAACAATCTATCATTTGGCTTACATAGATGTTAAAGAAAGCATTTTCAGAATTCATTGTGTAGAACCGGACCAATAAATGCTCCTGCTAGCGGGTGGTGTAATGCGAGCTCATCCGTGTGGACACAGAATGGCGGCCGGTAGATAACAATCAATCTCATACAACAGTTAAACTAAAATACATTTTAGGCGAGAAATAGGCAGTGAAGTAACAAAATCTTGGATTATACCTGTATGACCGGCTATGCCTAGTTTTACAGTTTTTCTCAGCCTCGGTTTTTAGAAAACAGGGAACAGTAGTGATTTTGAGAAAAAGAGAGGCTCTCTTGTATCCACTTCTATACTCTGTGTCCCTAACACGACAAGCTGGTGATGAAGGTGCAATGGTTTTGAGAAACTAACCACTCTAACCAGACTCTATCTTTAAATAGCTCCCTGAATAGAGTTGCAGCACAACATGAGACCTGTTTACTGGCATGACCCAGGCTACTTACCTTGAGAGACTGCCTTTTAGTCACGTAGTTTTCTGAGTGCAGTAACTTCTCATATTCACTAAAGAACTACAGAGTAAGGAAAAGGAAGTGAGAGAGAGAACACAGACAAAAATAGAAGTTGTCAGGTCAACAGAGAAAGATTAATCTAAATGTGTCAAGTAGTGATTTTCACAATTGCATCTGTGTCTTGTATCCAAACACAATGACAGGAAAGTAAGCAATTTTCCCTCCCAGACTGACAGCTACTTTGTGTTCACAGCCCTGCAAATTATGTCCCAAATGACTGGTTTGATGTTGAGAAAAAAGACTGCCAGCATGTCAAACATCCACATGGGTTAAGTTCATCACAAGTATTTTGAAATAGTCATCTCAAACACATTGAATTCCACTAAAAGGCCTAAAAGCTTTAAATGACTGATACATATTGCAATAAAGCAGCACCTATAGAGTAATGAACGATTGATGAATTATTTTTGTTCCATTGATTAGTTGTGATGAACTCTGTACTGATGAATAATACCTTAAGATATAAATTTGTTCAGCTGCTGACATTAAGTGATGACGATGTACTGGCGACACTTGCATGCATACCAATCAAGCCTTTCTATCTTTCTTTCGGTGAATAAACTACCTTTTAAATACTAGGTTTCAGCTGAGAATGGACTTACTTTGTCATAATGTTGCTCCAAAAACTCTGCACTCAGTAGCTTGTGTCTTGTGAGGAGGTCCTGGAAAAAGACAATCAGAATATGAGAAATCTTCAGTCAATAATAATTGACTGAAGAGGATTTGACAATGTTTCCACAATAATCCACATGACTTTGTTTTCAAAGTTAGAGGCACATAAATGATCACTCAAGTGGTTTGTTCAGGCCTCAAAATGATGGCATAACTTTGCAGATGAACACCATCTTTTCCATTGTAAAAGGCTCCAAATTCTCAACCTCCAAGTATATTTATGTGAAAAAAAGAAAATCACAATACTGAAAACTTTCAAATTTCAATACTTCTAGAATCTCAATAAATTACAATAGCAAATTGGCACCCATATATTGTGAAAGAATCAAATTGGGACAAAAGCAAAGTAGCAGGAAGAATAGGAGATGGGGACTTTCTGCTGGACTCCAGTGATCTTCGAGCAGCCCTTAATGTTAGACAGCACATCGGTGAGTTACTTTTGAAACAAAGTTTTGGGGGGGAAAATGTCACTGGTTTTAAGATGTTTTTTAAATATCTGAACAAGTGAGCCAACTTACTTTGAAAGTGGCAAATGCATCTGAGGCAATGTCAAAAGTGGACATCTCCACATATCTGAAGAAGTCATAAAACTGCTCTGAGCACAGGGTGATTTTGGCCAGTGGTTCATGTCTGATGCACTCCCTCAACATGATACCACAGTTTAGGGCAATCTCTGGAGACTCATACCTGCACAAAACAGCAACATAGGACAAGGACTTAATATCATATTAAAGAATACTACACACAAACATGTATTTGCTGATGGCAAATAACATTTGGAGGATGGTAAACTGAATCAAGAGTTTTCATTACACATGTTTACATTGTTAAGTTTAATATAACCGCATCATCTCAATAGTATAAACTCTGGATATGAGGATGAGGACAGCATTATCTATCAAAAACAGTGCATCCTTCATAATTATTGTTTTTAAAGATTATTTTTTGGGGCAATTTAGGCCTTTAATTGACAGGACAGTTCAATACGGTAAAAGTGTGTGTGTGTGTGTGTGTGTGTGTGTGTGTGTGTGTGTGTGTGTGTGTGTGTGTGTGTGTGTGTGTGTGTGTGTGTGTGTGTGTGTGTGTGTGGGGGGGGGACGAAGGGACATACACCAAAGAGACGCAGGTCGGAATCAAAACGACTATTGCTACGGTAAGTACTGATCCTTTGTTCATGGGGTGCACAACTTTGTTATCACGCTCAGCTTCTAACAAAGTTCATGTTGCTTATTTTTAATTCTTCTTCTTGAGGAAGCAGTCAGACCATTTGAAAACAGGTGCTCTAATTTCCCTTTATGCTAGAAAGTTGCTCTTTTCAATAACGTGTTCACACGTGTGGTTTCAACAATATTCATAAATCACTGAAAATCTTAAAGAGCAAGGGGACCATGACCACTCTCTGTGTTTGTGCCTTCTTACCCTTTAAGCAACATGAAGAGGATATTCTGCTGGGTGCAGAGGTACTCCACCGTGGGCGTCCGTGTGCCAATCTGACGCCTCAGGATGTTGTTGAAGATCTGAGCCACATCTTTCTTACCCTGGTGGCAACAGATGGAGCATAAAGAAAACACAATACATAAAAAAGGTTACAATGATAATGCAATCAGTGTCTAGAGAAGGGTGGAAAGTCAAGATAAAACTGTAAACATAAGGTATGCTGTTTTTAAAATGTGAACTATGTCAAAAAGTCGATAATTGACAAATAATGAATATGTGAAACTTTCTCTTTATTCATGGTATTTCAGCACAGAGGGAGAAGATACATTGCCTCTTTAAATAATGACCAGGATATTGAGAAATGTGTGCATGACTTTCTAAAATTTGAATTACTGTCATGTTTCTGTGTTGCAAAATTGTGATTTAGAATTCTTTAGCTGCTTTTTTTTTTGTAGAGGAAAGGGGGATGAAAGAGGGTAAAAGAGGAAGAGAGAGATCACACAACACAATGAGTCATGCTGTGATAGGGTGAGTCAGGGAAGCCCGCCTTCAGCAGCAGCTACCACACAGTACCCGGTCTGACTGACATATTGCAGGGAGACATGAGTCTGTCCATATATCAATGTAGGAAGTTGTGTACATTTTGAAACATCTAATCTAATGTTTACATAAAACAGTCTTCCTGTGTAAAGCTCAGAGAAACTTAAACCACTTCACTGCCTACTCAATTTGAATTGCCACTTTATTTCCCCTTCTTTCAATGACATTTATTTAATATTTTTCTCCCACACTCTTACAAAAGACACAAAGTCTCACCTCAAAGTCGATGAGCTGCAGGTCTGCTATCAGGGTGCTGAGTAAGCCACTGTTGTAGAGCTCCTGGGCTAGCTGGGCCACTGCTTCTGTTTGGGGCTCTTTCTCATTAGTCCCATACAGGATCTCCTTCATGGCCACCAGGCTTTTTGACACCTCCTCTGTGGCCTAAATAATATACACAGAACACATGGCGTTACAGTATTTCAAGCATCAAAATTCTAGTTCAAACTCACTTTCACCTCCACAAAAGATTGATAAGGTGACAAATAACACAAGGGAAAACTGAGAACATGTGAATTTGTGCGAGAATCGCCCTACCTTCTCAGCCTTTTTGTCAGAAATGTCATGTTTCTCAAGCACTGTCATGCTGTCCTTAAGGTTCTTGACAATGTCCGCCGGCGACTTGTGGGACTTGCCAAAGGGGAAAGGCATGGCGGAGAGTTACCACGAGCTAGCAGGCAGCGGACTGTCCACCTGAGGAATGATACGTAAAACTGGATCACATGGAGGGACTACTGAGATGGGACCAAGAGCATGTAAAAAGCACCAAAGGGGCAGAGACAAGAATACATTAATGTTGTTGTATTGTAAAATATAATCTTAATAACAGATTATCTACAGAAACAGCATGGTCTTTGTCTTGTGCCTTTCCAGACAATATCTTTATAACACTCAAAGCTCCAGCTTAGCTCCAGCTTACAAGTAGTTATAGGAAAATACAGATGTAGGCAGTGCAGTAGGTAAAGAAGGTGATTCCAAATATATAGCTGGTTACTCACATGATTCAAAAGTCATGATCATGCAAACATAGCAATGATGCAAGACAAAGGATAACAGATCTTAAGAATGACAGTAGATACATAATGTTTCATGTAAGTTAATCACAATTATCTATTAAAATGGCAAGTACTTTTCTCACTTATACTACTGCTCCATTATGTGTCACTCACTGCCCATGGTTAAGACAAGTTATTGACATTGCATTATATCATTATACTGTCTGTTCCGTGTTATTTATACTGGGGCACCAGTGTTGTGACACTTTATTTTCTGTTACTGGGGCAGGACAGTTCCTTTTATTACAGTCATTTAAACTCTAGTTCTTATTTCCAGTTCATGGCAGTTTGATGTAGGATATAATAGGACCGAAAATCCATTTTGCTTGAGGTGTAAAATAATTGGAGAGAGTATTCATTTAGCTGTTACTGAGTATGATAAAATCACCCTATTTATATATAAAAATGTCAGAACTGAAGACTTTCAATGTTTATTACTAGTACAATACTAGTAGAACAGTTTATTACAATATTGTGAAATGTAGGGTCATTGTCAGTAAGTGATTAACCAAGCAATGTTTACTATGACATGGGCCAACTTGAACAGCACATAACAAATCCAAGTAAACACCTCGTCACATTACTAGAGTGGGGCTCAAAAGTTTGGGCACCCCAGGTAAATCTTTGTGTTAATGTACATAAAGAAGCCAAGAAAAGATGGAAACATTTCCAAAAGGAATCAAATGACAGATTAGACATTCGTATAATGTGTCACCAAAAGTTAGATTTTATTTCCATCATTTACACTTTTTAAATAATAGAAAACAAAAAAATTGCATCTGCAAAAGTTTGGGCAGCCTGCTGAATTTATAGCATGCACCGCCCCCTTTGGAAAGCTGAGAACTGACAGTGTCGTGGATTGTTCTCAATCATTGTCTGGAAAGACCAGGTGATGTCAATCTTAAAGTTGTAACTGCCCAGAGCTCATCTGACCTTGCACCAAAAATCAGCACCATAGGTTCTCCTAAGCTAGAAAACTGAAACTGAAAATATTGACGCTCACAAAGCAGGAGAAGGCTATAAGAAGATAACAGATGCCAATATCCTCTGCTCAGATTGTAAATAAGACATTGCTGTCATTAGGAACAGTGGAAGTTAAAGTAAAATCTGTAAGACAAAGAAAAATATCAGACAGAACAGCTCGCAGGATTGTGAGAAAAGCAAGTCCAAACCCAAGTTTAACTGCACAATCCATCCAGATAGACACTGGAGATGTGGTACACCATTCCACTATAAAGAGATACTTGTACAAACATGGTCTTCGTGGAAGAGTCATCAAACAAAAAACTTTTACATCCCCACCACAAAAATAAGCATTTGACGTTTGGAAAAAAACATATAGACAAGCCTGATGCATTAAGTTCTGTGGACCAATGAGGTTAAAATAGAACTTTTTGGCCGGAATGAGCAAAGGTACGTTTGGAGAAGAAAGGGCACAGAATTTAATGAAAAGAACCTCTGATAAGCATGGGGGTGGATCCATCATGCTTTGGGGTTGTATTGCAGCCAGACAGGGAACATTTCACTAAGTAAAGGGAAAAATGGATTTAATAAAATTTCAGTAAATTGTGGACGCCGCTAACTTGATGCCATCGGTGACAAAGCTGAAGTTAAAGAGAGGATTGTGCCATGGCCTTCACAATCTCCTGACCTCAACATAATTGAAAATCTATGGATAGACCATAAAAGAGCAATGCGTGACAGACAGACCAGAAATCTCAAAGAACTGGAAGGCTTTTGGAAGGAAGAATGGGCGAAGATACCTCAAACAAGAATCGAAGGACTCTTGGCCGGCTACAAGAAGCGTTTACAAGCTGCGATACTTGCCAAAGGGGGCAGGACAAGATATTAACTCTGCAGGGTGCCCAAACTTTTGCAGATGCCATTTTTTTGTTTTCTGTTATTTTAAAAGTGTAAATGATGGAAATAAAATCTAACTTATTTGTGACATATTATACAAATGTCTGTTCTGTCATTTGATGCCTTTGGAGATTTGTTCCATCTTTTCTTGGCTTCTTTATGCACATTAATACAAACTATTACCTGGGGTGCCCAAACTTTCAAGCCTCACTGTAAATATACAGTACTTTCTCAGGTAATTAATTTAGCTCAACAAACACACTCTCTAGACAAAAACCTATAACCCGGGATAAAAACTGAACCATGCTACGAAGACCATATTTCACAATGCTCTTACAACCCAATACAAAAACATTTACTTAATCCCAGTATCATGTCAAGCCAAGACCTTTTTTTTTCCATTAAACATTCTGTCCTCTGACACATCTGTTTCCAGTGTAGCTGGCCGAAATGGAGATCAAATATCACAAAATCTTTGACAAAATACATACAAAGTTCAGAAAATAACATCACTTTACTGTAATGTAACCTCTAAAACCAAGAAAAGACAAGACTTCATATTACGATATCCAAAATGTAAGAAGATATCTAGCCGCATATATAGATACCAATATAATATTGACATTTTGCCAGGCCCTAGATTCCAGTATGATACTGAGGTTTACCACACTACACCAAAACTACTCACTTAACATACACAAAGAGGCACAGATCTAACAGTCTGTCACCAACCTGTTGTCCTGCAGGGAACCTTTAAACTCTAAACACAAACCCTGGAGTAGTCACACTCATCCGCTTGTGCCTTGGCAGAGAGTCCACATTTAGAAAGCAACGCTGTGGCCAGGAATATAAAGTAAGCAGCACCGAAGTAGGAGGTACAGTTCACCATTTGTATATGATTGTCATGTGTGACTGAGCAACATAAAAAAAGTGTCCCAGGGTTCACTGGTTACTGAAGTCCTTAAGTTGTGCTTGTTTACATTTTTAATAAGCTGAACATACCTTAATTTTGCCAGGTAGACAAATCCGTCTGTCACACATACTACGGGTTAATGTAGCCAGCAAACAGGAGAACCAACTCTCTACTCCTGCCCCGCTTCAATGTCAGTGACGCAAATAGGAAGGAAACATATGGCAGGTTCAAAATCAGCTGATCGCCGCTAACCAACAATGAATCCGTTTCTAATCACGTATCGTTTGCTGGCGTAATGTTTGGCCAACAAATGTGAGAGTTGCTTTTCCACAAACTGAACATGGTCTGAAAGACTGCAAAAAGACCAAACCCGTTCCGACTCTATCAAAAGGAAAACTTCCGTCATGTTAGCCAGAAGAGGTTTTATATATCTGCGATTATAACAGTCATAAATAGGTAAATGGAAACACGACAAGCGGAGCCTAAAGTATAGTTAACCTTACCCTCCATTAAACAAGCAAAACTGTGTCAGAAGACAGCTCAAACATACACCCCAGCATTCAGTCGAGACAGCATCAGATGTTATATAATGTTAAGACAAATATTATATAGCTTAACAAAGTCAAACAAGTTGCAAACCTGTCGACATGAAGCTAACAGTAAGCAACGCCCCTCTCCGTTTTCCTTGCCCGGTTTGTGAAGGATGAAGCCTGCCAACTTTGTGCAATGCTGGTTTCTTTTTACCTTTTTTAAACCAGTTATTTTCATATTTTTTTATTGGTCATGCTTTTATTGTTTTTTTTTAATTTTGTCTTCTCTCTGCTATGTTTGGGGTCTTTTGTCTTCTTGTTTGTATTTTCCAAAATACTGTCTTTCTATTATTTATCCCCACTGTTTAACTAGCTAGCTAGCTGTCTGACGTTGACCTCTGGGTATCCTGTTTTGCCTTGCTTTGTTTGTCAAACTCAAAATGTATTATTAGGCTAACGACATAACAAATTAGATACTTGCTCATTGAGTAGCTAGCTATGTGGCCAGCAAATGCAGGACAGCTGTAGCTAAATTAATGCACAGCCGAAATATGGGATTCTGTTAACACATTACCTTTCACTTGACTGCTTTGTATCCGTTTTCAAGCTAACGTGGCCTATAATATTTCAATCACTGTCCACCAAACAGTGCTACTGCTTGTGGAAGTGTTGACACACAGAAGACCGTCTCGGTCCTAAGGTTAATGCTTAACTTCCAACCCTCGCTGTGTTAGCTTTATTTAAATTAGCTCAGACTATAACGTTATGAAGTACTAACTGCATTTATTATAGCTAGTCTTGTAACGCCAACTAGCTAGCCCTCTCAGCATAGCGTTAGCCGGGCCTGGCAGTCGCTCCTCGCTGTTAACGTTACTATCAAGCTCATGCCTGACTTCAGCACATCATAAGCAGCAGGCTAGGTTAAGCTGAAACGTGTTTGCTAACTGAGAGCTATCCAACAAACTAGCTAGCTAACCAACATAAACATATGTAACTAACTTTAAGGCCACCGTTTTTAGCTAAAGTAGCCTTAACGTTAATGATAGCTAACCTTAACTAGCTAGCTACACCACAATGCTTGCAAACAGTATTGCATACCACACCGCTATACAATAGATAGTAACGTTAAATGTAGGCTACCTTTTAAACGGCGTTTACTCTAGTTCCCCGATTTGTCAAGACTGCAAAGGGCAACTTAGGTGCTCCTTGGAACAGAACCTGCTTTATTTTCCTTGTTCGCCGCCTCCCCTTGTTTGTAGCCTACTGTATTGCAGCCCCTGTTTCCTAGCTAACGCTAGTTCCTTCTCTGAGTTCGACAGCGGAGCAGTTGTCACTGCAGCAGCGTCTACCGCCTCCTCGGGCCGTCTCATGTCACGACAACTTAGAGGTTGCACTTCCCGAGAAGTGACCGTACGAGGGCGCGCTCACACCATCGAGAGATCATCGAACATTGGTCTACAACATCTACATCATCTGATGTTACTTAGGCCTAGTGTAAGCTATAACCTATCCATGGGCCTGGCCCCATTCCAAAATGTGTACGTCCTAGAATCCTCCTATCAGTTTGTTTGTTTTAATGGTCCGGACAACTTAAATTAGCCCATCTTGTTCACACTAAAACTTATAATCATGAGTTCAGTGCCTAATGCAGTTGTTTAGAAACATTGTTAGCTTCTAGTCCTATAGGCTAGGCTACTTCAGCATGCAGTGTTTTTGAATGTAAAATCATGTTGCATAGTGTCAGTAGGCCTATCATGAAAACTCTTGATATAGCCTCTGAGGCCTAGGCTACATGAAGTCATGATACATGCAGGATTGATTGCCGTTAAACACAAACATTCTGGGTTGAGGTAGCTATTATAAGAGGCTTTATTGATGCGTTTCTGACATTGTGATCTAATTGGTTTTCGCTGCATTTTTGCAGTAGGTAAGGCCTATATTGCATTGGTTGCTACAATCACGTCTGGCTACGGCAAGGGTCACTGGCCTGCTAAAACCTCCTCCTCTTCGGCCGGGCTGTCCCCCCTCTCTGGAGGTTATTATTACGCTCTTCATGCTGATTTGGTTTGAATGAATAGTGGTCTTTGTTCGGCTTCAGTTCCCACGACCCGGCATTCGCCTGGCAGTCGCGTGCCTCTAAAACACTGGCCCGCGCTTTTAGGGACCTGAGGGTGGTGGGGAATGGGGTGAGGGGTAAAGGGGTGGGGTGTGGAGGTGGGGGTGGGGGTGTCCAATCTGACATCTGCTTGCTAACAGTTAAGAGCAGATGTCTGACATTTGAAAACACCAAGGGTGATCAAAGCCTACACAATACACTGCAAGATGTTTTTAAAAGTGTTGTCCTTCTATCTATCTATCCATATAGCCTACATATTGCATGGAATCATCACGAGTAGCCTAGCTACACAAGCCTATTATTGTTACCAGAATTGTGCTTTTGTAAGTGAAGTATCTTGAACCTAGGCTACTGTACAATATTTAATACTCAAGACTTTTATGCATAATGCATACAAACCCTTTATCTTTCTTGCTATTTTATGTATGTAGGCCTAGTTGCTCTCAGGAACAGTGCACCACGTTCCCCCTTTCTTTTTTTCTTCTTCTGCACTAGGCTAGGCAACTTACATTTTGTATTTTTCTATTCTATTCTATTCTATTCCATACAAATGGCTTAAGCCTACAGGCAAATATGTAGTTACTGAAGGATAGATATATTCTCAAGTGATTTGTCAGCCTATTGTGTTTCCTGTGAGCTTTAAGGGAATGGGTTTGTCCTTTTTGCAGGTAGTGTAGGCTAATGTTGCTTCTGAAAGAATGGGCGAGGCGCTCCCCGGAGCACGGTAACTGCACACTCTTGTTCTGGCGAAGAGGAAACTGCAGTTTGGGTTGGATGGAGAGCGGCGGGGGTTGAGAGCATAGTAGCCTACATGGTTTCAGGCTGGACATCTGTCGCTTGTGGGTATTTCCTTTTCTAGGCCGGGTCTCTCTGTTATTGAATGGAGCCAGTGACCTGTCAGTCTTGACTGATGGGACCCCGTGTGTGGGAAAATCTCGCAACCAAAGAGTTGGAGTGTTCACATGCTAATTGCGCCCGATAAAAAGGGGGCCGTGCCGCGCCGGGGGCCCTAGAGACGCGCTGAGATTCAGTAGAGGAGGCACAACCGCACAGACACCCGAGAAAAAAGCATGACTGCTTCATCCATGTCGCACAACGCAGGGAAACATCCCAGTGCCAAGGAGGAGAGAAAGGTACACTTAGTTCGATTTCTCTTAGGCTATGCAGTATGGGCCACTTGCCCTCTGTGCTCCAGCTTGGTAACTGACCATCGAGGCTACATCGAGGCTAAGTCTTAACACACGTTGTTATTATTATTATTATTATTATTATTATTATTATTATTATTATTATTATTATTATTATTATTATTATTATTATTATTACAGCTGAGGAAGCCGCTCATTGAGAGGAAGCGACGAGAGAGGATAAACAATTGTTTGGATGAGCTGAAAGAAACTGTGATCGGGGCGTTCAGAATTGATGTGAGTACTTCCTCACGTCTATATTCTCTACATACATATCTACAAGTAAATAATGAAGGCTGGATCAAGTTAACTTCAAGGCTGCTCATCTCTCAACAGCAATCCAAACTGGAAAAAGCCGATATTCTTGAGATGACAGTAAAGCATCTGGAAAACATCCAGAGCAGTAAACTCAACGGTAAGGGACCCGGCTCTTGACTTTCTGAGTGTAGTGTGTTATGCAAGATTAGCCAACTGTGGATTATTTAATTTTGTATTGATCTCCATAATACATCTCAATCATGTTATTTCTTGATTCAGAAATGGGGTAGGCTAATTAAGAGAAAAAGGGCCATGGAATAGTTTGAGATCCCTATGATAGAGAGCAGCATCCGCACATTACTGTATATCTTAGTAGCAAATTAGATTCAGCTCAAAAGTGGAAGCTAGAGAACTGTTCAATTGAAATTGTGTTGTGAAGGAGAAAGTATTACTGAGCAGCAGCTTCCTGATTGAATTAAAGCGGTTCTTTGATGCATGTTGTGCTGCCTGTGACCACAAGGGGCTGCTGTGACCTCACACCTCCTCCCTTTTCCTCCTGCAGACCCCACAGTAAGCCTGGAGGCCCAGCAGAAATACAGCACAGGGTACATCCAGTGCATGCACGAAGTCCACAACATGCTCCTCACCTGCGAATGGATGGACAAAACTCTGGGCTCCCGCCTGCTCAACCACCTCCTCAAGTCCCTGCCAAGGTCCACCAATGAGAGCCCCCTCCAGCCCTCACCCAGGCATGATGTCCATCTTCCGGCAGGACAAGGCACGGTGCTCCCCAACACACCCCTCAGAGGAGAACCCCTTGCTGTGAGGCGTCTCCAAAGAGAGGGGTCCACCTGCCATGAGGCAGGCTGCCAAGAGAGGCCTGCACTCCACAGCTCCCACCTGGGGATGCTGGAGATGTGGAGGCCCTGGTGAACCGGAGGATTAGCCTACTACTAGTTCTCCATTTTGTTAGGCCATCCTCTTTTATGTATCTTATAGATATGCTGCTCAGAAGACAAACGTGGGGCAGTTTTGTTCCAGTAAATATAATTGTAGGTGTGCTGTAATGATTCTATGCAGATCTTTTCAAAGTACTTCCCTTCAGAAGTTGATTTCTTGTAGCCTGAATTATAGAAGGCTCTTATTAATCTTTCATGTATTTATTGTATTAACATCTTTATTTATTTAATATTATAAGTTATGACTTTGCTTCTTAGAGCAGTTGTTTGGCATTGCATATATTTCTATGTATTCCTCCTTTGCTGTAAAATTAACCCACACATTATTATTAATAATAATAAAACTGTGTACTCTCTTGAGAATGTATTCATCTTGTTCATAAAGTTGCTCTTGTCAATATTGTTTTGAAATTTCCGCTGTAATGGCCATTCAGTGCCGAAAGACCGGGCATGTGCCACATACATATAACAACTTCATCCACTTTTCAGATACTTTACTAATGTAGTCATACCAACATAGACATACAGTATAATCAATGAGGCCTATTTAAGTGTTTATTAACTGTCAGCCTTGGTTGTTTATTTTTACCATTGAAGGATGGACAGTCCTGTACCTGCAAAAAGATATTAGTCTATACAGACTTTTGGAACAATTTTAAAGCTCCCTTCATAAAAATTGTTATGCACATTTTAAATCAAATGAAATGAAATGAAAATGAAATGGGTTATTCCCAGTGACACAACAAATTACGACCCAACTACGCATCTTAATCTCTCTCAAGACTCTTTTAGCTCGTTGTTTTGATGCTGCAACTACAAATAGCCGACTGAACAGTTCAGTCTCACCGCGTTTACACTAGCAGCAGACAGGTGTTTTCAGTAAACAAACTCAGGTAAACACATTACCTGCCCAGCAACAAATGTCAGGCAGAAAAGTTAGTGAGTCAAACACAGTGATCTTCAACAGGGGGTTCGGGGCCCTTTGGGGGTCTTCAGAGTGTAGTGCAAGGGGGCCTCTGAATTTATTTTTTTTTCTCCAAAAATTATAAACTCCTAACATGAATTCAACATATTAACAAACATAAATCCCTACTGCTAATTGGCCAATAGGTAGGGTATTCACTAAGGCATCAACATATACAGTTCATCTCAAGGCTTCACTGTGCCAAATGTATGTTTAACATTAAAACATGTCTTATATAAATCATGCCTACAATTATTACGCTATTTTAATAGCTTAGTAGGCCTATTATATGCCAAAAATGTTTTTTATAAAGGCTTTAGGCTGCCCTACACCTGATTGTAGATCCAGTTTCATGTGCAACTTAACTTTACACAATATACTGTATGTAGTAAGGGGTCCCTGCTCAGTCTCTATTTCAATTAAGGGGTCCTTGGCTTAAAAAACGTTTAGACCCCTGGTCTAAAATATTTAGATTAATACACAGTCAGGTATTTTAGCTGTTGTTTTGGAGACCAAGCAGAGCTAAAAGGAGAGTGAATGTAGCCAATCATTGTACCATTTTGACTTAGCAGGACAAAGCAGGTTGGTAAACCATTAACGATAGCTCTTTTCTAGTGTCCCAGGGAGTCAGCATGCACAATACCAGGACCCTGAAATTGAAGCAGCTAAATGGAATTATTCATTTTTTTATTTTTCATGTTCTCCGAGAAAAATATGTTGCTTCTTAATTTGGTTAACATGTTAGCTAGAACAACTTTTAAAGCATCACAGCCGTCTCCATGGCGCACACACGTCAGGATGGTCAACGCGAATATTCTGCTACATTTACGTTTTAATAAAGATGCAATTCATCATTGGGTTTAAAAAAATAGAAACGTGCCCATCGCCCATTCTCCCACTATTATTGCCCTTATGATTGGCCGCCACATGGAGCCAGGCGGCAGGTCTGAAGAGAAGAGGGAGGGGGGGGGGGGGG
>NC_048409.1:22675403-22751746 GCF_013103735.1 Etheostoma cragini
GGTCCCTTAGGAAAGTCATCAACAAAAACGAGGCGAGACAGCTGCTCTCTCCACATTTCAGACCCTTAAAGATCTGAAACATGGATATGAGGGTGGCGAGGTGCAAAAACCCCTCCACTAAGGTCTGAAACTCTTCTAAAATGTGGGTTTAGTGAGTTTAGTTCTAGCCTACTTATTGCGAATAGGCTGCGCAAAAGAGCACCTGAACAGCATTGTATTTACCTGGAAGGTAGCAAACAGATGACTACGTCCTAGTTCTTTTTCGAGCAGACAGACATTTGAGGGTAATTTGCATGACAACACCGTGTACAGAGCATGCAGGCCTATAACGATGGCAGATGCTTGAACGCTCTTATTAGACACAAACAGACATGGTGCACAACATCCAAACTAAAAAAGGTCCAATAGTGATACCAGAAGAACCAGCATTATTCTAACAATTCTCAGCAGTCCAAACTGTTTAAAGGATAGAAGCTTCCTTATTTGCATGCTTATAGCTACACACAACACAGATTACAATTAAGATAGCACGAATGTTAAATTATCAGCTAATTCAACCAGCCATTATAAACCCTCATACAGCAGAGCAATGCAACGTGAGAATGCAGTTGCACACAAATCAGAAGTCACCAAACACACGGAGAACAAACGAGGCGCAGGCCAACACCTGTCGCTTTCTTTGGAGAAGGGCCCTTAATTCCCCCGGCTGATTCAGTTTGCGCCGAGGGGCCGCCAGCAGCAGCTGCCAACCGAAGTCATCGCGTTACATCCGCCAAACAGACGGGTAAATCTGCTGAGGCTCGGACACAATAGTCAGGAGAACGAAGAATGGGTCGGGCAGAAAAACAGACCCACTGGTAGGCTACTAACGCTGAGATGATCTGAGACATTAGAGTGATCAGAAAACTCCGCGACAACAATAAATACAAAGCAAAATTGAATAATGTAGCCTATGCCACCAAATGACTAAATGTCTACACACTGGACATAGACCTAGCCTATATCACATATTAATAACAAATTGCCCCCCAGGCTGCATTTAACAGTCATTGAAACATGTTGGCCACATAATTTAATTTTATAATTTAAAAAAAGTGTAGCTATCACTCCAACAACTTATTTTGCATTATAGTGACCTTGTACAGCTGAAAGAAATTCTACATAGCTGATTAGAACCAACGGTGGGGGGAAAACCGAGCGGTCGGTCCCCTAACCCAACAAATGTCTGATTCAGCTGCTTGGGGCTCAGACCGGGGCAGGCCGGAGACAAAGGGACCGGGCGCTCATTGGCTGCGGCCGTGTGCGCTCTGTTGTCCCCCCGCGAGAGCAGCTCAGCCCCTATTCACATGTTAATAAGCCCCTATAAATACTAACTACAGCCACTCAGCGCCAGCAGCACGTCTCGCTAGGATTGCACAATAAACACAGGGCACCTCGCTGGCCTGCGAGTTTATCGATCCTCCCCCCCCCCCCCCCCCCCCCCCCCCCCACCCCCTTCCTGTAACCGGTTCCGTGTGCCAGCTGCACCTCGCTGACGGAAAAAGCAATCCGTGGGAGAAGCCACAGAAAGGGCGATTCAACCAACATGGCCCCTTCGGCTCGGCCCAGCAGCACTGGACTTGATATGGAAGAAGATGAATCCTACTACGGGATTCACAAAGCGGACAGAAAGGTAGGCTACCTACCGCGGCTCTGTTGGCGGAATTAAAGGCACTCTTTGGGTATAGGGCAGTGACGCACTTGTCTCACCGGTGACAGCCTCTATGCATTTAAGTTTTATGGCAAAAGCGTTTAAACCTGACCTAACAGTCAATTATTATTATATATTATTATACATCCCATATATGACTAGAATGAACCAATAGTGTGATCCACAGCTGTAAGTGTCTGTCATTGACTGCAGTGATCTTTGTGTTCCTGTAGACCAGGAAACCTCTGGTGGAGAAGAAGAGGCGAGCTCGCATCAATGAGAGTTTGCAGGAGCTGCGGACTTTGCTGGCAGACACAGACGTGAGTAGGCTACGGAGACACACACACACACACACACACACACACACACACACACACACACACACACACACACAGACACACACACACACACACACACACACACACACACACACACACACACACACACACCTACCGCTCCTCAGCTGCTCACCTGTCCCTGTGATGCAGAGGTAGATTTAGGTTCTGATGAAGTTCTACTGGTTGCTTCCACAGTTTCATTCCAAGATGGAGAACGCAGAGGTGCTGGAGATTACAGTGAAGAAGGTGGAGGACGTACTAAAGAACCGAACCCAAGGTCTGTACAGCTCTGCTTAACGTAGTCTAATAACAAGTAGGCGTATATGCAGTTCTGGGGGATTTCATCTTAATTGTCTGTATCTGATAACTACGGTTTGCCTCCATTCATCTCCAGACAGTTTAGGCCTAAGTGTGCTAGAAGTTTAACTTGAAATTTAGAGCAGTGGTTTCCAAATCGGGGGTCTGGACCCCCAGAAGGGATCGCAAGATAAATTCCAGGGTTCACAAGATGTTAAACAGAAGAGGAAAGCAAAAAGAAAGAAACATCTCTTTTCTAGACAAAGAAGAGTTTCCTCTTATCTTTTGAGCTTTTGTTTTGTAATTACTGGATAATTTTACTTCTCCAGGACTTAAAATTATTCAAATAAAGCATGGAATCACACATCACTCTGGGTTTACTGGTCACGAGTAGACATTTTCAACCAATGAATGAAGGTGTAGACATTTCTTCGAATTAATAAATCACAAGACAAAAGGCAACCACTGATTTATCAATAGGTTTAATGTGATTACTCTTAAGTCATGAGAAGTGCAAACCATCCAAATGATGTTGTGACTTGACGACTGGGTCCACGGGTAGTTCAACTGCAACTAGTTACAGCTATTTCACAGTCTTTCTCTGCTTCCATAGAATCAGACACACTCAACCAAGAAGCAAGTGAGAGGTTTGCGGCTGGCTACATCCAGTGCATGCACGAGGTCCACATGTTTGTGTCCAGCTGTCCCGGGATAGATTCAACAGTTGCAGCGGAGCTCCTTAACCATCTCCTGGAGTGTATGCCCCTGAATGAGGACCACCTCCAGGATATGCTGATGGATCTAATTACTGACACTTCTGGGAGTAACAGCAGCACTTGGCACGGAGGCGACGAGTCGCTCTGCACGACTCCGGCTTCACCCGGAGGAAGGAGCCCATCCAGCAGCTCGTCCTCGGCCCTCTCCCCGGCCCCCTCCAGCTCCGACCTGTGCTCCGACCTGGACGAGACCGACAATGAGCACAACCAGAGTTCCACTGAGGGCTTGGAGAACAGGGAGGGCCTGAGCATGCCCACCATGATCTACCCTCAGTCTATGTGGAGACCCTGGTAGGGGTCTGGGGTTTGGTTTGGATGGAATGCAGTTGGGATATGTTGAAGCTGCTTTCTTTGAAGACATGACAAAGGGCCTCTTACTGAAAAGGAAAAGTCCACCCTACGGCACGTGACACTTCACAAATCACCATTCTGGCTGGTGTAACTTTCATTTCTGGGCTTATTTACGCCTGCAGATAAATTGCCACATGCATGGATTAATTTATGGATTCTACACATTGATGTTCAATCATCAAATCTGTTCTCTAAGACACAGAGACACAAATTTGTCCACTGGCAACAGCCTCGGTTATCCCAATGCAGTGCAACCGCAAATAACTTTGTGTTTTGTGTAGCGGACCTGGCTGTGGCTTTTTTCACCCTAAACTGGACGCTGCAGGTTGGAATCTTTTCCTTGGCATTCTGGGAGATGTAGGAATTCACTCAATGAAGTAGAAGTAGAAAACACTCTTAAGTGCTTTGGATATCATAGAAAAAATGTCTTAAAGAAAGGTTTTCTTTTATCTAATTACATGGGCCCTTGAATTTCCCTATTGTGGACTGAATAAAGTATTATCTAATCTAATCTTTCTCTTAAAGGCCCCTCCAGCTTGGGGCCTCCTGAAAGTCTTCCCTCTTTCCTTTTCAGTAAAGACTCTGGCTTTGAGTCCTCGTTTGTTACTCTTTTTTTTTTACACCTGGAGAAAGATGAAACATTCACTTATAAACCAGCAAAGGACAGATGAGGAACCGTTCACTTTTTTGTGTCTTTAACTTTGTGTAAATAGCTCTTTTAGAAACCGAGAAGTTTGGCAGTGCTTCTGATTAATATAAATATTTCTATTGTATTTCATAAAGGCCTGTAGTTTATTGGACCATTAGCATTCTTAAGAGTGACCACTTTATGTTGTAATGATGTTTAGAAATGCCAGTTAAATGTTTGAATTTGCTAAATAAAATAATGTAATTGAAAAGCTGTTGTATGACTTGACTTAATCCCTGTGAGTGCTATAACGGGAAACAAATAGGGGTAATAAACAAATCTTCTGATCCATTTTGTGAGATAAACTGTTAATTTATTGGGGAAAAACTAATTTGTGTAAAGGGATTTCGGCCGACAAGTTATTTAAAGGGAGCTATGCTCATTTTCAAAATGTCAAATGTCAAATATCATGTTATGCCTAGTCAACATGAACAGCTCTCTCTGAAATCCTAAAACTAGAGTGCCAAACCCAAATTTGTATGTCATCACGTATAACGTATGGAACTGCTCCTTAGACAATGAATTGGGAAAGATGTTATAGATGACACTGGGAGCGCCCAGAGGAATGCTCTGGGTGAGTATATGGACATGTTTTGTTTCTACACTGAGAACACTAAAGTAGAATAAATCTCATTTGGGTAATACATAGAAAACAATCCGTCTCCCATCATTAATTGTCTATGGAGCAGCTCCAGACTTTATATTTGTTGACATCACAAGTTTGAGACTGACGCTGCATTCACATGCTCCTCGGATGGTCCCCATGCCTGAGTTGTGAAGTCGTTCTTCCAACTTTTGTGTGCTCATGCGTCGTAATGTGGAAAAAAAGATGAAAGCTACAAAGAAGATGCTTTATGTGATATTGCTTAAGTAATTATTATTCCAGTATACCAGTTTACCCATATTGTAATATTCTAATGTAAATAACATTGACATTTTTAATGTAGGTGATGTTTCCCGTTAGGAGCACGGAGATTAAAGTTTCATTGCATGGCCCATTAAACCACAGCCAGAAACAGCTAATGTAGCTTATAGGAGGAAAAAACAACAGAAAATCATAATCTAATATTCACATAGAAAGGAACTTGTGTTGTACATATTTTATTAAATGCCCTTTGGTGCCAGAGGCTAAAATTATTTTTTCATAAGATGAACATTTAAACATTGAATCACCCTAAAAAATTTAAAAAAAAAAAAACTCGAATGATGCTCTCTCTTTTTCCTCCGACCTGCAGTCCTTTCTCGCTACGAGGACGCGCGGTGCGTGTGCGCACATGAAAGAGTCGCACCTCTCCAAATGTCTTCACTCTCACCTCAGATACAATGAGCATGTTAACAAAGTGCTGTCAGATCCTGTCTGGACTGTGTCTGGAACAGCCTACAACGCAGAGCAACAACTCAGTTCCTGATATAAAATGGACAAGTGAATTCACCCGGAAAAAAGGCTCTTCCAGACTAACAGGCTACACGTAGGCCTAATATTTGGTGAAAATCCCACGTTGTTTATTGTCAGATGATCCTGGAGCACTGAGGGGATAATTAACAAACCAGGGTGGAGGTGGAGGTGGGTGTTCACAAACTGGACCTGGGTGTGAACGTCGGAGGAAACGCATTGAAATGGGATCAAAGCTGCGACAATTTGACAGAGGAGCGTCAAAAGCCCGCACAGCTGAAAAGACACTACAAAGGATACAAGCAGGCTCGGATTCTTCAAAGGGACCAGCATGTACGCGCGCGCGCACACACACACACATGCACACGCACAAAATCCATTATGACTTTTGACTCACACTTGATCATGACTTGTAAAGACATGGTTCTATCAGGAGAGCAGCCTTGTTGGAGGCAGTGGGGAATTAAGAGCAAAGAGCAGTGATGGGAAAATGTGTTCAGATCCTTTATTTAAATAAAAAAGTGTGTGAATGAAAAATACTCCACTTACAAGTACAAAATACAAAGTAATCAGAGAAGTGTGGGATTTAGCCCAAAGTAAAAGTAAGGGCTTGTTACAAGGGAGGATATTCCCCTTACAACCTGGCAACCCAAAATACTGTATAACCATTTGGCCTTTGATTAATCTAAAATGCCTTGATAAACGAATTACTGAATAAATCTATGAAGCCTTCATGCTTGCTTTATAATTAAGCATTTTACCTATATACGCTGTTGAATTTAATCTTTAATAATGCATATTTTACAAACTAAATGTGGTTTCTAAAACATCAAAGGAGTAGTTAAAGTTTTTGGGAAATGCACTTCATCGATTTTTAGTTTTTTTGTTTTTCTTTGATGTCAGTTACATGAGAAGATCACTATGCACTATATCTATCAGTAACATAAGGGTACAGCCAACAGGTTGATTTAGCATAAATACTCGAAACAGGGGAAGACTACTAGCCTTAATATTGCATTACATAATCTGCTGAGGACCCAAGATATACCTTTTTTTTTAGTGAGCCATGATGAAATGATAAGTTCTCCCCAAAATCCTGAATCAATCCATTTTACATCCATAGGACAGCTGTCTTTCGTTGAAACATTTGCGCCTCTGGTCATTTTGGTCTCTTGTAGATTTCAGACAAACCCAGTTTCAAACCAAGTTAATAATTACAGTGTACAATATCCTTAAACATATGCTCAGTCCCCAAACAAACCAGTCATTGTAACGTTTTGTAAGCCCATAGTGTGTTATGTGTGCAGTATGTTTGGGTGTATGAAGGAAGCAGGTGGGTGGATGGGTGTGGATGTTGATGTTAAGGACAAATTAAATAACAGCCACACCCCATTCTGTGTGGTCAGACCAACACCTCAATCAACTGAAATCTTGAATAAAGCGTTGACCTAACCATTAAAAAACTATAGCCAAACTCAATGCAATTTCCTTGCTACAAATTCACAGTACTATGGGAAGTAAGGCAATCTTGCTGAGGATATGACATGAAATGGTGTATTTTTGGTAGGATGTATGTACAAACCAGAGATACTGACTGTTGGAATACTTCTGCTGCATGTCACCACTATCTGCTACCTAACTGAAAACGACAGATGACAGGCTGACCACGTTACCAGATTTAGTTTAAGCGGGGAAAAAGAAAAAAAACTCAGACGGGGGGGGGGAGGGGAGGACTTTTGGGTCCATATGCATCAGCTCAGCTGTGTGTTTGGGACCGTGCATTTGAGTTCTGAGGTTAAAGGCCAATGCAATGCAACAGTTGGTGTGAGAGTGATTCAACGGCAGAGTCGAGCATATGGTGCTGAAACAGATCCCCAGGGATCCTTGTCATCCTTGGCTCCTTCTTAAATGTCTTTGACTGTGAGAGAACAATCACTTCCTATGGGGCAGCAGCAGCTACAGCAGCATTTATGTGCTGCATGCAACATACAGTGCCCTTCTTATCTTGTTACTTAAAACAAGCTTTGGAATGACATAGATCCAAAATGGTAGTTGAAGTTATTTATTGCCTGTGCAGAAATATGCATATCATTTAAAGTGAAACACATGGTGGTAAGTTTACCAGGGACTACAAATGCAGCAGGCAAAGAAGGAAAAAAGTTGTAGCAAGTCTTCTGTGACTCTTGACAAGCTTTGTTAAGTCTGAGAAAATAAACCGTTGAAAAAACAAATTTTTTTCTTGAGGGTGTTCCAACTTTTTAGATATGCAATCTGGAGTACCATTTTTAATGCATCCCAAAAGAAGCTTTCTTCTGAAAGAGGCACAGCGGCTATGACAGACAATGACAGCAGCTGATGAGGAATTCTTCATGGATAAATTACTGGACCAGAAGGCTTTTATCACACAAATGTGCCATAAAGTTGGGCAAGCATTCCTGTGGAAGCCCATTAAATATGTTATTGTTTGCTCAGGTTGAACTACTGTTGCTGGCCACAACCTGGTTGATAGGCAGCTTTATCTCGGTCCAATCAGTAGTCCAGCCACCAGTTGTTTAGCTGCAATGATTAATTAATTGGTAGATCTAGTTATTAGATTGAACGAAAATGAAGACAATCATTCATATTCTGCAGTTATTTTGACAATCGAATACTAGTATGATGTAGTGGTATGAAACATTTGATGACTCCAGGTTCTCAAATGAGAGAATTTGCTGATTTCCTTGGTCTAACAATAAGGTAAATTCCTCATATTTGGGTTATGGACTGTTCTTCAGACAAAAGAATACATCGGAAGACGTCACTTCAATGATTTTGTGATCCGCATTTTTTTTGAGTGTTTGCTGACATGCTATCATTAATTTTCCAGTCAGTGTTTTCAGTTTGTTTCTTCTTCCAGCCAACAATGTATGACTTCAATATGTTGAGTAAATTAGTCAAGAAAGCCATCTGAGTCACACCAGTTATATATCCATTGTTTAATTACAACATTGTTTCTCAAACAACACATCATCTTACCTACAAAAAATGCACAGAACTGTCCTAGTTAATATACCGCATAAAGTGGCAATGACACAAGTGTACAATCATACACATCACGCGCCAGTAGCGTGTGTATGCATTTACAGATCAGGGCTGCGTCCAACAGCCCACCAGTCTGTAAGTCATTTGAAAATGGATTCCCTCTATGCGAGGCCTTTTGAGAATGAAGGCTTACATATTCTCTGGCTTCTTTAAGGGTTTATACACAGGTGGGCGTTGTCAGCCCCCCTCAATCTATTTTGAAAAGAGATAGACGTTGAAGGTGGTGACCGACGCAGGTCCTCTCTGTGTATTCATTCATAGATACGGAAAGCAGACAGAAGAGTCCACAAACTAAAAGGCAGAGACTCTCTGAAAAAGCCCATCCCTTAGTATCTGACCACATTGTTCACATTGGCCACATTGTTCATTGTGCTTTGCCCACATGCATTCACATGCTATCTTCTGCTTACAGTAACTTGACCTGGGTTTTATTAGAGGTAGGGTCCATCTCAAATGACACTCAAAAACTCCTACCCTTGCCAAACAAGACAACACACACGAGAGAGGAAGGAATAGAAAAATAGAAAAAAATCCTGAAAAAAGAACGAGAAGGTAAAGAGAAAATCCTGAAAACAAACTCAGTCAGTGAGATGTTCTTGGTCCAGTTTGTTTTACATTCCTAAGCCTTGTCTCAACCTGCTGTAGCACCAGAGTTGTTCCCAGTTCGCCTCCTGTCCCATCTCGACTACATGAAGCCACTGTGGATCAATGCCTTCCTCAATACTTCATGGCATGACGACATGCAGGCATGTCACCATTTCCTGTGTTACCCAGGTTTCTATAGAAGGTTACTTAGGCAACATGGTCCCCTTATTTGTTTATTTTCCCATACTTCTATATTTAAGGGCTTACTTTAAGTACACAGCGTGTTGACCATCAGCTTTTAATTTGGTCAAGAATCTCTACTGCAGCACACACACACCTGCACTGAGACTTAAGATTTAAATTCATTTTTGGTAGTGCTTGAACTATTTTAAAAATATTTCTCAGTGTGGGAAACCACTTCAGTAAATGTGTGAGAAAATAAGGTAATGTCTCTAAAAAGGAGGCAAGTAGAGACAATTTGCACTTTGCATAATATATAAAATTACATTTTCTTGTAGAGCTGCACCAAACACATTCATGACCTTTTTTTACATAGACATTATACATAGATACACTTTGGTTTCAACAACCAAATATATAATTTATAAATAAAAATTAGAGGTGAAAGGGAAACGCTAATCCCAAGGACCTTCCCAGTGTGAATACAATACAAAAAAACATCTCTTCAGCTTTGACCTTGATTTGCAGACTCTAAACAAGAGGACAACCACCATACCACAACCTCTGCTTTTTAATGGATCAATTTCTGCAGTTGTTAACAAAACGTATTTCAGCAGCTTCTAAATCTGTGGTGACGCCTTTTTCTTCATAGCACCTGTGCTGTTTTAGGGTTCTGTAGAGGACTACAACACTTTTGAAGTTTTTCGGTGAAAAGGAATAGCTAACTCCAGTTTATAGCTGGAAAGCTTAAAGTGACTATAATATCCTGCAGTTTATGGTGAGCAGCAACTTCCGTGCCTGAAAAGTGAAGACAATAAAGACCTGCATTCTACCTCATGTCCAGCAGGGGACAACACCACTGGCTCCAAAAAGAAGTCCATTTGTGTGTTAGTCTTTAGGAAAATTACCACACTTTTCACTTGATTTGTTGTCTCAGTAAACATTTTCCTCACACGTTTTTGGCCTCAATCGGTCGTTCCAAGTCATCTTCAATACAGCATGATGTTCATTTCGTAAAATTTCGTCATTTCGTCTTATTTATAAAAATATATATATATATATATATATTCATGAAAAAATGAATGGCTTGTGCAATGTATCACATTGTCACGGTTTAGGAAAGTTATTATCAGCCTGCGTGTCCTTCTGCTGCCTGTTGAGTCAGGTGCACACTGCTCCGTGCATGGATACTGCAAATACTAAATTTGAGAGTAGGGAGCTAGAAACTCGTCCATTATACAGAGGAGGGGGTCCCTTCCTTTTGACCCAGCCAACATCATCCAATGTGAACCACAAATAAAGCATAGCGTAAGTTCTGCCAGGTCACAGAGTCAAGCTCGGCTGTTATCTCTGCTCATGGCTGACCATTCCTAAGCAAGAACACCTTGCTGAATCTCTGCTCGCGCTTGCAACCCACCTTCACCCCAACTCCTCCTTTAAAATGTATGTTGTCTAACTTAATCAATGCCGTGTCTGTCACTGATGCTGCTCTGTTCTGTACCCTATGGGGATCATACTCCCCGCTTTCCAAGTATGCACGTGGAAGTGGGAGGAGGCCCCAGAACAAAGCCATACCGCCAAATACAAACTGCAGATGAATTAATCTAGTTGGACAAAGTGGTCCTGACTGAACTATTCCACATTGTCAACAATGGGAAAACAAAGGAGGTTTGAGGGGCTTAAATAAGATCATGGGGCAATACAAGAAAACACAAACATTAGAACTAGTATTTTAACATCCGCTTGTTAATAACATAAAAAATGATTTAAATGAATTTAAGACAGTTATACTGTCAAAATAAAATGCTTAAAATCACATATATTTATAAGATGTTTAAAATATGCTCATTAACTATTAGCTTTTTGAGAATAATAACTGCTTATGTTGCTGTAAAACTCTGCCTTGGACAAGGATGGGAAACAATTAAATAAATAAATATCTGGTAGACCAAAGGTCACCAACTAAAACAGGCTGTGCCCAGGTTCTTTCAGTAAGGGAGAGAAAGAGAGAGAAAGTGTGTGTGTGTGTCTGTGTGTGTGTGTGAGCTGACAAAAGAACTACATGAGGGTCATGTATACAAAGACCCAAATGAAGCGATACTGCCCCCTGTATGGGCAGCTTAGGAACTGCACTCCAGCTGCATTCCTCTGCACAACACAAGACAACACAAGAGCGGCACACATCCTCATCTTCACAACAATGGCAACACGGAGTTCTGCTTGAGTTAACGATGTGTTTGTAAAGGCGGTCAGGCACATAGCTTTTTGTCTCACATTTACAATGTGTGCGTGTGCGCATCACAAATGTCCAAGGCTGGTTGAGTGTCGTCCCCGTCCCCCCCCCCGTTGGCAGCGTGCATGTTCATCAGCCAGTGTCTGCTTGGGGCTGAGACTCCTCTGATTGGCTTACGCCGTTCTGGACCTCTTGGCTCAGCTCCTCGCCCATCTCGCCCATTTCCATGTGTGACAGGTCCTCCTCGAATGGGGCCGCCGCGGCGTCCTCGCAATACACACACTCCTTAACACATACAACCAGCAGAATATTAAATATATTTCAATTTTACTATTTCTACATAACTAAATCTGTATATGTATGTGTATTTATATGTATTTTTCAGTGGGGTTCTGACCTTTACATTGATAGCAGCAGGTAGACCTCCCCTCCTCATCCAGGGGTGTTCCTCTACTAGCTCTCGTCGCTGGTCTGAGGAGAAGTGAGGCTGGCTCTTTTGCATCTGCCTCAACCTCTCCTTGTCTTCTCGCAGAACCCTCTGAATGTCCCTATGGGTGGCAGACCACACACACACACATTACAGTTTACCAACAAGACTGATACATACAATTATTCAGTGCAAATGTGAAAATTAACCACAAAGTAATCAGTCAAATACATCTCAACACAAATAGTATGAAAGAAGGGCCTCCAAGGTTTACTGAATACATCTGAATAACGTTTGCAGTACGCTTTCTTCTTTTTTTGCTTTATAGGCCTTTGTTTAAAATTATTTCAACCCCTAAATACTACCCTGTCAGTGACTCACCTGGATGGAATTTGATATGTCATCATGACCTTGTCATCAGTATTTGCCATCAGCAGCCAGAGGGGCTCCTGGAGAACATTTTTGATAAAAAGCTCTCCCTCGCCTTGGATGGAGATTTTTGTCTGCCGGCCGCCTTCAGAGTCTCCTTTACTGATCATCTTGGCTTTGGTCTTGGGGTTGTGTTCCAGAGAGTCAATGCTGCCAAAGTATTTGCTGGTGTTGCTGCTCCCTATTCACAGTTTTGGAGAGACAGGGAAACAGTAAAAATAAGTCTTTAAATATAATATTTATAATTTTTTATACCAACCAATCAAAAAGAAGTAATATCAGGAAGTAGCTGAAATTAAAGGTAAGTCAATTTTGTTGAGCTGGGGTGTTCCTCTACTGACCTGTTCTGCTGCCAGAAGCTCCACTAGCTGATGTATCACAGCCATTGCAGCCTGAGCCCGATCCTGAGGCCATGGAGCCAGGTGGCCAGGAGGTGGCTGATCCAGTCCCAGAGTGTGAGTCCTCCTGAAGCAGGATGTCCAGCAAGTCGCAGGATGAGGAGTTACTGTCACTTTGAGCCTGATCTTCTGGAGACTCCACCTGAAACACAAGGCAGCAAACCATCAGCGCTGTCACGGGCAGTCAGTGTCGGTGCGTGTATAAGTGGTTGAAACTTAATGACACAGTCCTGATCAAAGATACGTTCTATCTAAATTGGTACATAGTGACTCTCACCTGTTGGGTTTTTTCGTTCTTCTCCACTGCTCCTCCAGCTGCCCCCGGTGGAGCTACTGTACTGTAGCCGTGGCAACCAGCAAGTGGCGCAGCGCTGTCCTGCCGTTCCACTGAGCGCTGTCCCTCCTCCGTGCTCAGCAAATTGAGCTGCAGGGGCGAGCTGCACCGTGACTCGAACAGTCGCGGGGACGTGAGAGGCTCTCTTGCTCCAGAGGCTGGAGTGGCGGAACGTGATCCTGCCCCTTCTTGGGGTTCCACAGCCATAGGGAAGGTCTTAGCAGGATACGGGGTTTGGGCCACAAATTGAGTCTGCACTGGAAAAGAAGGCTGGGCAGCAAAGGGCTGCTGGGTAGTGTAGGAAGTCTGAGCAGCCTGGAATGGCTGGGGGGCAGTGTAGGGGGTGTGTGCGGTTTGGAAAGGCTGCGAGGGAGTGTAGGGGGTCTGTGTGGTTTGGAAAGGCTGCGGGGTAGTATAGGCAGTCTGAGCGCCCTGGAAAGGCTGCTGGGTAGTGAAGGGGGTGTGAGCAGATTGGAATGGCTGCTGGGGGGTAAAGGTAGTTTGCACAGGGAACGGCTGTTGGCTGTTATAGGGGGGTTGGGTTTGCATGGAGTAGCCTGGCTGTGGGGGCTGAAAGAGCTGCTGAGAAGTGTATGCAGGTTGCGTCTGGGTCTGCTCAGGGAAAAACGCTGGTCTAGGAGCAGCCCCCAGCTGCCCAATGTGACCTAACTGTCCTATTTGGGGGAAGATGTAATTGGGTAGCACCAGAGCTACCACAGGTGTAACAATGGTTGCACCAAATGGAGAGGCAGTAGATGGGCCTTGAGTGCTCTGCCCCTCTCCAAAGCCTGTGGAAAGGGAGCAGTCAGGCAGGGGGGCCTGAGCTGGGGCTGCAGATCCAGTGGGGTAGAGCGGATAAGCAGGGTACGAGACATTGAAAGCTGACTGGGATTTTTCTGATGGGGACCATGAGGTTTGGTTGAGACCCTGGAGAGGTGGCCGGGGTTTACGGTTTGATACGCCGCTGTCTGATGAATCAGGATGCTTCATACGTGGCTTCTTGGTTTTCCTGTTGCGGTTGCCCTTCTTGGCAGTGGTCTCAGGCCTGGTGGTGCCTTGTTTGGCAGAACTTTGAAGAGCAGATGATTCTGAGATTATACACGGAAAAAAGTCAGAAGGTAGGGTTACAAATAAAAAAAACAATGTGAAAAAGCAATTACAGACATCAATTTGAATTACTTAGTTAGTTACTAAGCCTCGTGTACCTTCAGCACTGACTGGGCCTCTCTGCTCTCTGTGGAGATATGTGAAACAGTCCTTCTGGAAGGTCCTGGCGTTGCAGTGCTCTCTGCAGCGATTGAGGAAGGCCTGCTCTTCTTTCTGGGTGTGTGCAGCCAGAACCTGTTTGGTCAGTCCCAGCCGTTTGTAGGCCTCCTTCTCCTGGCTGGGTGGAGACACCACGCTGACAGGCTGAGCCAGGGGCACAGGACTTTCGACAACATCCTCAATAATCTCTGTAGAAGAAATCACAGGCATAAACATCAATCAAACAGAACTTATTAACTAGCAGTTGGATAAAATCCTGCATGTTCACCATCACCCACCAGACTCTGGCAGAGGCTTCTTGTCTCCCACATGGACAATGGTGCTGCTGTAGCTGCACTGTGAGGTGATTGACACCACACTCTCAGCCTTGCTTGGTAGGGTGAGGGGTGCCAGGGAACCTCCCACCACAGCCACTGCCCCAGATGAAGGCTTCTTAGGTGCTTTCATGTTTGACAGTCCTGGCTGGGCATCTAGCATCAAAGGGTGTGGATGGGGACAAAGCAATCCTCTGTTAGCTCCAAGCCATAGATTATAACAGTCCAACTCTTGTTGGGTAACCCTTTAAGAACTGAACTCCCACGGGCAGCCACTAGAGGTTGCAGGAGATCATTGTTTACATGATTCTGTTGAAAATCCGTCTAAAATATGAACAATAAAAAGCTAAAGCCTTCCTTTTTTTGCAACAGAAAGCTAATGCTTTTGTTTTCCGCTCCAGTTTGTTGTACGCTTTTGATGACGCCATCACGTTACGTGACATCCGGTCTAACGAGCTGATAACCTGTGGACAACAGTATTTCCCCGGAACGGCCATGCTAAACAGCAGGTGGACCATTTTTATTTCAAATTAAACTATCAAATGCCATTACACTCTGCTCATAAAAATGTGTATATCTCAAAAACCTAAAAATGTTCATATAAAAACGATATATATAAATATTCTTTTTGACATGTTTCTAACTTTTGAAATATTTTGGATAAATATGTTTTGTGTGTTCATTTAGTAAAAATCATTTATGAAACAATTATAATAATTTCATTAATTATCCTGTTTTATTGTTTTACATAACCTTTTAGCTTAGGTTGTACTGATTTTAGTGATATGAAGCATTTGAAGATACCCCAAGAAATCACAACAAGCAAACATAAAAATGTAGGCACTTGCGGACCTTTTCTATTGCAAAGTTCAAAAGGCAAAACACAAGGGTTTTCTTTACAAAAAATGGATATAATATCCTGGATGATTTGTGACATGTGTATATGTACACATTTGCATGGTGTGTACATGCCTGGGTTTGTGTCCTGAGGCGCTTGCATGCCATCCTCTGAGCCCTTCTTGTCATCATCGGAGATGGAGAACTGGTACTTCCTCTTCACTGTGATGGGGATGTTACAACTATCCAGGTACCTTAGTAGCGGAAATAGAATAAATCAGAGAGTGCACACTTCATACAGGAATCTTTAAACTATCATCACTTGTGGACACAAATACCACGCCTTACCTGATGACACTGTCGAGGCAGCTGATCTGCTGGTAGGAGCAGACAGTCTGGTCCTTGCAGGTGAAGTCCTCCATGCTGGCTGCCGTACTGTCTTTGACCTGCAGAGGGGGCGCTGAGTCTCTCAAACGCACCGCTGGACTCTTTTGAGCTGCCACTATTGCTGGAGGGGCCGGAAAGGGACAATGTAACAAACAAACACAAAAACACACACAAACACACTTTTCATCGTATTTGAATGCGACAAAAATAATTTCTTATTCTGACTCCTGTGGCAAATTGCAGTACATATTGTACAGCTGACTAAGTCACTGATATTTGTAGAGAGTTTGTTTAAAGTCCTTGAGTAAATTGTGCATTAAAAAAATACTTTAAAAGAACATTTATTTCTGCCACTTTAGCTTACTGAAGTGTAGTTATTTGTGTGGTTATTTTCACTGACAGATGTGTATTGTGTGCTCAACCTTTGTGTTCACTTACAATAAATGTTCTCCCGGTGATTATCATGACTTTAAGTCAAAGTGACCAGAGACGGGCACCTAAAGTCAACTCACTTTCAGAGGTCTTCTTCTGCTCAGGCTTAGTTGGCGACGGTGAGGGCCAAGGAGGAGGGAAGCGCAGGCAGACCTGGGAGTCCTGGTTCTTCAGCATGTGGACCCCTTTACAAATCTCCTGGAACGTCCTGGAAGGCTTGGCCTTGTAGGTCTCCTCCACAACGTTGACGTTGCTCTCGCCCGACGAGCTGATGCTCACCAGTTGCTCATGGGAACCATTGCTGCCGTGGCTACCATAACCGCTTGAGCCGATGTTGTGGACTGGCTGAAGATAGAAGATGATGTTTCAGAAACAGACACATGAAAATGTGTTTTTAAGTGGGCGTCTAGTGTGTGTTGGTACATACTTGGAGTAGCAGCCTGTGGATCTGTTCACTAATTTCCTGGATGTCTGAGTCCATGATCTTCCCTCCGTGGAAAACTGGTGCTGCAAAAACATCTTCATTCACAGGACCCCTGCCAAACACACAGACCACTGTCATCTAGAATGTTCAAAGTGAAATATGTTCTAACATACCACAACTAATGACTTAAAAAACTTAACTAAAACGATGCATTGGGTATACTCACGTGCGGACTTTGTGCCTGCCAATGACAAAGGAGACCTTGCGACTCCAGGGGTTGACAAAGCTCGACCAGCTGGTATCAATGGTGATGTACTCGCCATTTCTTGCACGGAAACGGATTGAGGAGTAATCGAATGGTGTTCCAGCATACTGCAGAACTAAAAGTACAGAGTGACTGGGTGAGAGCTGACCAACACAAATAGTTTAAAGCATGGTTTAAAGCACCAGGGGCAGTGTTGGCCTTAGGGAAGCAAGCCCTTACCCCTCCCTCAATACCACCACTGAACTGCCCTTGAGCAAGCCCTTAACCCCAACTGCCCCAGTGGAGCTGCTCAGTGGCCAGCAGATCAGACTGTGGTTGTACTGGGCAGCTTCCAGGTGAGTTTAACTGTATAAAAGGTGATCAGGGCGTTCCTGCAAAAGAAAGGCTTTCTCACAGTGAAACTTCCCAGAATAAATAAAAGGTAAACAAAAAAACAAAAAAACTTTTCAGAACTGATTCTCTGCCCCTGCCCCATCCGTTAGGACATCACTGTGAATTAAACATGTTCTTACTTTTCCGATGCACAGCCAGCAGCAAGGGGCGGTCATTTGGGTGCAGATTGAGTAGCACAGGGGTCCCGATCAGGTCCTGAGGGAGGTAACCCAACAGAGGAACAGCCCTGATTCAGAAACAAAACAATGTGTTAAAGACAGTTCGATTTTTTTAAAGGCCGACATTCACTTTATTTAACAGGGCAGCAGCACAGGAGCACAGATGCACACATGATGTGACGCCTTGTAATGTTTTGTATGAGTGTATGAGAGTGTGTGTGTGTTTGTGGTAGAGCTTAGATTGGGCCAAAAAAAATCAAGGCAGACCATACCCGAGCCCGTGCACGTTGTGTCCGAGCCCGGCCTGACACATTAACTGTAAGTACAAGCCTTAGCCCGATTCAAATCCGACAATTCTTTAATACGTGGGCCATTATAACTGGGGGGTTGTCCTCTCACCTCTCATCCACATCCTGGAACACACAGTTGGGTGTGTGTGTGGTGGTGAAGATACGCTTGTCAGTAGGAATTCTGGGTGCTGTGGAGAGAGAAGAAAAAACAAACAAATGAGTAAATGCTCTCTGTGGCAACCCAAATGTCAAGAGCATTAAATAGGGTTGTGTGTTATATGGGTCAGTAAGGCATGTTGTAAAATAAACATCAGAAATGTGTGTAAAACCATGTGGTTGTGGTCACATTCCTCACCTTCGTAACCAGAGTGCACCCTCTCGGCCAGCAGGAGGCAGCAGAACTGTTCCTCAGTCAGCTCAGCATCCTGGACTTTCATCCGGTATGGAGTCATACGAAAAGGATAGTACTGCAAATCTCCTTCGCGCTCCTTGCCACCACTACAACACACACACACACACAATATAAAAATACTGTTTCATAATATTGGAGTATTACCTAAAGAGGCTTTTAAAAATAAACTTCAGTTTGCCTGAATGGCTCATAAACTAGATGGGACAGAGACAGTTTAAAAGCTCACAGCTGCTGACTTCCTCCCTCCTCTCAACCATACTCCTAACCCTGCCTCACTCAGAGCTTGTTTGATTAGGAAACTGAATTAGAGAAGGCGCCTGCTGCTGTCACTCACCTGATGCGGCAAAAAAAGGATTTCTCCTGCATGCACTCTGTGGGAGACAAGTCTGAATAAAAGACAGGGAGAAGGGCGGATGAATATATTACCATATGCATTAGACTGATTACTTCAAAATGAGCCATCTATGGTAAAGAGCAAGAGAGGCACTGTTTTCTAAAATTATGCAACTGAGGTTTAAAGATCAGTCAAAGTTCTAGACTAGGAAAAACTTTTATGGAAAAAAAAAAGCTGCTCAACCATTACTTAAACATCTTAAATTACCAAGTGATGCCTGCAAAACAACACTGCTTTGACATCCCTGGACTGATAACAGCTTTCACACCCCCAAATGACCACAAGCTGTTCAATTAAGACTAGAGAATCAACAACAGTATTTAAAGTTGATGAACAAAGGAGTAACATTAAAAGAACAACCAGATAGAAAACCGATTTAAGGATTGCATAATTTGATGCAGCTGTACATCTCTGAAAGCTGTTTTTAGTGGATTTTTTTTGTGGATTTATTTTTAGTGGGAGAATATTAAAAACACACATCAATGTAATGCAATGCAATGCAATGACACATCACCACTTATTACAGGTCCAAAGTTTACCATAGACATGACTTAACTCATCTAAGACATAATGTCAACAATAAGCAGACCCCCAAAACGTAGGACTTAATTAAAGCTTCTGCAGTGCTTTGCATTACATTTCTGCAGGTGTACCTAATAAACAGGTAACTCAGAACTTCTGACTGCAAACGTTTGTAATTGTGTCTTCAACAAACAGTTTATACACACAATCTATGTGTGTATAAGCACGCGGGGCGAGTAATGCAAAGGAAATAGATGCTGGTGTGTGTACAGGTGGTATGGTTGTGTTTTATGTGGCACTGAGTGGGTTATGGAAATCTACCATCCACGTTGTCCCACCTGCATTCTGGTTTACCATATGTACAGCGTTGGGATAAAACCTGACATGTCAGGCCTTTTCTTCAATCTTCGCTACTAATTTTGCAAGGATACCGTTGCCATTTGTTTATTACACTGGGACAACATTTTCAAATCTGTAAGGACTTTTAAGGTAAATAAAAAAACAGTTAAACCTAAGAACCATTTCCAGTTAGGTATAGCTGGTACCTGCTTCGGTGCACATCCTCCATGAGGGCAGGCGGTAGGGCGTGGTGAAGCTGTAGAACACGCTGACGTCCTGAGGTGTCAGGAACTCCACAAACTTGGCATTGTTAAACACTTCCTCCTTGCAGTTCAAGATGGATGCCGCCTGGTCCGAGATGTAAACTATTTTCCCAGTGATGAGTGAGACGGCAACAGCAAAAATATCCTGTCGGTAAAAAGAGAAGTTTTCAAGATGTTTAAAGCACTGAAGATGTATCCTCTACCACAGTGGTGGAACGTAACATTTACTCAAGTCCTGTACTTATGTACACATTTGAGGTACTTGTACTTTACTTGAGTCTTTTCTTATCATGCCACTTTCTACTTCTACTCCACTACATTTCAGAAGGAAATATTGTACTTTTTACTCCACTACATTAATCTAACAGCTTTAATTACAAGTTACTTTACTAATTAAGATGTTTGCATACAGAACATATGTAGTTAATTAAATACAATGTTTAATTATAAATTAAACTACCCAACAATATAATGGCCTCCAAGTCCAGCTGAAATGATTAGCCGATTGAACACTTAGTTAAATGAGAGAACTGTTTTGGATCCTTCCCAGTTTCTAAAATGTGAGGACTTTTCCTGAATGGAGTACTTTTTAATACTTTAAGTACATATTCCTGATAATACTTACATACTTTTACTTAAAGGTCCAATATGTAGTATATTTACTGTACTAAATTCCAAAATTACCCAATGCATCATCAGATATTAAGGAAACATGCTAAAGTTAACACTATCTTTTCTGACAACAATGCTGCCAGTATTTCCTCCTTTTAAAATTTCAATTCCGTGATGGAATTTCTGTTTGTGTTTTGGCCTGTGTGTTGTTATCAACTGCCCAGTTTAAGGGCCAGGCCGGGTTGCCAGATATATCTGTAAAACTAAACCCAGCGTGCTACAGCTGTAACGTTAGTACAGCCATGAAAGCATCAAATAAACGAATGGGACCAACGGAGATAGATTCTACCCAACATGAAAAAACAGCATGTTTCTGACGTAACAAACCCCAGGTAAATATTGAAGACGTATTTGAAAGATGGAGAAAGTTTAGCACCCAAAAGGACACAGAGTTGGCTAATTTTCTCTTAAACAGGTAAGCATTAGCTTCAGGCTAATTTATCACAGCTACTAGGGACGGGCATGTTATATCATTTAAACATTTGTGTAGCTACTCACATTGAATTTTATAGCTAGAGTACCAGAGTTAGTTACTTGCAAAAACAACTGCTATAGCCAACGGCTAACGTTAACAGAGGACCAGGCAAGTAGTATTTTAAATATTTTACTGCAGTAACTATTTTAAACCCAAGCTGTCAGTAATATTCCAATGATAGTATTTTTACAGTGTGGAATTAGTACTTTCACTTAAGTAAAGGATCTGACTACTTCATTTTCATGAAGTGAAATATTACATTTCTCACAATATTGTGTATGTTGCAGTGGTATGATTTGTCTACACCCCTGGTTTGTTGAAAGTTATCAGATTTCAACATTTGAGACATGACTTATTTTGTAAATTTCACACAAAATACAAATGTTTCACTTATATTTACAGATTTCCAATCACTCTACTCATATTTAGAAATAAATACTGACCTTATTGTGAGGTGAAGATCAGAGGTACTCACAGTGTTTTTGAGGGTGTATTCAGAGGTGATGCTGTTGATTTCTTCGATGGTGTAGGATGATACATCAAACTCTGGTGGTTGACTGTCATTAATCATCAGCAACTGGTAGTATTCTTCATTGGCTGCAAAGCAAAGAGAAGATGGATCAATGTAGACATTATTTCACATACAGTATCAGTAAAAAAAGACAGGTTTATAATTATCATGCTTATAGGCGCCTAAGGTCCAAAAAACAGGAAAAAGTTATGGAGCAACCATATTCACCCATGCTATACACAAAAAACCACCATACCCTGATCATATACCGCCCTTATACGGCAGATTATATTGCTTTTTGTATGTTTAACTGGTGGAACTTGCAAGAGGCAAGCACTCTACCTCTTTGAAGGTTTTAAATATATGCAATTTCACATCATTTTGGACCATTATTATTACTATTGATATTGCCCCAAAAAGCTTAAAGACAAAACTTGCTCTAGTTGAATCATTATTTTATCATTTATACATAACACGGCCTTCATTTGAACAAGTAAAACCAGATTCTGTAGATCAAAAAAAGCACTGACATGTATAGAAAAATGACATTTTAACACATAGAACTGAAGCAACAGTCATCTTGTACTTATTACTGGGGCCTACCTTTTGTAATTTGGCACTCAATTAGTGTGATGTGATTGTTTTATCACCACACTACAGTAAACAACCAGTTCCGACATGACATTCTAACAGAATGACGTTCACTGTGTCTGAGATATTATTAGATAAGATAGACTTTATTAATTCCACACTGGGGAAATTCCTGTGCTACATCATGTACTGTTTCTGCATCGATAAATCACAGCACTCGTGTCCAAATGTTTTTTGCGCTCATGCGGCTTAAAGTAAGTAAGTGCAAGACGGTTTCTTAAAAGCCTAGAATCCTCCATCACTCGAAACAACTGCTGTTAAAGTTGAGCGATTGTCAATAGTGTCTAGCGGTTTGATATTTAGGAGACATCTGATTGGATAGAACCCAATCACTCTCGCATGTTTGTTTTTTTACACCATCACAAACAAAGAATGAAAAGTAGGAAATAAGTCATAGCTTGCGTGTTTACAGTTAGCCTGATAAAAGTGCCAACAAAAGCGAGTCTTACCTTTCACCTGTTTGACACATCGCAGCGCATATTTGAGCGTGTTGACAGTGCTGGACTTGCCCTTGCTCCTCTTTTCCGATGGCAAGTGCATCTTCAGCTCCTTGATGGTCTTGAAGAGCTCCTTCTGTGTCTTAGCTTTGGCAGACTGTTCGCTGCTGCAAGGCGTGCATGAGACAGATACACGTGTGTCAAAATGACATGGTTTCACCAGAGCTGTCACACCCTGGGAAGGTGCTACCAGTATCTGAAGGGATGGGGCATAACTGGATTGACTGGCATTGTTTGCCTTTGTGTGCCTTGGAGAACTTTTTACCCTTTCATTTTAGGAGGAATAAATAAGTTATATTCTACTGTCTCAGTTGATTTTCTGTCAAACTTTTTTAAGTTTGTGAAATGGTAAAGTAAGATGAAAGATGTATATGTACCTGCAGCCGCTGGTTGAAGGGTTGTCCTGCTCGGAGCTCACCAGACTGAAGGCGTTGGAGCTGCTTGGTGGCGAGGGGCTGTGAGAGTTTGAGCTGTAACCAAGAATAAAACGTGGTGTTACTGACAGAGGACCACACAACGGAACATTATCAAAGACCACCAAAACAATGATTTAAGATTAAAAATATAAAGTGAGTCTAGGACTCACCTGGAATGCTACAAACATACCATCTGTATACCTTGTATTTAAAACTATACAATTATGGACAGTAGCTAACAAGGAGCAAACCGGCCGGTCAAACATTTCTGGATTTGAAAAACAAAAACCCTTTTCTATAACTACGCCTTTTCATTATATAGAATAATTCCAATATTTAAAAGAAAAGCATTATTTGATTTTTTTACTCTATTATCTGGGATAATTAAAGCATGATTGAACTAAAAAAATACAAGGAAAGTTTGAAAGTAAAATGGTATGTGAAAAATGTGAAAATTAAATGGGCCCCACACACACAGCCCCTTGCCACCATTTGATTCGGTCAGGTCACACTTCTCAGTTGCCTATTGTTAAATAATTGCCTTCAACCATTACACACTGTACACTAAAATCACTTAACAGGACAATTAAGTCCCATGAAGCCTGCATCATATTCATTTTTTATGAAGACATTTTCTTTTGCTTTTGAATACAAAGTAGTTTCTAAAGTCAATGCAATTGTCTTTTGTAGTCTGTCTCATAATTAGGAATAGAATACTGCCTGTCTGAGACAGTTATTGCTAGACTACACCAGTGACTCACACCAACAATGAGTCATAGAGGAAAAAATAGACCCGATATTACATTTAATGAACCTCACTTCCGTGACCTAGATGGTCTGCCCCCCCATGGCGGTGGGATTGGATTTGCCCTCACCTCTTGTTGCTCATTGAAGACTCCAAGAAAGCAGAATCCTTGCCATTGACATTTGAGCTGCTCACAGATTCATTGCCATGGGACTCATTGCCATGCGACTCGTTACCATGGGATTCTGTCCCGCTCCCACTCGAGCCACTGCCCCCCATCTCTACATCCTCGTGTAAGGGTGGGCGTGGCCGCTTCCTGTCGGCATGTGGGGAGCCAGACGAGGCCGGGTGCTCATGGCTACTGTCGCTCCCCTCAGAGGCCAATCCCAACTCCGCTTCCAGTTCGACTCCATCCCGTCCGCCACAACCCTTGTTGTAACTGTCGGCCATGCAGTGAAGTTGGCTAATGGAGCCGCAGGGAGAGCCTTCCTCTTCATCCATCTGGAAGGCAACCCTTTCCCGGTTCCTTTCGCACCCTTTAAGGGTTGAGTACAGGTAGTGCTTTGGAGTAATGCCCTCAGACATCGGGCGTACCAAAAGGCAAACGATGGGAGATTAAGTTACCTTCCACATGACAATGCCATGAAGCCTCGGGAGTGGGTAAGGAGTCTATAGGAGGAAAATAAAACACAGACAAACCCTTATAGAGTAAGAGTATAGAGTAAGCTACATTTCTAAGATAGCAGATCCATAGTGAAGAAACAGCAATCAATGGGGATTAGCTACTAGTTTGTTCTGATCAGCCGATGTAGCCTTTTAAAAGTAAATAATAGATTAAAAAAGGGCACGGCAGGACAGACACACGTACATCGGCGTACCATAGTGGCTTACCATCAGAAAGCTGATTCGATCTCAGCACTACTGATCTCTGCTGAAGTCTGCACCGTAAATAGGTCATTATTTGCCCTTTTCAGACGGACTAAAGCCCTAGACCAGTTTGATCTGGTTGAATTTTCCAAAAGAATTTTTTTCACATGAAAGGTGATCCTACAGAGATTAAAAAAAAAAAACAGCTCTGAAGACACAACACAAACAAAAACCTTCTTGTTGCACTAACCATCATGTCTTATGAGGGTGTTTGAAAAACAAAATGCTTTAAAATAATTTGTACTATTCATTCAAGATATCTCCTCTGTAGCTGATGACCTGGCCCTACCAATATTAACTAATAAAAAGGCAGGAGGAAAAACTGACAACCAATAGCCGGGGAGAAAATGGCTCTCACTCAACAATAACAGCATTTTCATGTTTCATTTTCAATGCCAAGGACACAGGTCCCACACAAACCAATGATAAACAACCTTGATACATTGTTCACGTTCACTTTAGTCTGGGTCAAAGAGCCCTAAACGGACGTACCTGAATCCACAAACAATATCAAAATAGCTGTCCATAGTCCCTCAAGTAACATTTACCTTGTGTCATAACATCATATTCAGTTATTAAACGTGACCTTATGACAACTTTGCCAACTCTAAGGTTGTAACATGAGATCCACATTGTAAAGACGGGTTAAGTTTCACTTGCTTTTGGCAAACAAATAAAGAAAACCATTCACAAGCATTTAAGGGCATACAGATCTCATTTATCCTTTAAAAGAAACCTGACAAAAATACTAGAGCAACAGGTTTAGTGAGCTTTGGTCTGGTCAGCTTTGCAGCAGACCAGAAGTAGTTGGATTCTATTCATGGCTGCTTAAGCCTCAGCCAGGAAATACTGGCAATAGGTAGGCCTACTGATGCCAAATCCAAAATATTGCACTGTTTCCTCCCACCCAAAACCAGGGTGCAGCTACTTATATAAGAGTGCACACTCTCCGTGTCTTTTCTTCTTTCTTTACATAATCTGTTTGACGTAACTCTAACTTTAGGGAAGGTTAAAATTACAACTTTCTTCCCAAATTGGACGTGCCCAAACATTTTGGTTACTCTCAAAACAGAGCAAAAGCATGACATAATGAAACTGAACTCCCTCTGCTAGAGCACTGATTCACCTAACACACTGGCACAGATCTCAGGCATTATACAATGCTGCCCCAGTCACATGGATTTGGCTTTAGTGCATCCAAAAGCAGTGGTAGCCTTCTTTCATAAAACCACATGCTTTCACTCCACAACTTCTGAGGAGCATTGATGAGTGAAATTTGAAACAGGAATTACATGAGCAAAGTTAAAGCTAGAATATAAAGAATATGAAATGAATGCGATGGATATTAACTCTTCTTGATAATTTACCCAATCCAGTTTATCACAGGGCAAGACACTAGTCCAGTGTTATTTGAAGAGAATAGCATAACTGCAAAGATGTTATATATTGTGCATATTCTGGTTTAATGTTTAGGCAATTCTTATTTTTATGTTCAGACGTTAAGGCCTATTCTAGTATTTCATTAAAATGGCATAGCAGTGAGCTAAATCACAGTACCTGCTGCAGTACCAGTACTGTATGCAACACAGTTATTACATGTACATTATCTTATACCTTGGCAATTATGACGAGAATCGGTATCAGCAAAACTGTGGAAACTATGCAATAAGACAAATAATAATAATAATAATAATAATAATAATGATAAGATAAGTGTCTATTTTGTAGCTAAAACAATGTTATCAAGAGTTAATCACTCTTTTGTATTAGAGGGAAACTCCCAGCTGCTTTTTGTGTGGTCATATGGAGACATAATTACAATATTTAGAAGTCAAAATTAGCTCAAGCTCTACCTGAGGTTATCTAATAAAGATCATTCCGATATATTTAGATCACACTGAACTAAACAGCATTGGAATGGGATAAACATGTTGTACTATCCAGTGTGGCAGGGACAGTTTTCGGTGCGTGCACAGTAGGCCAAAACTAAAAAAGAATTTTCTAGGCCTATATCAAATTTCATGCATAGACAATCCTACACAAGATAAAGGTTAAATTAAAGAAAATACGAGAAAACACATTTGTATAGGGAACATAAACATCCCTTCCTCCAACTTTAAAGACCTGCTTTTCAAAAATCCAAACTCAAGGGTGGTTGACCACGACGCTGAAGTTAGCGTCCGATTAGCAGCTTCCGATTTGGCAGTTAAGGGGAAATTTAAGGGAATCTTGTAGACCACTTAGAACCGGTCGAGATCCAAAATCACTTTACCCAGACAAGTCTAATCTGGACTAATGATCCCAGAGAGGCTAAATATTCTTAAAAACACAGTTTCAGATTTGTGAAAGCTTTATTTTATTTGTGAAAATGCATTAAAAGGGGACATTTTCCTCTTCTTTTTCACTTAGACCACTATTAACTGAGGCAGGTCCAAAAACCACTATACCTAGACTTGTCCAATCTGGACTGAATTATCCCAGAGAGACTAAAGATTCTCTTTTCACGAATCGGAGACTGTGTGTTTTAGAATATTTAGCCTTTAGTAAAATCTCCCTTTATTGCTTTTTCACAAATAGAATAACGTTTTAACAAATCTGAGACTGTGTTTAAGAATCTTTAGCCTCTCTGGGATATTTTGGTCCAGATTTGACAAGTTTTGGTTCAGTGGTTTTGGATCTGGTCCTGCTCTAAGTACTCTACAAGTTCCCCCTTACATTTCCCTTTTATTGTCGAATCGAAAGCCAACTTCAGCGTCGTACGTTGACCCGCAATCCACTGTACAGAGACAGTTATGTAAAAGTAACGATATCGTTCAAAACCCGCGACCAAAAAGAACTGTTTTAGCCATTTCACAAAAGCCGCCATTTTTCTTTCTAAATGAATAAACAGAACAAGTCGAACATCGTTCATAAAGGTATTAAATGTACAACACATAGTTACGCAACTCAGGCTAGGCCTATTGTTTAACTAAGCCTTCTTACTACAACTAAGAGGTGAAAATGAAGAAAACCAACCTGTGCTGTCGAGAAACGTCTCCTCTCAGTTGTCCTCGCTGTCAAGTTAAAGCAAAACCGACCAGTGCAAAAACCAGTAAGTATAAACTCCAGCATTCCTCAATGGGAGACGGTGACGGTAGTGAATGAGCCTACTAAACGAATCGGCGAGCTCAGCGCGCGACCTCGATTCGGACTCCGCTCTAAGCGTTTCTCAATTGGCTAAAAACTGCGGGTTTCCATAGCGAAGATGACGACTTTACAAAAAAGAAAGTTCATTGGTCCAGAGTCTGTCCGTCATGTTATATAAACAAGTCATCCACTGCACGTGGAGTCCCATGTTATGTGTATCGAGCAGCGTGAGACTGAGCCTGGGAGAAGAACCACTACGCTGAATCTAAAACAATGTGTAAACAAATTACGAAAGTCTGAGGAGGAAACGGTATGAACTTTACCTACCTCACGTCACACCCTTTTTTGCTTTGAAGTGATTCTTAAAGGATAAAATATCTGCCGACGTATTACAGGAATATGTGTTATTTGAGTCAAAAAATTGGTTCACGTTTTTGTTGTAGGCTACCAAACAGCACAGGCATGACCACTACTAAATATTATGAAGAAGGCTATCAAAATATAGGCCATGCTTTTTTCCCTTTTTTTCTTAATACAGGCTATACTCCAACACCAACCACCATTCTTGCTTGAATCATTGTTACATCTTGTTATGATCATAAACAGTCAAAGGTTATGATGAATGGGACTCTGCTTTGTGTCATCTGTTAATGAGTGGCTGAGACTAGAGAACAGACAATGTATAATCTCACATGCTGGCATTTTGCACACCATCATTTTCTCCTGTCAAGCTGAAAGCCTCCATAGAATAATTCAGTACAGAAATCTGGACTACAATACTCTATATTTGGCTTTTCCTCGCTAGGCATGTTTTCTTTGTGTTTTACAACATTTCCTAGTGAAAACATGTTCTTGCCAGTGAAAACATTAATATCTGAATAGCAAAAGATATTCTTGTGAATTGCCAAAAAATGTCATTTGTGCATGCCGTGGAGAAAGAAATTGCAACATCCTATTGGTGTCCCCTTGTTAGAAAAAAATAGTGACCTCTTGAATGCCTCTATCGTAGATATATTTCGATTAAGTGCCCATTAGGGTGTCCCTCCAGTGGAGAAAAAGCAATGCAGGGCCCTCTAGGGGGCCCTTAAACGAAAAAACAAACAAAAAAAACACACACACTTAACAGTGTTTTTTTTTTTTTTTTTTTTTTTTACTATAAACTTACTATATACTTTTTACTATGGTGCACTTCCAGCAGCGAAAACATGAAGTAAGCTCTATTTTAGAAAACGATCCATGGGCAACTGCTGCCAAGACACATGGGTAGCTGAAACTTACAATAGAAAGGAAAAGAAAGCCAACAATTCATGGTCAATTCATGAGCTGAATTGTTATGACTACATTTAGTGAACAATGTCTTTATTAACTTGAAGCCATACTGCAATTTCATTGCATTTCCAGAGTCCTGTATTGTGTATATTCCTTGGCAACATTTTGCTTTAGGTGTAAGTGTGTAGTGTGGTCCTGTTCATGTAAAAAGACCACTATCTAAAAACGGGCATGTAAAGCATGAAGCCTCTGAAAGGAGGCCAGTATGGAATATGTGTAGGCTAAGGGAGTAAAATTAGTGTCCCGGATGTGTCAGGGGAAGACTGAAACAGCACACATGTCAAATCCTCCATAAAGGATATGTGCCACTGTACCTCCACTATGGACACCCCTCCTACCAGGTCATTAAATTACGTAACTGTCTGCAGTGAACGACACACATACAGCTGATGATTCACACTGAGCGATGATTGTAGCTTCAAGTAATAGTGAACCAATAAATGATGACCACCGAAGGAAGAGATTTTGTTAACATTCCCCACAGAGTGAAAAGAAATGCTGCGTCACACACACAGCACTCTTGTCCACCGCAGGTGATAAACAGACCACACACAAAAGGGCTTCATGATGAGGACGTTGACCTTAGCAAAAAAAGACGAAAAAAAAAGTATATCCTTGAATTGTAGTTTCTTTCTATTTGGAAGCAACTTTATTTTTCCATTTTCTCTCTATAAAATCCTTAGGCCTACCCTGAGTGGGTGCAATCTCACAACCCACATCAAGAAGAAGGAAACAGACTGCAGGTGGAAATGCAGCGCAGTGGAAAATAACTTTAATTAAAATCCTATGAAAACAAACACCAGCAAAACAATTAAAGCCTGTACATTTGACAATATCCAGTGTCTGAGACTTTTGAAGGCTAGTGCGAAATACAGCTGCATTACACATAAACCAACAGAGGAAAACCATTATAGGCTTAGGCTAAGGCCTAAGGCTTTATATAATAGGATATGGTTTATAATATAGTCAGATATTGCACAAAAATCAAACAGATGCAGATGCTGAGTAGCACCGTATGTCGAAATGAGGATGTAGCTTTGCATCGCAGTGTCCATACTAATAAACCCCGCCCACACCAGCCTCAAACTCCGCCCAAACATGGTTGTATAAAAACAAATACACTTAAAAAAAAGAGAGCGGCACATATTTTCACATTCAATTCAGACACACATAATTAAAAACATAGTATAAACAATGAAATTACTGAACAGTTGCTTTTTGTTTGGTCCTCGCATGTTAAAAGCATCAGTTATTATTCCTCAGTGAGTATATTTGTCATGGGTGCTAGCAGGAGTTGTTTGGTGTTTCGAAAGGCTGACATCCTTTTAGACCTCAAGACCAGTTGGCTAGTGATAACTCACAGATGATAACACTTTGTCCAACAATGCTCTTGATTTGAAAATTTTGAGAGAAGCAATGCACATTGTCATTTCAAAATAAACTAAAACTAAAGTGTTTAAGTTCATTAAAAGACAATTTGAAATGTTTCTTTTTAAACATTCCAGTGTTCAATGGTCCAAATCAACTGAGATTCAAACAGTGGACCACAAGGCTCACGGCTTCCTTTTCTCTCATCAATCCTTCTCTTTCGTTATTTCCCGAACACAAGCTTTCTCTGTGGGCTAGTCTGGCACATAGACATCTCATAAATTCTTAAATGGCAAAAAAGAAAAAAAGAAAACTCATAAAAAAATACAATCTTCCCGCAGTTTTGAGGCACACTTTGAGGCAGTGGGAATTAGTCTTAAGATGCACTTCCTGTGGGCGTTGTGCACATTGTTTTAAGACATCGGGATCAGACATTTTTGTCTTCTGGATTCTGCCTTTTCCGCACCCATCTGTTATCTCGGCTGTACTTAAAAGCAGTTCTGGGGCATCGTCAAATCACATGCCACTTTAGAGTCCATACAAGCTGGGTTTTAGGTCCGTCTGACAAAACGTATCTACTCCAAAACATGACTATTTTGTCAGCCCGCTCTGTAGGTACAGTTCATATTTTAGTGTGGGCAGAGTGGGTGCTTCAGTTCCCTTCCTTTGGCTGTGTGTTCTATCAGCTGTGTGCCTGTGCAAAACTTGCAATGACTTTACCCACCATGATTCCACTGAAACGTCAAGACCATGAATTTGGATTTTCAGGAGGCCCCACGCCAGAGCCATGCAAGGCGAGGAGGGATGCAGTAAGTAAGGGTATAAGGTAACTGAACTGTTTCGGAGAGTAGGTTAGCTCTGTATGTACAGTATACGGAGGTGAATCTTCTTTTGTTTGGATAATTCTGCTAGATTCCCTTCTTTGTATCAAGGTGGCTATCACCCTGTGTCCTTGGCGCACCTTTCCCCCTCCCGCACTCAATGGTGTCCTCTTGGCCCCTGTCCTTTGTCTGCTCTCAGCTGCTCTAGGAACGGTTGTCTTTGGCCACATTGTGGGCCATCCAGTTGACTTTGGTTGTCCAGCTCTCTCTCAGGGCCTCGTCGAACTTCTGACGGAACTGCTTCAGGGCATCCTCGTCTGTTTTACCCAGAGCCAGAGAATCCTGAGGAGGGAAGTTGATTAAAATGACTCATAATGTGTTAAATATCTCCCAGACAACATGTTGATATGTTGAGATTTGTAGAAAACAGGTAAACTCTAGGATCAAGTATGTACCCATCCTTTCTAGACATACTTTTTGGTTGTGTAAAACACATACAGACTCCCATAGCTAAAGGACCTCGGGAAAGGGTAGTCCATCTAATGCTGCGTTCCAGACACAGTTTTTAACCCGTAACTAAAGACTTCAAGTCACGAGCCACAACTTGGCAGCGTTCCAGGCAAAGTCATCACAAACCCTTCTAGGTAGCGTCCACTTACGGTTGACGATAGTTAGCGTTAGCTGATACTAACGAGTTCTAGTTGGCAACATATTTGGGGCTTCATTTGATAAAACATAACTTGTAGTAGTTCACAATCAGATGTGTGTTGTTTTGATTACAATGTGTGGAATTACTTTACATTGCCTATTTATGTATATTTATTTCAATTTCTCACTGGTAATCACCGGCGTCTGTAGAAAATCAACAGGGATTGACATTGTTTGTGTTTGACATCAGAACTGTAACGAGGAGTACAATGATCTGGTAGGAGTTCACGAGTAGTAAGTTACGGGTTTGACTGCCGTTCTAGGAACTTTCACGGGTAGAAGGTTGTGAAAACACAAGTAACGGCTTGCCCTGAACGCAGCATTTGCCACTTTCTGGCTGGTTTGGAGAAATTTTCCGCCTTAAACATATAAACCTGTTTGTGTATATATATATATATCTGTGTGTGTGTGTGTGTGTGTGTGTAATACCTTTAAGTACTGGATGTCTTTGACTGATGTGAGCTCAGGCAGTCCAGCAGTTAACATGAGGGCAAACAGTGTGATGAAGAGGTTCCCGTTCTTCCTCAAGACTAAATAGGCTTCCTCACAGTACTGACGGAAACTACAGGAACAACAAAGGCACACAAACACACTTCATTATTTCTGACATATACAGTACAGTGTCAACAATTTTGTTAATTCATAATGATGGTCATGATGTTCTCTTGTGATGTTCCATCATCTTTTAACAGACTCTGCAAGTAAGAATCTTAATTACACCATAAAGAAAGACAATCAAGCATCTTAATGTTTCCTTGTATGAACATGATTATTTTAATTCACACCTAAACAAGGCCAATGCTGTTATATTCTTTCAAAGTTATCAGATACAGAAACAGTATTAACTCTTTGGTTGGGGTATGTGCATGTGGTAATGGTCAGTAGGACTGTGGTCTTTATACTCTATTCTGAAGTCATTATTCTCACATATAGATGATTAAACTAAAGTATGTCATTGTTGAAGTGATCATACAAGTCTAAAATATGTACAAACCTCAGCAACATTTTTTTTTTGTTTGTTTGCAGAACAACTGGCCAACAAGCTTACACATTGTTAACAATAATGTTTGGTAGCTTCTTGCGAGAAAAGGATTAGGCCTGGAATGTCTTTGGTTATGATGAGCACTTTGAAACCCCCAACAGAAGGTGTAACATCCTCACCAACTCCCACAGGAACATGTGATACTATCCAAATTATGCAACCCTTTTGTCAAAAAAAGAGGCAGCAACAAAGACTTTATATATGGATCCAGAGGGATTGACAGGTCAGGTTTTGCTTTTTAAAGTAGAGCACCTATCTAAGCTAAATTAAATATAAGACATTTTATATAAATAAATAAATAAATAAATAAATAAATACGTAAAAAGACTGGTGGAAGACTGGTGGCATTTGAATTCAATTCATTTTGATCCTTCAGGATATATGAAGACATTGTTGGCAAGTGTGTGTGTGTGTGTGTGAGGCCATGACACTGCTGATCATGTTTAACTGTACCTCTTAGGCTTTCACAACTGACCAGTGTGTGTGATAGTCAATTGCTGTTCCTTAAATACAGTTACATGGGATTTTACAGTTTCTCCCCAGTGAAACCTGCTCATGAATGACCAGGCTCATACTGCCACCTGCTGGTAGGAGGGAGTACTGCACCAACTGCAAATGAAGGTTTGACTTTGATAGCCTCTATGTTCATATGTACTCCTTGTGACTTTGATTGCTTTTTTAATCCTCTGACAGTCCACCATTGTTTCATATGAATCCTGTTTTATCCCACAACTTATTCTGAATTCTTCTGCTCTTTGAACTAATAACCACAGGAAACTTCCTTTATCCGCCATTAACAAAATGCTTTTTATGGCATGGATCAAATGTTGGCTCTAGTCTTTTCAAAAACAGAATAGATTGTTAAATAACATAAAATATGTGTATTTTTCCTGTCTTTTAATGCTAACTCTTTACCAAGTAAAATATCTAAATCCTGTAAAAAAATAAAATAATATTTAGCTTTATCAGAGGCTGACGATAAAAGAATAAACAAAATAATAAGAGTAACGAAGAATAAACTAAAAGGAACAAACCTGCCAAATTTTTCTGTGTATCCAGTCTTGCCTTGCTGTATGACATGGATGAAGTCGTGTGTGAGGATAAATGGTACACGCTCCCTCTTGATGCCAAACTTGGACTTGAAGTTGCCCAGGATGTGACCAAAGTCGATGTGGAAGAGCTGAAAGACAAAAAGGCCGATCAGTGAACATCGTGGATCCAGAAAAAAGAACTAATGGAGACTGGATCATTTATACAGATAAAACAAACTGTCTGGCCAACCTGTCCGGTGCTGCGGACCATGATGTTGTCACTATGGCGATCTCCAATGCCCAGGACGTAGGTGGCTACACAGTAGCCTGCACATGATAGAGTGAACTCCTCAATGGCCCGATCAAGGGCATCACTGTCAAAATAAACACACATTTAAGCACTTTTTTTGTGTAGATTCTCTTCTAAGCAAGTCTTAGTGGTGATTATCACCTGTAACACACCCTTTTGTCCAAAGATGCTCAAAATGTAGCTACCTAAAGGTCCTTTTAATCACTGTCTTACCCAGTGTTCCTCTCTTTGAGCCAGTTGAGTAAAGCATCTTTGTTGAAAGCGGCCGCCGCTGCCACGTTGCTGCTGGTCAGCTGGATGTTGGCAATCGTGTCTGCTGATGAGACGACCTCGATCAGCCCTGCCCGGTCACCTGTCGCAAGGCAACCATACGGTACGATTCTGCATGATATGGAAAGAAAGAGAAGCAAGGAGCTTGATGATATCAACTGGAACATTGGGAACATATCCATCCTAGAGCATTTCTTGGGTAGATTGAAAAGAAGTCCCAAACTGGGACACACGGTAACCCATACTAAAAAATACAAATCACAACTACTTTTTTATAGGTATATTACAAATACCCTATTTTCTATACTTAAAACTCTGCATTCACACACTGTGATAGATATTCGATGTACTGACAATAAGGGAGAGCCGGGACGATTGAAACGCGGGGCCGATGAAACATTCCAGTTTTGTGTCCAGTGCAATGACGATAGACAGACTTCCTCAGGTCAGAACATAGAGAATGTTAACCTTCTTCTATCAGCCAAATATCTTCCTGTTGTTTCCATTTAAAACAAAGTTACAGCCAATAAACGAGTTTTGATGGTCAAAAGTAAACTTCATTAGTGCTTAAATTTTTTCGATTACTAATTAGTTTTTTTCATTTAAAGTTTTGACTGCATGCTTATTTAGTAGACCATTTAGTGTTCTCCACAAGCCCAGACTTTCATATTGCATGCTTGTTTACATGAAAAGCAAAACAGGCTGTAATGGCATATGTCCATGTCCGTACGGTTGAAAAAGCTGTTTCAACTGGATGTAACTCCATGGATTTTAAGTAAATGCACAAATATAAAATGTGTTTATACAATAATGTAAAAAGGTGAGACATTTAAAAGCAGTTTTAGAACAATGAAAATATATTTGGGCCGACCAGGTATAGGGGGTTGAGTTTTCCCATGTTATCCTTTGGAGATTGACAGGCTGTGGGTCGTTTGGATGTGCAGTGGTCTAACCCACGTAAAAACCTAGTGAAACAATTTCACAATATAAACATGATGTGAATGGAAAAACGTACTGTTATAGCTATAAAAATAGCAGAAACATCTACACTATGTGATATTTCAATGTCAGTTTCAAACACGCTTCACGATGTAGGCAATTAGTTAACAGACACTCACAGAGATGTATAGCACTGCAACAATCTATCTATAATAACACACCTTTTGGAAGTACCATCCATGATATATAGCAAAATATTAAAGTTGTGGGAAGTTTATATGGCTTAAGCTGTATGTGTCATTCGTCCCCCCCATGCCATTTCTTTCATCCTGTCCAGGAGGGACAGATGACACATTACGCACGTCCCACTTTGGCTGTAATAATTCCTGAACAGTTTTGTTCAAAGCTGAACAAATGAAACTTTATTTGACAGATGACAGGTGTAGGTTGATAGTGACAAAATATTAGCTGTCAGCGGAATATGACCGCTTTGTAAATTACGTTTAATTAAAAAATGTTTCAACTGTCCCGGCTCTCCCCTACATGATTTTCAGTAGTTTATTTATTTCAAATTACAAGTGAAAACAGTCCCCAAAAACATGACCCAGAAAAGATCCAAAACTCTGTGCCAAATGAAAGCAACAATCTGATTTGGATGTAAATGTAGCTTTGTGTGTGTAGCTGTAGATCCACCAGGGTTTCCAGCAGCACTTTGCAGTCAAGGCGGCCGCATGCTGCCTTGACTACACTGGCGTTGATATCGCAATATCCGCTGTGTTAATCGGCATAATAACAGAGAGCGGAACTCCGACACGTGCGCGCGCACACATGCGCGCAAACTACGTCGCCCCTGCAGTTATGTTGAAGTCACAGTGAGTCAAGGCAATGCAGATAAAGTGGTTACAAATGCATTTACAGTTTTTCAAAACTTCCCGCAGATAGTGTCTGCTGCGATATGATATTAATGGAGAGGCAAAACTATGTCCACGCTACGCACTCTACAAAGCAGCACAATTGGTTGGGGTTAGGCATTTCACCTCGAGTGGTTAAGCCGATTGGTCAGGGGATAGGACCTGTACAAACGGGGTTACGTTACCTTGCGTTCTCATGTACTCCTGGCCAACAAGTGCTATTGAAGGGCGGGCCAGTGGGTTCATAATAGCCGATAATATTGCGTCACGATCATAGACAGTAGTTAAAGTGATGCTGTTGACTTTACACTTCTTGTCAGCCAAGCAGGCACAACAGTGGTTGACAGGGAGTAGCAGTTTAGGCTAATGGAATGTATCAGATTATACTTTCCTTTTCCCTCCAATATCTGAATCCTGTCATTTAGGCCAATATTGGGCATCTACAGAGCGAATCTGTGCATCTCTAGTTTAATGGAGAACAAATGCCATTTCTTACTAAACTTTATGGATGTTGAGTTTAAATAAATAAGTGTTAACTGAATTAACAAATAATAGATATGGGCAGTAAAATACATCACCAAGAAATCACAGAAGAAACTTACATCTACATCATAGTGGTTTCATTACATTGTCCCTACATTCATATACAATGGCACATCACTGTGTTCAAACTCTGACCCATGTCACAAATCTGAAGTACTGTCCTCAAACTCAACTGTCAAAACAACCCCCTCCAGTGCTCAGCTCCAGATGTGCTCCAATGGTTTGTGCTATTGTGCGGATTTAGTTTGGATGTAATGCTGATATAGTGTGTGTGTGTGTGTGTGTGTGTGTGTGTGTGTGTGTGTGTGTGTGTAGATGTCTAGGGTGTAAAAGGGTTCGAGGTCAAAGTAGCATGGGGTAATTTAGTGTCTCCTCTCCTCTTCCTCTTCCCGACAGAGAGCAGGGACAAACAAGCTTGACAGTCTGTGCATTTAACAGACAGACAAACAGACAGACACACAAACACACACAAAACCAACCCACCTGAGGTCCAGATTAGCCTCCTTCCATAGAAGATCCATTAATCTCAAAATCTGGAGGGTCAACATGTCTTGCCTTAGATCTAGGAAAAAGTAAAAAAAATAAAAAAATGTTCTCTTCATTCCAAAACAATGTATTGTGCTTTTCCAAGCAAAAGTAAAGATTACTTGACAGATGAAAAGTGATTGCAATCCCTCATCATCATGACCTTGGAGCATATCTCTACCCCTTCTCATCCCACCCATTTTTCTCTTTTGTACCCTCTTCCAAACCTCTCTTCCCCCAGTCTGTGATTCCTCCTACCGTCTCCATTCTTGAAGATGATTCCCAGGGTCTCTCCCCCCAGCAGCTTGTTGTTATAAACAATCCAGAGTGGCTTCATCTTAGAGTCCATGTACCGACACCTCTCCACACTGATGGGAGAATGAGAGAAAGACGGGAAATTACGTACTGTGAAATGGAGGAGAAAACAATTCAACCGGATCTAAAACTGAATTGTCTTACTTGATGCCAGACAGCAGGACATTGGGGTTTAGAGGGGAGTGCAGGTCTGACAGAGTCTCTGTATAGCCACTCTGCCTCAGACAAGTCATCATGGCCTCCTTGGTCAACATTGCCTCCTTGGTCTTATTTCGAGCGTTCTTGATGGTCCCCAGCTTAATTAGCTCGTTTACTGACTTTAGTTTACTCAGGGCTTCCACCTGGTACAGGCAAAACAAGGAACATGTAACAGAAGAGTTGGGAATGTTGGGAACAATATTTTAAAATTTTCTTGACTGAAACAAGCCAACAAAACATAGGAATCTCTAACCCTGTAAGAGACAACTGAGCTCATTCTACTTTAACTCCTTTGACTATGTCAGCATTGTGCATGCTCCTTCAAACAGGAAAGTGGCCAGATAAATGACTGCGCTGATGAGGAAGTAGGAGGAAGCGTCCACAGGATTGAACGTTAGAATTCCCATTGTAGAGGGCAAAGGTTTGAGGGCATCAGGGTGATGCTGTTGTCACTGTGACAGGCTAAAAATACTATGAATCTAGTCCTGTCGGGGGTGACAATAGACCACGGCTATTCTGGTGCTGGAGTAAGGACTAGTACAGTAAAAGTCTGAAGCATAGCTGTGGAACTGAGAAGCGGGTCATAATCTCTAAAGACAAAAATGAAAAAGGAAACAAACCGTGTGTGCATGTGTGTGCATGAGACAAGAAATAAATAATAATAAGAGATTGTATGTTTGTGTGTGTGACCTACCTGTTTCTTTAGAACCTCAATATGAGGGATGGTGCCTCTACAGTAGGCTTCCAGCATGAGGGCAAACTGGATTGAAACAGCTGGCATGTGGATCTCTGACCTGTGTAGGGCAACAGAACAGTCACAGTCAACTGTAGCCCTTTTTCACAAACATACTATTTATTGTTTTTTTTACTAATGTGCAACTGTACATGTGCACACTTGTACACACCGTAGGTGCCAAAAGAGGAAGTGTCCTATCTTTCGGTTACCCTGGGCCCGCTCCAACAGGAAGTGGGTGAGGGCACAGTCATAGTAGGGCTCGTAACGCAACACCTGCACCAACTGTAGCAAGTACTGAGACAGCTCCTCGTCACTGGCAAGGGGAGAGAAAACAGGAGAGAGAGAGAGAGAGAGAGAGAGAGAGAGAGAGAGAGAGAGAGAGGTGATAAGAAGGCCGTTTTCTACCTTTTAACCTTTCTTACATTTTTTTAAGTTTTAGTTTGGATTTGTAATGATCATGTCTCTTTCTTCAGGAAAAGAGACAACACAGAGCACAGACCGACAGACCGACTGTCAGATCGACAGACAGTAATTCAAACAAACATACGTAATTTACAATATAATAAAACAGCAAGGGAAATGTAACAAAATGTACAAGATGACAGCGCATGATACATGAATGTAGAAGCTGAACACATGCTTACCTCATATCACGCAGACAGCCTACAGCATATTCTCTGACATACTGGTCAGGGTAGTTAAAGTCCAGAAGCTCCAGAGCATCTCTGGGAGAGAGTTTGGGCCAGATCTGAAGCAGGGCCTGGAGCTGATGCACGCACGCACACACACACACACACACACACACACACACACACACACACACACAGACAGACAGACGCAAGTTTAATCAGTTAAAAAAATAAAATAATATAGTCCTTCCGTAGCTAAGTAAATAATACCTTCTTTTTTTGTCAAATTTGATTAGCCTTGGGATCACCCTCATGGTTGCATAATTAATCTTACAGTTATAAAAATTGTGATCACAGTTCTCCTTTCTGTAAGATGGTGAACTGAAGCGACTGCTCCCATGGAAACTGTGTGTCACAGGTGTGCCATGCACGGTGTGATTGACAGGTCTATGCTTTATCTGTATTGTTTTAAAAAGTACTGGCTGGAGGCAACAGCAGTCTCTGTCCACACACGTGCATGTGTGATGAAACCACGCATTCTCGTAGAGCAGTTGGTTTATTACTACGCACAATTTTAGTTGTATTAAACAATGTTTAAACTGTTTTTATTCCAGGGCCAATTACGTAAAATCTGGTATTTTTCTGTCAATTTAAGATGTTTAATGCAGTGAAGATGGATGTATAGCATCATGTTAACATACACAATATAATTTTTGCCATATCATTTTTAAAGCTGAAAACTGATATATAGATTTTGTATACAGTACATGTCAAAGATTTTGACATGCTTTCTCATTCACTCAAATGGGAAAGTGTGTCCAAAGTTTTGACTGGTACGGTCAATGTTTTTATAAGCTTGTAACAATGTTAAAAAACAGGAAACTGTTATTATTGTTAGTGATTTTGTTTATGCAACTTACATTGAACAGATCTTACTGAGTCTTATTAAAATGAATAAATGGTGACCACGATGGCTAACCTGTGCCATGTCCTCATGTTTGCTCCACTTGACGGAGAGTAGCAGCTTGGGCAGCGACTGGGGGAAATTCTCTCTACAGTCGTAGCGTAGTGTCCAGATTAAGTCCTTCTCATTTTCACAAAGCTGAGAAAGCGGGTCACGCTCCATGATCTCCTTCAGCTCTATGTGGAACTTCTTACCTCCACGGCCCTGAGAGAAGTAATGAATGGTTCGTTGGGTTGGAGAGTTAAGAGAAGGAGAAGATGAAGAAGATGGAGAGGAGAGAAAGGATGAAAGGAGGATAATTGGAGGAAGAGCCAGGACGTAAAAGGAAATGAGAAAATGATGTTGAGCAGTGACTGTAAAAAACCACAAGATGGCAGGAGTGTATTAAAGTGTCCAGCAATTTTGACTCAAATGCCTTGAATGCAATTCATCTCAATTCACAATACAAGGCCCAACATAGTCTCACAAGCACGCATGCACGCACGCACGCACGCTCCTGTGAGACAGGAACATATAGAAGTAATCTGATAAAAGTCTAGTTTTGAAAGGGACTGAACTATTTTTGCAGCTACACCCTGCCAAAGTGATAACAATGGGTTTCCAGGGAAACTAGCAGTACAAGATTACTACACTGGTGGTGTGTGTCTGTTAAGATTGTGTGTGAGGGGGAGAGACAGATAAATGATGCAGCATTTGTTGCAGGCCAACTTGTATGTCACTTTATTTTTTTGTACCTTGTCTTACCTCGTTTTCTGAATGCACACATATATCTATGCATGTCAACACAATTATCTCCTACTGTACATTAACTCACCATTGGTACGCAGTCACTTGCTCCGGCAATCTCTGCAGCCTTTTCCAGTATCTGCAAATAAGTAAGTGAGCAACGTGTAAGTGAACACGCACATTGATACAGCGCATTAGGCATGTCAAGCAAGTCCTGATCCTCTCATGCCAACTGCCATTTCATGATAATCACTAGGTTGCATTATGAATAGCACTAAGGTACTGAAATGAGAAATTCAACTGCAGTCAAGTCTTTAAAAAAGGCCACATGGTCTCATCCAATCATCTAAGTTCATCAGCTTAGTATAGTAAGCATGTCTAAGTATAGTACAATCATGGCAGTAGGGCTGAGTACCAAATTGCCTCTAAAGTTTTGAAGATCAAAGAACGCCTCATCATTCTATACCAAATTTCAATACCTAAAGAATTAATCTCATCAGCGTCATTGGGCCAATAAGTGTGCAGCCTGCTTCTGATGTAATAATGCTGGGAATTGGCGTTTTACTGTTACATGTTGAAAAGACATGCAGGGAACCCTCTACGCTACGCACAGAGAGGGGCTCGCGTAGTAGGAGCTGAAAAATAAACAGATTTGTGCCGTAATGTGTGATGTTATTTCTTTTTTTAGGGTTGTCAGTTAAATGAGTCATTAACTGTGTTAACGAAAACCCATTTTAAATCGGCGTCAATTTGTTTTTTAATTGCAAGACTAAAGTTCTTTTTGGCCTAGCAAACTTTTTTGTTTCCTCAAATGCTGTTGCAACAACTGGTAACATTAGAAAAACTACAACAGCACACTAGATTAAATGAGAGTTAATTATGACATTAATGCAATTAATCGTGATTAAATATTTTAATCGTTTGACAGCAGTATTTTTTTATTAAATGATTGAGTGCATGACTATTACTTAAATTTGAATTACAGACAAACTTAAGCTCATTGACATGTTTTAATGCTGGAAAAAAGTATGTTCTTATAAGGAGAACTGTCAGCCTTCTGACCTTGTCGAAGGGGGGGAAGACGATAGAGTGTGACGAGTACTCTGGGAAGTGGATGTGCAGTGCTGTAGCGTTCTCAGTGTACGGGTTGGTCTGAATGGTTCCTATGGGGTTCAGCATCTCTTCAAGTTCATCTATGTGAGACACACAAAGATACACATTAAAGGACATGCATTCACTGCATGGTTGCAATCACAGGAGAAGTAATTTTACTACTTTAATTATATTAGTAGATATAATAGAAATACCAGGAAAGGAAGACCAGCAGTGCAGTATGATGTCTCCAGTCTTCAGCTGGCCTTTGTAGTCAAACACCATAGTGTTGACCCAAGCTATAGGGTAGTGCTGGATCACACAGAGAGAAATTAATTAAATGAATCATTAGTCAGTGATTGAATAAAGATGGTTTACATGTGTGGAAATTGAAGATATTACTTTTTAGACCCTTGTTTGACCAGTGTAGGTTCATATACAAGCCTCTTTCTTACCACTTTCCCTGCTTTGCGGATGGTCTGGTACTTGTTTATGTGAGCATTTTTGGTGGACTTCTGCTTCTTGACTTTGTCCATGACGGCATAAATAGCAAAGCAGAGGCGGGTCATGCGCGGCAGGTCACAGACGGAGAGGTCAAACTCCAGCGTGCTGTCTTTCCACGTGTGGTCCGAGCGTCCACTGCTCTCACTGCTCACCGCTGGCTTGCAGAGCAGCTCTGTGCCGTGGAAGAGCCCCGCCCTAACCTGGACCTAGGTACGTGGGAAAGATTGGATCATTTTTGTTGTGTGATACTACTGCCAATGTGAACTAATGCACATGCAGGTTTTTGGTGTGTGCAATGACACAAACATGAATACAAAGGATAGTTCTATGGATGGAGACAAAGCAAGAATTTACCTTGGCAGTCTCCTCTGCGTTCACCTTGCTGCCATTTACTAGGACTATCTTAAATGGGCTTGACACGTCCCACACACACTTCTGTAATAGCTGCAGAGAGAAGGTGAGAAAAAAAGAGAGACTTGCAGTATTAGCATTATTTACTGTAAAAATATGTACATAACAGAGTGCACACACACACACACACACACACACACACACACACACACACACACACACACACACACACACACACACACACACACACACACACACACACACACACACACACACACACACACACACACACACACACACACACACACACACACACACACACACACACACACACACACACACACACACACACACAAAAATGTGGGAGGTCAGGCAGGTCATTCTGATGTCAAGCCAAGTGGATTTGCGAGGGTCAGCATTCAGCAGGAAAAACAGCATCACATGACACCTAATGTCTATGAACATGACTAACTAGCACACTTCCTGCTGTTTGCTGCCTCTGACTTTGTGTGTGGGTGTGTTTAATGTTTTTGTGAGCATGACAATGTGTGTAATTTGCCTCTTGTCAGATACAGGTACTGAGGGACGGGGTCTTTTTGTGTCCTCACAAAAACACCCAGGTCTTTGGTTCTCTACTCATGCTGTTTTTGACCAATTGTCACTCATGTTTCCTACAAAGACAACCAAATCCTGTCCTGAAAATAAATCTCACTTCCTGTCAGTTATCCATACTTCTATGTTAAGCTTCCTACAGTCTGACCAGAATCTCTGTCTGCTTCTTTCTTCTCCAATCTGCCTCCATTGCATTGTACTGATACACCGTATTTTTGTAAAGCAATTTTAACAGTTACAAAGTGCTATACAAAATGACAAATAAAATACAGCATCTAAAGATCTTAAAATGGCTGATTTAAAAAAAGAACCACCGACTAGGAATCCTAATAGCAGTGGCTCTTTCCTCTTTATTTCTAAACACCATCAGAGGATCTCAGAAACAAAGGGAAACAGAAAGTTGGTGATAACATAAAGAAACGGCCATCCTGGCTATTAAAAGCTATAAGATCAGTATATTGCTAGAATAGGTAGTCACTACAGTAGTCACCACAGGACATACCAGAATAAAAAAACACCATATTTTTGTTATACGGTGACGTAGAAACGTATGCTGACGTAGAAAGACACATAGATTTTAAACAGCTCACCCGGAGAGTGAAGACAGGACATTCAGAAATCATATCTCATTTAAAAACAGCATGGATGGTTTAATTTTTCCAAGTCTGAATGCGTGTGTAGCACCAGAGACACAACATAACCTCCAAAATCCCAGAATTTTTTTTTTTTTTTCATAATATGGCCACTTTAATAAGAAAACGATAAATAATGATAAAACCTTAAAATATAAAATAAATTATAATAATACAGTAAAGTAGATAGAAGCAGCTGGGAGATGAGCCGGTGCAGACAGCTGCATAGATCAAAATTAGGGCATATCTGTTACGTAAGACGAGCAAGTGAAAAACGCATCTGACATACTTGTAGCCAGAGTGATAGAGAAAGACATGGCTCTGGTCTAGGCTAGCGTTAGCATTACAGCACATAATGGCAACGTCAACAATTCGTTTCTCAATCAGGGACATGTCTTGCCCCCCTCTCTCTACGTTTCCTGTTTCTCTCTGTGATCATCATATAAATTGATTATCTTTGGGTTTGAAATTAGGGACATTTTAAAAACTAAAGAACTAATTGATAAATAATGAATGTAAGTCTTTGTTTTCAGCTCCAACCAATTTTCTGGATATTCTTTTCATTTATCGAGTGCTTTATGGGGCCATCTAACCTTTCGTTGTCAACTTTAGCAACTGCCCCTGGACTATATTGTTTTTATAATAGGCCCGCATTTATATACACAGTATGTACTCATCAAAAAAATGTGGTGAAACAGGTGGCTGTTTTTACTGTAAACCAACAAAACGTATTATCATAGGGAGGGAACAGTAAGAACAAGGTATGAAATAACTGTTCTAATGCTCTTATGATTATGTGTGATAATATAATAGAGTTAAGTTTCATGTAATGATTCCCACCTGCAATATTTACAGACTTTCCAACCCACACATCACTGGGCATCAACAGTCAGCATGGCATCAGGCATATAAAACCCCCAGGAGACTCGCTAATGGAGGCCAATTAAATTCAATGTGACGGTTAAAAATGTGAATGCACAGATCAAGGAGTGATGTCACTGCGCACCTGGAGCTTGCGATGTTTTCTAACGACGTGGCAAATGCTGGCAGGGCAGTGTGCAGAGGCTTGCTCCAACGCACTCAGAACACTGGCTTGTAAAAGACAGGTGGCAGTTGCCAAGTACATGTTTACTTGGTATTCCCCCACACCTGCCTTGGTCAGTGCAGGTGAATCAATCATCTATGGAACTTTTACTATTTTGGTAAAAACAAGAACACTTCTCTGTAAACACTGAAAATATTAAGTGAGAGTACATTTTCATGTGTAAATTTCCGCCCTCGGTTTCAGTTCTACATAATCAGCGATCAAATGCGCACACTTAAGTCAGTCAGTGATTGACAATAAATTCAACCACATTAATAATAGTATATGAATAGAATTCCAACAAGGAGAAATTAAAAAAAAAATTGTTTGAGCTCACTTTAGTCTCATGAGACTCAAAACAATCAGCATATGTGGCTGACAGATAAGTGACGTGTCTCTGAAAACAGCAGCAGATGTTGAATAGACAAGATCCCCACAACCAGAAGTGACAAAGTTAAGTCATTCTCACACTCAAACAGATTACTGAACTAACCGTGGGAACCCTTCTCTTGGGAGGTAGTGGTAAAGGTGGGTTGAAGGACTTTCGGGAAACCACAGCTCTGATAGCCGAGATTTCCTTGTCGAACATGCCCTTGACGGTGCTGGTGTGGACCAGGGTGAGGTGTGGAGACTCCTTGGCTTGCATGCATGTACGGATGTACTGCAAACGAGACAGGACAGGAAATCTTGTTAGCTATGTGCATATTTAAGCTGACACATAAAAAAGCTTGATCTTTTTTCATGGCTGTGCTGTGTTTTAAAGTTTAACTTTCATTTTGTTCACTTCAATCATGGCACTGCAATGTGAGGCACAAGCATTAACAGTAAAGTGTTCAAAAGCATTATTATATTAGAAACAAAATTTTTACAAAAATAATCAGTTGAGTACTTTTAGGACATAAACAAGCCAAAAGAAGAATGTATGCACAGCTTGTCAGCAGACTTGATCTAACTAACATGCAATGTTGCACACAGACAAGAACCCATTCCATTTCAATTACTTTGGTATATTATAAAACTGATTAAAAAACAACAAAAAAGTCATTTAACCAACCAAACTAAGCTTGCTGAGCTTCATATCTATTGAGACTCCAAATCCCTGCCTTAATGCTCCAGTTGTCCTACACAACAGTGTTTTTCTAGCTGGACACTATTTAATCCACAAACAATCTGTCAAGGTGTTGGACGTTGAACTAAATGTCATGCAGAGCAAACTAAACAGCTGCTTAGGTCCCCGTGGTTACCAAAGGGCCCCCAAAAGAGATTGAAATGTCCCTCAAGACAGCTTGAGACAAAAGGTGGTTGTCGGCACGTATGCTCACTGTGCAAATGAATAGGCCCCTGCAAATTACGCGAGGGCCCCAGCCTCCTCATGTGGTATACAACTTTGATGAGGAGGATGAAGCGGAACTTTCTGGTCATGAAAAGAGAAAACAGATACCACAACGTTGTGTGTTGAACTAAAATACACTAGTGGGTTCAATGCCATGGCAAGTGCACACGTTACAATGAGGGGAGCCCCCGAACCAAATCCCACTTAGGGGCCCAAAGAGCTAGGGCTGGTCTTGGTGTCATGATGACTATCTGATAATATGGGCCACCTGGACCCGATCATTTATTTTCTCCAAGTTCAGAATCGCGGGTCAAAAAAAAAAGATTCGTCACTATGACTGTTACCAAAACAGCGTCTTTTTTTTGGATGAAAATGTTTAACTGTCCATTTAACTTTGTATATGTATATATATGTATATCTCTTCTTACGGTTGCTTGCCAGCATGCTAATGTATGCTATGCTTTGCCTGCTTTGTCCCATCCATCATACTGGGCTTCCTGCAGAAAATTGTAATATTGCTGCTTTTTATGTTATTTTTGTGTGATGTTTTTGTGCAATATTGATTCATGTAATTTATGTGCATGGTTCTGAAAAATGTGTAAACAGGAATAAAAAATAAAAATAAAGCTTAAATATGTAGATGGCCAAGAGAATTATGGCTTTCCAAAGTTGTCTCACTCAATTTATAGGGAGTTAATAACAAAGTAAGTGCCAGAATCTCACATGAGTTGACTGAGGATTGATTTGGTTTTATGTGCCTGATGCACATGTAACCATGTTACTGCCTAAATCTTTTCTGAAAATATGTTTTTTAAAACCAACACATAAACACATAAACATGCATACTGTAAACACACAGTCCATCATCCGCATCTCCCCAAAAATATTATTGTCGAGCCATCAGCCTGTCAGTTGTGGTTTATACCTAAACTGTTGCCTCTTCTTGGAATCATAAAACAGGATTTTTGGGCTGTAAGTGTCACACTAATATAGCACTGTATGAGTTTCTCAGAGCTAGAACAGTTGTGTTAACCATGCTGTAGATCTTAAGAATACAACAATTTAAAAAAAGCTAATCGCTTTTTGTGAAGGCCAATCTCTGATATTTCTGAACATGATATTGACACAAGTGACACATCTAGGTCAGTCCCTGGTAGACAACTAACTGAGTCAACTATGTAGTTACTGACCTTGTAGTGAAACAGGGGCTGTTCTCCACAAAGGAACTCCAGACAGTGGCTGACCCTCAGTATGTACTGACCCAGCCACGCCTCCTCCTCAGGCCCGTGGGTGGTCAGCCACTTCTTCACGGCTAGCTCCATCAGGTCAGACGGGATGCAGGATGATGGCACCTTCAGACTGGCTGAGTCCTGTGAGAAAAGACAGGAAAACACATTGATTTAAAGTACCAGTGTTCAAATATATGTTATTAAAAAGAGAAATCAAGATTGAAAGATTTAAAAAAGAACTCTGGAGGCCTTGCTCAGTGCTGGCGTGTGCTAATTTCCAACCCTGCCTTGCTGAGGGGTAATATAAGATAGCAAAGAGGAATGTTAAGATGGTATACATACGTACACAACTGCTTGTAGATGAATGTCAAGATGAGATGATAAAAGAAAAAGATAGAGAATAAGAGACACACACACACACACACACACACACACACACACACACACACACACACACACACACACACACACACACACACACACACACACACACACACACACACACACACACACACACACACACACACACACACACACACACACACACACACACACACACACACACACACACACACACACACACACACACACACACACACACACACACACACACACACACACACACACACACACACGACCTGACAACTAAGAACTTCCTGGAGGTTTAATAAAATTGTCATCCATTAATAATTAACAACACAAAAGGGGCATGGCTACATTATGGCGGAATTGCAAAACCAACAGCACTGAGATATCCTGAAAGCACTTTAGCATGTTATTGCTTGGTTTTAACATTTTTTGCAATATTATTTAGAAGTTGAAGTTAGATAAGATTTGAATGATAATGGGACTAAGAGAACAAGACCAGCACTAACCACTGAACCCATTAGTGATATTACAATATCCAAACTAAAAGCAAGACTCCCACTGAACCTTGGTCATATTCACTTTAGAACAATAACATACACCACCACACTTCCTGTCTATAATGTGGCTTATTGTCTCTTTCTACCTCCCAAATAAGACTTCCTGCCAAAGTCCACCTGAGCACAGATGGCCTGTCTTTGTGCACGTGTGTCTGTGATGTTGATCAAAGCTGATAAACTAGACACAGGTCTGGAGGGATAAAACCATCTGTTTTATAATTAAATAACATTTTCTCTTTAACAGAAGCAAAGAGAAAAGACGCAGAGAAACAAATCCAGATGGAAGTAGATAGAGAGTTCAGAGAAGGAAAGGGGAAAGAAAGGTTAATTTGAATCAGTTCTTGGTCCCTTGAGCTGCCATGCATGCTTGCTTAAGTGTGTGTGTGTGTGTGTCCGTCCGGAAGGATGACATCATTTCACTGATTTTGACCCACTTTAGTCTTGTCACATGACTTACTAGTTGGGCTCAGTCACATGACATTTTTGGAACTACCAACTGAGCAGAACAAGAGGATGAGCCGTGTGTGTGTGTGTGTGTGTTGGTGGAGTCACATGGCTCCTTTTGCTACTCAACAAAGTGGTATTCGTACTTCATTACGTACGCAGGCAGCGTGTTATGGGATTGGCTAATGGGTTTATCAATGGATTTTCCTTTGGTCTTCTCTAGTTCAATTAGAAGACTTAGGCCTCAAATAAAAATACAGACAAATACATAAATTAGCCATAATTCTTAGTAACTGCTAGCTGTCTACCAAAAGGTACAGTATCCCTTCCACCATGATGTAATCTATCCATAGGCGATTTACCATAATATTAAACTAAACAACATAATAGAAACCTATTATGTTTAGTTTATTCATTTAAAGAGTTTGTTGTGTTTGCACAATTTTCTGTAAGGGAAACAGATACAACCTCAAGTAACCCTGAGCCCTAAGAGAAGTAGTATACATTTAACTATATAAACATCTTATGTCTCCAAGATTTGGTTCCTGGTTTTTCTGATGCAGGATTCTTGTGTAAACTTCCCTTTAAATGCAATGTATCAATCCATCAACAAGGATGGATTTAATAGTCTACACTGGTAATCAAAGTGATTTAACTTTGTTGCCTATTGTCAACTGGTGAAGGCTTTATTATATATTTTACAAAATGTTATTTTATGTAAATGTGTATGCTGTTATGTTGTTGACCTTGTCTATGGAAATGCATACTTTGCGGGGCTTTATATGCTTGCAAAGGGTAGAGAGTAGTTAGAGGACCTAGATTCAACAGTCCAAAGTTCGCCATTACATCACCAAAACGGCTATTTGAATGATTTTCCAACACTGGACTACAGACTCTCACTTGAGACTGGTCGAAGTGGATTATGACTTTCAGGTCAGGTTGCCGGTCACTGAGCCCATCGGTGATAGCCGTCCCTGCCAGTGGCTCCAGCTGTGGGGAGAAACAGGCCTGCAGCCACTCTGTACATGTCATCATCTGGACTTGTTGCATCCGCTCTTCACTGAGACGAAACATCTTACTGCGAAAGTCCTTCACCTCCTGGTCATTTATGGCATCGAGTTCATGGAGACCTGGGGGGGGGGGAATGTAAGCTACATCATAATTTGATAAAAATATCTCTAATATCTCTAATCCTTGAGAAGAAGTCATAATATAAAGCTTTATAGCAGACACAGGTCCATTTTTTCATGTGAACATGTCAAGTATATTTTAGAGAAACAGAATTGAACGCACAGGCTTTAGTGGTCATTAAAAATGCACAAACACCTGTGCAACACTTAGAAGCACTGAATGTGTAAAAGGGATTACAAGCAACAGACTCTCATGGGATTAAAGCAGGACCTCGAAATATTCACATTGGTACCAAATGCCAGAGGTATAAACTGCTGTTTGGTTGATCATGCTTTATCTCTCCGCTCCCTGTAGAGCTTTTGTCTCTGTATTTTTTATCAAAAGGGTGCTGCACAATAGTCTCTTGGTAATGAAAACAACATGTTGACATTTCAAGCCATTTAACATCCATATGACCCTCAGCATTCAAAGAAAGGCTCTCGACCACATTAGCTGCATTGTGTGAGTGTGCGAGCCGCTTCGTGTTGGAGAGTTGCTGGAGAGGGAAGGAAAAACATGGTTGGCCATGTGCGTGTGGAATAGTTTGTTATTGCGCTCAGCACGAGGTTGTGTGTGTGTATTGGGTGGGGGGGGGACTATCCAGACGTGCCTGTGGGGTTCTTTTGAAAACACCACTTTGCTCTGACAAAAGCCTTTACAAGATCATGTCATACCAAAGAGGAGCCGGGAGAGGAGAATATCAATATTGTCGGAGTCTCCCTAAATTAGACTCAGATGGTCTTCTCTCCGTCTTTGCCTTTTTTTCTATGAAGAGATCTGTACCTAAAGGACTTCCATAATCCTGGATACCTCAATGAAAATAAGACGTGTATGTGACTTTGTGTCATGTGTGACTTCATAACAAACATGTATTTAGTGTGCATGTAGTCGCGTGCATGCATGTTCCATACTCCATGCAACTATCTCAAGTAGGGCTGCGACAAATAATTATTTTCGCGTGGGGGTTACATCGTAACAATCAAGTATAAAAAAACTGAGGAGGACATGCTGTTGGATGCTGTCCTCCTCTCCTTTCTTCAATGTCCTACGAATCCATCGGTTTCTCTCCCTGAGCCTTTCTTTCTGCTTGAGCAGCACTGGTTGAAACCTGAAAATAATATAAACAACTTAATAACATACAGTAACTAATTACACTGGTCGGACTGTTCAGCTCTGTTTCAAACTGATACCTCCGGTTAGACTGGTCCTTTTCCTCAACACGTGCCTTTTTCAGTCACGGAAAATACTTTTCAATACTCATCTGAATTTAAGTAGCAGTGTAAGAGTAAAAAAAAAAAATATATATATATTTATTTATTTAAAAAAAAAAAATTATGAGTTTATTGGATTCACAGCTGCTACATAGAGTTTTGACCTCGACTACCCAACTGCATTTAACCGCAAACTTGCAAATAGTTGACTTTCTAAAAGAAGGCAAAATTATAATAATACCAATACCAGAATATTACCAATAATAATAATAATAATAATAATAATAATAGCAATAACATTATTGTTTTCCCCTTACGCATGAATAAATAGTCTGAGTTACAGCAAATATTTTATTACTTCAGAGGACTGGTATTTTTTCCCCTTGGCTTCTCTATAGGCCTTATCTTTACCAGAGATAAGACAAAGTGACAGGTGATGGAAGACATGTAAGGAGCCCGTCCAGTCAATGCTCACGCTTCTCTATCAGACAGCGGGTCCGCTAATAAGAGCCAGCTGCAGATGTCTGCGGTGAATTTGCTGAGTAGCAGAGACACTTAGTATTCTGGGGGAGGTAATTAAGGCTCATTGTGTGTGCGGAAAGATTTACTGTCGCACTTACCAATTCTTAAGTGCCTTTCTTTACTGGGAATGTCAAACAGGGACTGTATACAAATCAATCAGGGAGGGAGTACTGTGCGTGAGAGCTTGTATGATAGTCTTTACATTGAGGGAAAGTCTTAATAGTGTTGCTGTCTTACCCTTGCCAATGAGCACACCGATTTTGGAGTCCAGCAAGCGCTCCGCTCTCCCGCAGTTGCGAGTCACCAGCTTGAGGACTGGCAGGAAGGGGCGAACATCGCACAGCCTGCGAGTTTCATCCTCCAGTTCTTCGTGCACGGCTGCCTGGTTGACACACTCGAACATGTGGCTCTCCATCTCGCCCAGAGAGGAAAACAGTGGGAATGACTGAGCATGCTTCCATAAGAGCTGGAAGGGAGAAGAAGAAATGGGGATTTTTCTAAAGTGTGTCGCACTTTAAAATGTATCGGCTCCACTGATTGGAACTAAATAAATCCTATTTAGAATATTTGCAACTGGAATAAACAGCATCCTTATTTTTGACATGATGGCCTTGTATATACAACATTATTCAATCGTTTAGCACGGCTAATAGCATCTTCTTATTAACCTATACAAAAACATCACAGCACTATTAATGGAGTTTGAACATGAAAAACCTGAGCAGTGAAATGGTGGTTTCAAGGGGCATTTGTTTTTTAAAACCCAAATATGAAAACATAGAATAATTGTGTAATAATACTGACAAATGAGTATGTTTCATGATCATGAACAACAGCAACATGACACAGCTTCTGGGTGAGCCAATCAGGATGTGAATAATGTATTACCACTAGCCAACGCTGGTGTGATTCATGTCCCTGTGCAGCCACAGCATGATCACAGGGTTAGGTTCAATGTGTTTATGTGAAGTTATAGTGCTATGTTGTTGCATACTGGAACAGGACACATTTGCCCTCCAAACAAATATCTTCAGCTTTCCAGGAAATCTGAAAATAAGCTCAAAACCTGGCTCTTCTTAGATTCTTGACAACTGACAAACAGTCTGGCAAGCCTTCTGGAAGGCCTGCTTACTCCTCCTGTCTTCCTCGTATTTGCCCCACTCTTTCATTTACTAGAACAATCTCAAAGAAGTCTCTTCTCCCTTTCTTCTCTCTCTTTCTTCACTCAATGACATAATTTATCATAGCTTTCAGCTGCTTCTGTACATGCTTCCATCAAGGAATGAAGAGCTCTCTGTGTGCGTACCAACAGTCTTTTATGCATGGACAAATAGTGACCGTGAGGACATATTTGCTGAATTTAACAAAAGGTGCATTGGATTAACATAAATTACTATACCTTTAAAGGCCTGAACACGGGCCGAGACCTACCTCAGTGTATTGTTCCATGAATAACAATGAAAACATCATTGTTGTCTACTAATCTCAGACAAAGTAAAACCAGTCTGTACCTTTGGTCACATTACAGAGCAAATTAACCTAGAAGGGATTTCTAGAAAATGTCAGGCAGATGTAAGAACCACCTCCTTAGGTTGTATTTATTAGTGCTTGTCTGAGGAGAAGATGTTTGAGGTTGAATATACATGCAAGGAATGTTTTCTACAATGATCCAAATACAAAAGAAGGCTACACATCAGCTGTGAGAAGATTGTACACTGACCAACTGGACAATAGAAAGGCTGTACATTGGATTGCAATCCAATACAATACAGATGGTAAAAAGCAGCACTAACCATCATTTTTCATCATTTTAACTGATAAAACTGAAAAGTAATTTATGAGGCCGTTGTAAAGGTATACTGTAATTTTCTTTTTCCTAACCCTGACCCCCTAAACCTTTTCTTTTTTTGCAAATAAACACTAACCCTAACCTTGCAATATAACAGCTTTTAATAAAGTCCAATAATAACAACAATACCACAAACTGCTGCCTCAGGTTAAGTTGTAGTTACTTTAAAACTATTGTAATTCACTGCATCACACAGGTAGTTCCATTTTGCTGGTCAAACTGTTTAGTTGAAATGAATACCTCAATTACATCACATAATAGTTAAATTGTCACTGCAAGCACTTTCACACCAACACAAACATCATGCCATGTTAAGTAATGTACTTAACTTCTTAAAGACCCATCAGGTTTACAGCGTCAGACATCGGCTTAGCATGCATGATGTCATGATCTATTTGCGTGCTAAAAGCAATAGCTATTTGCAAACAACAAACACCTAGCCAAACGCAACAGCCACTTCTGTCAAAACAAACATTAGATAATGTGTGTGTGTGTACTTGTAAATATGGTTGTGGACCGTTTTCCCTCATCAGTCAATTAGACAATAGGCCAAGAGGCATGTGAGGAAAAGAAAACAACGTCAGGATGCACAAACACATAAATAATTTGTAGAAATTTTGTGATTTTATTAGAATCTATTAATTATCAGTTGTTTTGTAACACAAACACAAATGAAATGACCTCACATCTGCATATGGCTTTAGGTACAACTAAAACTAGATATTAGTCATTAGTCATAAAATTAAAACGGATGGTCAACCATGTTATGAGCATTGGCGTTGCATAGTGTGTCCACCAGCGCTCTACAACGTCCCTGTGGCAACACTGATTATTTTTTGTTATTGTGTTTTTGTTCAAAGAACTTTTCATAATTGTTATTTTTCTACATTTTACTTATCATAACTTTAATATGTTTTTATGTTCCTCTGTTCTGTTGTGAAAACATTATCATTATATATAACTGTTTTGTTACGAATTTCTGGATTTATTATTACTATTTTTTTTTTTATATTATATTGGCCGATATTTAGGAATATCAGATTTTTAAGTAACCAAATATCTGTATCGTATCGGCCTTAAAAGTCCTTTAAATCGGTCAGGCTCTAACTACGACTGATGTGGAGGAATCCCATTTTAGCCCAAACCGGTGCCACTCACCAGTTTGATGTGCTGAATGGTGGCATCGCGTGGAACGTCCATCCGGATGTAGATACCGGTGGGCAGCAGAAAGTCCACAGTGATCTGGACCAGAGGTTGGCCGGCCAAGGGCGAGGGGGCCCATATGTCCAGGAGGTCTGTCATGGCAGGAGGCATGGCAAGGGGCACCACACACCACCTCAACCATAAGGACCTGAAGGGACAGAGGAGCCAAACTAATCACACATTTTAGACTGAGACTAATTCAATTCAAATTTTATTTATATAGCGCTAAATCACAACAACACTTATCTCATTGCGATTTTCATAAAGAGTAGGTCTAGACCGTACTCTGTGATGTTATTTACAGAAACCCAACAGTTCCCACCAAAAGCAAGCAATAGGCAACAGAGGCAAGGAAATGGTTTTAATGAGTGTACTGTAATTTAAAAAAGGAGAAATGTATCTATTCAAATGATACATTTGTTTTCAATAGGTCATTCAGATTCAGCCTGTCAACCCTTACTATTGAGTAGACAATGAAAGCTGGGTAAGGGAGCTGACACACTAACAATTGCAGAACTAAAAAAAGCATTGGTTTGAAATGGTATCACAAGTCATGAGTCACAATGAACTCCAGCAACCTAAAGACAAACAGGCTTTATGTTAATGTGTCCCGATCCCGTGTTGACATGGCCGATAATACTTTCCTGGAAACCTTGCAGCTTAGGGTTGTTTCAAGAAAACTTTTAGGTCATCCATCAAAGCTAACTCGGTTGTATAGGTTAATGTTCAGTTGAAAATCCCTGATTTAAAAAAAAAAAAGAAAAAAAAGAAAAAAAGAAAATCAAGATAAGTGCGAGTTTTAGTCTCAGAGATGAGATGTCAAAAGCAGAATATATCAATTCGCAGTGAAAAAGACACATAATTTGAAGTAGCTTGAAGAGCAGAGCTTTTTTAAAGCATTCTATTTCCAAAAGTATGGCTATGATATACATGACTCTAACCCAAATGTAAACCTTGTAAATGCTCAAAAAGACATTGTTTTGTTCATCTTGTGGTGTTTCAGGCTGCCAATCGTAATCCTATATTAAAAACCACCATTGTATTGTTTTTTTGACCCACATGCAGACTCTTTTCTTTTATCCTTTTCATTTATAACAAGTTGACAGGCGCAAATGATCTAGTGTCACTATGTCCCTGGGGGTACCACTGTGCAGAGTCCAGTACAACCCCGGTAGCTTTAACTTGGGTGAGGGCCAGTGCTCAGAGGAATGCCCACTAAGCAAACAGAACAAAAGCTCAGTTGCCCTCCCCTCATCTGACAATCTGGTCCCCATGACAGAGAAGACACAGAGCCACACAGACACAGACACACAGACACAGACAGACACACTAGTACTTGGACAGATTACTCATGCATAGAAGTGCACGCATATACATATGCTCCATAGAGTATACACCACCCCAAAACACACACAGAAAAAGGTAATAGGTAATTATTAAGTATGACCGGAAGGTTTTAGACAGCCAAAGTTCATCTCTACATGTTCAAAAGCACTGTTCAAAACATGCAATTCAAGTACAAATAACAAAAGCACACATGTGGAGCCATAATAACACGCATGTTAACTGCAGAAAGTTCCACTGAGCTGCAGTAAGTGGCTTCCCAGCTGCTGGTGTAAAACAGCCCACAGCCTGGTTTCCATTTTGGCTTGTGCCTCAACCACAGCTGTACCATCACACCACATCCACCTGCCTTTTTTCCTTAAGCTAGTCCTTAAGTGGCCTAGAACATTAACTTTTCCAGTAGGCCACAGGTCCATTTCCATTTCATCTCAATCCGCCCATTAAAAATGACAGCCTTGATTGCCTCTAATGGGCTTTCCCCTCCAAGTTAAGTGCTCCAGCTACCAGCAGATGAGCCGTTGTTATACCACGTGGCTGAGGATGCTCCAATATCTGCTGTGCATTTGGAGCCGCCATCTCAGACACTTAACATTATTAGCCATGCAAATGGAACAAATCTTGTTTGCATTTCTGTGTCCTGTTCAAACTGTTGACTGCTTTCTGAACATCTATTAAAGGGACTTTTCAGTTAGAGCATGAAATATGGGATGAACCAAACATGATTAGTTTAACACAATAATGCATATTATACAACAATGTTTATGCAGGTAATAATTCCTACATACCCAAGACAATTTTTCAATTACTGACACAGACACTTCCAGGTGGCAACAAGACAATACCCAACACAAGAATCCAGTTAAATGAACAGTAAAAGGGGGCAGTCAATAGTGAGCCTGTAATGTCACAAAAGGTGCACAGTTACAAACATGAATAGTAACATGACACCCAGCATGTCTGACTGATGCATTAACAACACTAGTTTCGCAGGGATGGATGAGCAAATACATGAGCATGCATGTCTATGCATAGTCACTTGTTTCATTAAATATTGGCGACGTTTACACACCAGACAGCCTGCATAGTGTCTCATCCCACACACACACACACACGCACACGCACACGCACACGCACACGCACACACCCACGGTGGCAGACAGCCAGAGGTCTGCTGAAGGTTAGGTTTCAGCGGGTGGTTCAAAGAAGAACAAGGTTTGCAAGTTCAGAGAGACAGAGAGAGTTTCATTTGACAAAACAGAATAGCCTGAAGGGATCTGTCCAGTGATCCAGCATTAGCAGAAATAAAACATGTATCACTATGGGGCATCCAGTTCACAGCTCCCAGGCACACTTTGATGAGTATTTGTGTTTGAAGGTGCAGATATTTGACCCACTTATATGAGCTTTGCAGTTTTTAGATTTTGTATTTATGCAACATTTACAAAACCAACAGTAATTTAATACATAGATTGCAAATTTGGGTCTAAATGTTAGTTGTTCAAAATGTAACCTTGTTTGTTTCCTTTCACAAACTCAAAATACAGCTGCCTTGGATGGAAAACGATGTATACTGCTTCCAAAGCGTTCTGTCTGACACCGAGCCTCTCTCTAAAATGGAGTGTGTGTCTACGCATCCTCTATGTGTGATATTAAAAGTGAATGTGTGTATGTAAGGTTATGCCTGGTGATTAAGGGTCCAGTGATATATTTTCTTCCACACTGTGCTAAAGATTCACACAAAAGGAGGATCCAAGACCTCTTCACCTCCCCAGTACAAACAATGTACTCCTGTAAATCAGTGTGGAGACAAACAGGCAATACTGAGACTGCCTACGTCAGCATTTCTACCTCTGGGCAAGCAGAGTGTGTGTGTGTGTGTGTGGCGGGGGGGGGGTGGTTATAAAGGGACCATTCACACGGAAAGGCTTTTTGGTGCAGACCCACGTTTTGGCCGATCGTCTAAACAAATCCAGGAAATGCACTGCCTGAAGATGCACTTTTTGGAAAACGGTGAAAAAAATTCAAAGAAGGCGCCCTTGTGTCTTTGCATACTTGCGTATTGATGATGTCATCGCCACACCCCTCAACTTCTTACCCCATGATGACATTTCATAACAGTATCTCAGTATGAGTCGCAGCAGTTTTCGGTCCACACAAACGATTCTAGTTTCATTGCACTAGCCATTTTCGTGGTCTTCTTGTGTTGTGCTTTCTTCTTTTTCTTCTTCTTCTTCTTCTTCTTCTGTCTGTTTGTATACAGCGTGCAAGCTTCCTATAGGCCTGGAATATGAAGTAGCGTGTTGAGTCATTTACACATGGATCCGTTTGGACGCACATACTGTATTCTTAAAAGAATGCCAGACGAAGATGGGGAAATCTTATAAAATTGTGAGGTTTTGTTACTTTTCTCAGTAAATTGAATATATTTGGGTTTTAGTCAGTTGATTGGAAGCTATTTAAAGACTTTGACTCAGGGCAGTTTTGATGGGTATTTTTCATAGCTTTCAGATGTTTTAAAAAAGTACACGATAAACCAATAAAATAAAAAATAATAAACAGACTTATCAACCAGGAAACAATCCATTGCTGTAGCCCGGTTTTTGGTTTGTTGGCATATCCTGTCTCACTTTCAGCCACTAACCCCAATGGCACTGTTTGTAAAGCCGTAACACAAAAAACCTGGATGCAACTTTGTACTGTACTCACACAGTCTGTAGACTAAATGTTTTTAATCACAAGAGGCCAGTACATGCACGTATATGTATACCAGCTACAACATATGGTCCATTCATTAAAAGGGATACTCTCTCTCTTTTATAAGGATTATCAAAAACCCAGCATATAGACAAGCTCAGGTATCGCTCGCAGAACAACGTAACCTGTCAGAGAGGTAGAGATGAATGAACAGTGCTTGTAGCTATGTGAATATATACTTTGTGTAATACACTTACACTGACATTTAGCTAGATTTTAATGTAGTATAAGTATACAGTATGTGTTGGCCTGAGTAAGGTTAACAGAAAAGTCGTTAGGCTCAACATACTGTTGCTTACTGTGCGGTGGTGTGTGGATAAGCTGTAAATTGGGGTGTGTGTATTGTGGTTGGAGTGAGCGTGTGTATGTACGTATGTGAGTCACCAGTGGAGCAGTACTAGCACTTACTGTATTTAGAAGTGGACGTTGGTGGCGATTGTTGCCTGTAAACACACATTCTGGTGCAAAGGTCATTTCAACTGTGATACACTGCGGCTGAGTCAGTGACCAGACATGTTTGTGCATGTATGAATGGAAGTGTGTGTGTGTACACAGTTACTGTAGTGTGTTTACGTTAAGTAGTACTTACAAGTTCCACCCACTGAACTTCTCACTTTGCACTCACGGCATTTTTTCTCATCAGTTTCCTCTGATGTTCAAATTATCATGTTCCTTGCTGTGTTTCTGCAGAAAAGAATGCATCATTCTCGGAACTGTAACGAGGAGAAGATTGTCTTAACAACCAAATCCCTTGTATAAAACATTCTCACAGTCACACAGAACAAATTGACTTCATGCATTCTGTATCTGAGGGGAAGCGTGAATGAAGAGATGGGAGAATGTGTAAGTGGAGGCGTGTGTGTGTATTTTTGTATTTGTTATTTTTGTGTGTGTGAAACAACCACATCCAGACAGCTTGCCGTGCTATAACCACTTCTAATGACACAGTGGCACATGCAGTTCTCAGACAGGAAGCAATGACATTAAACAGGAAATGAGTGACAAACAACAACCAGAGCAATCTGGACCAGTCATTCATGAAAAGCTGATCAACACTGAATCACTGGGTGAGCTGTTATTCTTTCCCCTGAAGAGTTTTTTTTTTGGTGTTGGTGTACTGTTGGTTTACTTTATTCTTAAGATATTTTTTAATCAATGGGAGTACAAAAAAGATAAAATATCTCTGCCTAGCGTGTTTATACTAGAAGGTTTGTTTATTCGCATACATAGTTAAACAGAACCCTAGCACATACCTTATCAACGTGTCTCTTCGAATATAAAAAAGAATGGTTTCAACAGATTTAGTTTATAATGGTAGAATAACAATGGGGGCTTCAATCGCGTCAAACGCATGCACCCAATTATGACATTGTGGTGCAGTGACACCTTGAATAACAGATTACTGAATGACCTTATGAGATTTTCAGTGAGACATTTGTGCTGAGCAAGTTCTTTACTGCTTTAAAATTAAGATGGTTACAACTCACCCGCAATCAAAGTCACTTTTGTCCATTTATCCACTGTGACACTAATCGTATTCAATCCATTGCCTACTTTGTTACATCATGGGCAAGAAGAGAAGATCACATATCATTATCAATCAACAACTGTGCAGCAACACATCAAAGTAGCTCTACCCCCGACATCACAATGAGTTACTCTGCCAGATAGATTGTGACAGTACAAGTCTGCATTGTGAGCATATCAAGTTTGAATGACATTAGGGGGTCTAATGTGCACTCCTTGCCATCTATTCCTACATCTGCATCAGCAGGCCAGGTCACTCAGCTGATGCAGCCATCATCAGCAGTGCTTTGTTGTTTTCTGATTTTATTTAAGTTAAGTCATGATCACAGTATATTATGACAGGGCTTGACTATTCTACTGTGATTCAAGGCTTTTAAAATTAAGTAGCTAAATAAAGATATGTTATTAATATCAATTTATGCACAGATTCATCTCATTTTGTCATAACACATAGGCCTGGTCTACATGAAATAGCAGTTATTTTGTTGACTGTATCCAATGTTGTGTTGGTCATACTGGAAAATTATTCATAGCCTTTGTATAGTTAATAATACAGAAGATAAAAAGGGACATTAAAAAAAATTAAATGAAAAAAAAAAATCCCAACTACATTAGTTCCCCGTATCATTCATCACTTGTGTGGATGCCTGAGTTCATACAACTGCTGTGTCCTCACATGACCCAGTAAATATGCATTCACAATGATAGTACTGGTCGATGTGTGATGCCACAACAGTTTTCCTCCTAAATGCACTGTGGAATTAGTATGTTATTCAACACATCAATACAGTTATTAATAAATGGACAAGAGTACTAGGCAACATTGTTTGGTTTTAATCAGTTGCCTAGCAACAACTCTAACAGGAAGCATATTCATTTAGTGCTAATCTTCCCATGTGGAAATGATGATGTCACAAGTTCAAATCAAAAGGCAGCGTTGGTTTAAACTTGCCTGGAACACAATGAGCATACTGAACTCTGCATGAGTGCAAGTGTGTGTGTTAATAACAGCAGAGTCATATTAGGTAATAGGGGTGGAGAAAAAAAAATATCTGAAATTGTTATGTTATGTATCGTGATATATGATAACATTTATATGGTAACGCTGACGGCTACATCATATCTGTTTCAGGCAAATCAGACTGAAAGCAGAAGATATTATGTACTTCTTTTCAAATGAAATTAATGTTAACGGACTTGTGTGATTCTTGAGATATAGAGTCTATAAAAGTGTATTATTTACCTTTAATTTTTGTTAAAGAAGCAAAGGAAATCCCAATACCAACGAATCACAATACTCCTAGAATCCCAAGAAAATTGCACTACAAATCGAATCGGCACCTATGTATAGTAAAAAAAAATCCTCTTCAATCATTTCAGCCCTCATAGGACACCTATATAAAACTAATGCTTCATGAAGATTATAATGTTATCTAATTATAATGTATCTTGGCATCATATTTTATCCTAAATAAGGAAATGAATGGACCGTTGATGAATAGATGTGCAAGCTCTTCAACTGTCTTTGAGCTGAATAGCTCTTGTTGATGAGCAGATGCTGAAGAGCCAGAGAGCAGTGAAATTATGCCTCAGTGTTGCAAGAGATCATACTGGGACAGTGGTGTGTGTTTTTTACCTGATAAGTTAGGTAAAGAGAGGGCAAATTAGAGGGAGCAAAAGATGAGTAAATGACTATTTGAGATAATACTGTTGCATTACATACAGCTTACATCTACAGAAAATTTCTGGACAGTAAAAGATTGCATAACACAAGGATTAGCATTAAAAAAAGTCATAATCATATATTGTTGATAAATCAGGAGTAATTTATTGGGATGTGGCTATTAACTGCTATTCAGAATGTCAAGTGTGCAAGTGTGATGTTCCACAGGGTCCGATTCACTTCACAGACTCAAGACAAGTAGGGGGAAGCACACAGGCTTCACACAGACAGATATAAACAGCGCAAGCATACATCTCTCCATGACTCAACTGTCAAAACTTTTCACACACATCCCACAGAGATAAGAACGAAAGAGAGGATGGGAAATGAAGGAGCCTTTCATGGAGAAGGTGTGTTTGAAAGAGAAAACAAAATAAACACCTTCAAGAAGGGAACACAGGAAGCAAATGAGAGACTGATAACCTTAACACACAGGTAGAGCATAATTGTGAGGCCATGATAATGTCAGAATCTGAAGTGAAACAAGAATAACATTTGGAAATAGCTGGTAGGAAGTTACAGAGGTTAAGAAAAACAGAGAGACAGTCATTAGTGATAGATAACGAGTGATAAAGAGAAAGATGGAGATAGAGAAGCAAAGTGCGACACAATGTGTGACTGTAGTGCGTGGACCGAACTGGGCTGGGTGTCCACAATAGCCCTCTGTTTTTGGCAAGTGTGTGTTTGTATGTGTACGTGCCTGCCAGCGAGGAAAGCCTTGTGCCCTGCACAAACACTGCCCTTGTGTTGGCCTCTCCCCCACCAACCCTCACAACCAACCCACCCTTAAAACATCGCTCTCTCTAATCCCTACCAGCTTGGCCTCACAGACTAATACACACACACTGTGCTCCAGCAAAAACACAGAGGCTGGAGGGGGCAACAGGGTCACATGGCGCTGGTAACAGTGCCTCCTACCATAAACAACCACACTCACATGATTTACTGTATTTTGCTGAGTGTGAGTGAGAGCTTTAGGCGGCTTACTCACACCTTCAGTAACTTCCATACACCCACATGGCCACAAGGGTCAGTGCCTCAGCACATGTAAATTAGCTGCTTTTATAGTCAAAGCGCTACTGATCAAAGCCAACACTATAGTAAGTATACACCAGCCTTCCTGACAGGTATGCCGGGAAAGCTAACAAACATAGCTGATCTTAACATACCTTTACTAAAAAGTGAAGGGCTATGCAAACTCATTATTCAAAGCAAGCTCTGATAGACAAACATACTACAGGCACAAGGAAGCCTTCCAGGAAAAAAAAACCCACACATGCAAAGTTTCCCTTGCCAATCTGATTCTGTGAAACAGGAAATTAAATTTAATGGAGAGGCATCTCAACACATAGATTACTAATGTCTTTGCCTGCTCTTGACAATGAATGAAATGCACAGATCTTTAAAAAAAAATCCAACTCTTCAATAACAATAATAATAATAATAATAATAATAATAACACTTGATGTCATCAAAACAAAAACTATTCTTCTCTATAAAAATAAGTACTTTAAATAACTGGAGCATTGGGGGGCTGAGCTTTACCCTCCTATGCTTCAGCATCCAATGATCACAGAAGATGTGCAGGCTGACTGCAGGTAGCGGTACGGTTTGTCCTGCTTTGACGTTGAGTATCATTGTGTACTAACAGCTGCTCTATGAAGGTGAGGTTAGAATTAGCTTTTGTTCCATTTGACACAACAGCTTTATTTTTATTTTTATTTTTTTGAAAAGGACAGAGGAAGCCTTCCTCAGAAACTCTGACAAAGAGGAAACAATGAACAGCTATCATTAGGGAGTGAACATGTTTTTCCTTTCGTGAGGTCAATATTTTTCCGCTTCGAAGACACCAGTCAACATCTTATGACTACATCTAATAGTCTTCACATACCAGTTCAATCCCATATTGTCAAAAGATGTCACACACTGAAAGAAGCTGACATCAATACAGAAAGTAAAGATTTAGGATTACAGCAGCAACTACAGATTCATTTGAGTAATCCTTTGATCCACAAGATGTCAGAACATAGTAAGAAAATGCCCATCACAATTTCCCATCTTCAAAATGCATGTTTTATCTCACAAACAGTCCAAAACCCAAGTATATCTTAGACATTCACATATGAGATGCTAAAACAACTGACTTCTTTGGTACGTTTATGCTAAATTATTTTAGAAAATGAATCCTATGAAAATAGCTGTATTTCTTCTGATCAACCTGATTAGTTTAATGCAGGGGTTTTCAAAACTGACAGTGCCCCCGCCCAGACAAAATTGAGACACCCCTCTTTAGCATGGTTATTATTCTGTAGAGCAGAGACAGGACTACCATCATTTACAACCACAACAGAGGAGTCTGATGTGAAAAACAAGTTCAGCCGAACAACTGACTTAGAAGTTATTTAAGGTCACTGCCAGAAGCACAACTTACTTCAATTGGATTTTTCAAAAGTGGGAATTGATTTAAAGAAAATCTCAGCTTGTCACACAGCGACCATAGGACCACAGCTGCTGAAAATATCACAAAACAGTGCAAAGACTGGAAAGAAATGGACAAAAATAACACTGAGCTGTCGTGAATGTAGCGAGGATGACTCTTGCACACACTGCTGATCTTTCAGTCTTGGTCCCACAGCATCTTGCCAAACCACAATTTATCTCCCTCATAAACAAAGGGCCACACATTGGCACTGAATGACACACACACACGACTGGAATTGGGAGACTTTTTTTTGGCTCTGCCTGTCATCTCGCTATAGGAGGTGACTGGGTTGCTAGAGACACTTAGCTGCGGTAAATGACACGCTGACGTCTGCCTTGCTCCAGTTTATATATCCATCTATCTGTTCTGTTTGAACACACACACACACACACACACACACACACACACACACACACACACACACACACACACACACACACACACACACACACACACACACACACACACACACACACACACACACACACACACACACACACACACACACACACACACACACACACACACACACACACACACACACACACACACACACACACACACACACACACACACACACACACACACTTTCTTTGTTTAACTAATAATAAGAGCCAATGACATCCACCAAAATCACTGCCAAATACACAAATACATCTCGTTACGGCAAACAGAAAATATATTGTAGCATGCAAGTAAGCTGACTGTCTTTACTCTCCATTTATAGTTAGTTAACTGTAGCAATATATGGTCCATTGTCATCTATTTGAAAACAGACCTGTCTAATTATACACAACCTCTGTAATATATTGGGTAGCAAGGGCAGTGCCATCAGGGTAATGCCACCCAAACACACACTGAAGAATGAGCCCATGGGCAGGGCTTCCTAGGATTGTGTAAGTTGAAGGGTTTCAACACACTGATTGATGTGAATACTAAAAGCGAGAGGACACTCAAGAGGTCATTTCTAGGAAAAGAACAGTCAGCACAAACATTACTCATTTGTCTTAAATAAAACTCAATCTGCTCCGTGGTGATAATACGGCGGTGTCGTTGGGAAGATCACTGGAGACACTGACATAGCATGAGTAATTGGATCAAGCCATTTTTCCTCATTTGAGTAGGAGTGAAGGAAGGGGGGGCACAAACAGAGAGTGCAGGTGGGAGGCCTTTCTACTGATCACTGGTAGTTATTGGCCACCAGCACTGATTGACAGCCGGAATTGTGTGCTTTATGCTGATAGATGTCAAAACTGCACCTGCACTGCATATTTATAAAGCCCTACATCTGTGAGGAAGAGGAAGTTCAGACAGGGTTTACTTTGCAGCTGGCACACATGCCAGCATGGAGAAGAACAGCAGGAAATAAAATCAGAGTCCGATTTTTTGGGTCTTTGCCTTGGTTTGTATGCCTTAGGGGTGCAACTTACGATTAATTGCATTGTTGATCAATCTGTTAAATTATATATGTTTAAAAAAGCCAGTGATGCTTGTTTTCTCCAAACAATAGTATAAAACTCATTAAAAAAAAGGTATTCAGTTTACTGTCACAGAAGACTATTTTTTCTTAAAATACTACAACAGTTATCAATTATCAAAATTGTTGCTGACTGATTTTTTGTCAATCGACAGAAATTAATCAATTCACCGATTGTATCAGCTCTAGTATGCGTAGGGCAAAAAGCATGTGGTGAGTGAAGACAGAAAAAGAAAAGACAAACTGTAATGAACAAACTGTTCTGCACTTGATAAGCAGCAGACTCACACACTCTACTTGTGACAACCAGGGTAAGGGTAGGAGCGATTAATTGTGTCAGTAGTACTGAGAATACCACAGTTAAGGACTTTAATGGTTAAATTTACATTGCCATTCATGCAATCACCACATCTGCCCTAAAAAAGGGCCCTGTTCATCAGCTCACTGGTACCACGCAGTATTTCCTGCACTAAGGACACACTGTTACATAAACAGTCAAAAGTCGGGCTAAAGATGGCACAAGGCGCAATATATGTAACAAGGAAATGATTGCCAAGTCAATAACACCAATCAGATGAAACAGAGTTACAACAAAGGAAGCAACAAGTTCCTGATGATAATTTTAATAAAACGCCTAGCTCTGATGACACAAGAGAAAAACAAAACCCAACAAAAAGACCTATTATATGTTGTACAGTGTAGTTTAGTAGTAAGGAGGTTGTAATACTATAAAAAAATAATAATATAGTGAGAGTGTACTGATGTCGTCTCACATTAAAGTAAAGCATACTGGCTGACGTCCACGCATTCCCCTCCTACTTTCCCAGATTCCAGTGAAGTCAGCGCACACACACACACACACGCACACATGCACACGCACACTTTACCTGCTGTTTCGTAAAGTCTCTTATTTCCTGTGACTTTGCTCCTGGCTGGGGGTTTCTGGATAGTGGCTAAGATACTGCATCTGATGGATAGGAGGACAAAGTTGTGACGGTTAGGGGAGGAGTTGTGTGTGTTCATACTGCATGTACAAATAACTTGAGACACATAAAAGAACGAGTTTAAGACAATAAATTCATGAGAATTGGTGAAAAGTGAATGATTTTACACATAACAAGAGAGATTACATGCACTTAACGCACAAGTCTGCATCACCTGATGTAAGTTCTCACGCACTCTCAAAGCCCCAGCTGGCGCATCATTTGAGATAAAGCAACTCAAAGTACAGCATGCCCGTTCTGACCCTGTCACTCCTTAACAGTTATTCACTCTGCCTCATTTAACCGATACCTACTCATCTCCCTTCCACTCAAGGTCGTAGTGGAGATCATTTTAGAAATCACTAAGAAAGCATATTGCCTTCACAAGCATATTCTTCTGAAACAAATTTATCTGAATTTTGGACAGACTGAAACCTAAAACCCCTCTGAAACAACAAGCAGATTCATCAGAGCCACATAATTTGAACATAATGTGTGGAAAACAACCTTTTATGATCTACTTTTTCCATTTTAGTCATGTTTTTATGTTCCAACACGCAAAAAAAGTATAGTATGTACGAACCGCTGACATTGACATATTCACTGTAGCATGAAGTGTTTGAAAAGTCAAATAAAGACATGTTATCTTTCAGTGAGAGTGAAAGCAATTCTGTCATGTTAAAAAGGAAATATTAATCCCACCCACAAGAAAGTCTGAGTCACATCTACAGGGTGTTGAATCCTTTTATAAAATTCTTTACAGATTAAATCTGAAGTGGCAAAAGGAATTTTCTTGAAACTAAAGTTGTAGTCATGTGGAAGTCCTCTTTTAGAAAATCTGTATCTAATCCATTATGAGCAGCCAGTAGAATTTATTGTTAACATATCCACTTGTGTTTAACCAGAACAAAATATAATCAGAAAAATGTATATCTATTTGTCGTTATGTATTCTTTCCTAGTTTTAATATTTTGCTTTTTAGGTACAGATGAAATAAGATCAAGGTTTAAACTATCATCTTTGTTTTCCCCCTCACTATAGTTAACATAATAAGAGCTATAGATCAGAAATTAGAAAAGGATTAGAAAATTCAAGAGAAAATCAAAGAGCATCCATTTGATTATCCGTTTGTCTTTTTCCAAACAAAAATGACTTCAGTGTCTCAAATGTGAAGATTTGCTGTTTTTTCGGTTAATATTTGATAGTAAACTGTGAACTTTGGATTAGAGGTGAGATAAAACAAGCAATTCTCAGATGCTTCATGGACATTTTTTGCGCTATTATGAAATTTTATACACAAAGATTATTAATTAATCAAGAAAAAATCAGCCTAAATCATTAATAAAAAACATAATGGCAGCAGGGGCGTCGGTGAGGCATTTCAGTTGCACTGAAATGAAGGAACAAAATCGGCACTGCTATCCGGTAGATACCGGTTGATTTGGCACCAGTGACATATTAGCACCAGGTTTTGGTGGCCAACCCTAGTGAGTAGGGCCCAAAAAGAAATAAATAGCTGTGGATGGGGAGGGCCCCCATAGAGAATGCCTTTATACAGGGCCCAGAAGGTTGTGCTATGCCCCTGGGTTGCAGCCACAATACCAGCATTCTTGCAGACATTTATATCACATGATAATTGTTTGGGGTACATTATTTCTAATTCTCCAATATCAAACCGTTAAAATTAAATTAAAATAAAGTCAGTTTACAGCTCTGTCACTTTATTTTGTAAGTTATAGTGACTGACAGACTCAGTGAAAATAATTTGTTGTGGAGTCAATGTCACCTCATTAAACTAATCCGGCTTCTAAAATGTCTTATCTAGTAAGCCTCAGAAAAGGACACGACCTGGGTATGTAGAGACAAAGTGCCCAAGGCAGTCCATAGGCCTCACCATCAGTACCACCATCTGCCTACAGTTCAAAGAGCTGCAACTATAGAAAGCTAGATGTGACTAGAGCGATATTGTAAACAAATTTTAAAGTGGGCAAAAACAGACAGTGACGCCATGCATGTTGATGACACGCAATGCACACACTTTGATTGTGGCAAGGATACTTCCTGTTTTTCCTCAGTGGTTGAGATGCTCTATCTTGTTTATCTGGGTGTGACACACTGAGGTCAACAAAAACAACTGTGGTGAGTTTGAGAATATGCGGCCACTACACAAATTCATTTTACAGTCGTTTTTACTCCTTGCAAAACCCAGAGTCTCACCTTTTTCTATAAAACCTGTTGCAAGGGTGTAAATAGGACTGTGCCTTGACCAAATGTGGGATGACAAGTTCCAGGAAGTGCCCTGTTTAACACAATGATAAAATCTCAGGCCAGAGACCGTCAATGTTTAACTCCACGACTAGATTCAGCACAAAGCATCACATGATCCACAGCAAGTGTGCATGTGTTTCAGTGATTTTAGGATAAATTGAGAGAGCAAGACAGAAGATTTACTATGTAGTGGTTCAGTGATGACGTTTGTGCTCGAGGGCCAACCCCAAAGCCACAGAAAACCAATGGGGTTTTGGGCTGTGGCGAAAACAATTGGTGATTTAGTAATAGATTGGAGAAAGTTACCATGACATCCCCCATTGATCTCCAAATGTATTTTTTTTAAAGACTGAAGTTGGGGTTTATTGCTCACTACTACTTTTGTCATTTTTCAGGAACTGTCAAAATATAGGATTATTCGCTTTAGGTCTTTATTTACCATAAATGGACAATAACTGAACTTCACAGCAAGAACACATGAAAACAGGATGTCAGATCCTAACTTAATATGAAAAGGTCTATTCAAATTTAAAGGTTTCATAAATGTTTCAATGAAATTCTACAAACATAACAAAAGTTATTTCAGGACACTTTGAATAGGTCTACACCAGACACAAAAATCTCCCCCCCCCCCCAAGAGCATTTGGTACAACAGTGGCAAGGGAAAACTTGCCACATGCCATCTGCCTCGACCAGATCTATTAACCTTTATTGAAGTAAATCTGATTCAGAATCAGTTTAACATGCATGCTGCTTTATGAAGGCTGTACAATATTATCTTAACATAACAATGGTCATTTTACAGCCACACACACAAGACAGAGACCACCCCCCCCCCCCCCCCCCCCCCCACCACGGTACAGGAATGCGAGGAATGCACATTCCTAAAAAAGTCTCTATTCTGCCCTTGCAGTGTTTTCTTGTTCAAAGCTAGACAGACAGTGGTACTTTATTGAAGTCCTGTTTCCTCATGTTTTTGTTTTGTTTTTAATTTTTGAAGCGCTGTACTGTAATGTTGCTTGAATAACAACTGCTACACTAGTGATAGACCGATTTTATTGGCCAGCCTGTATATCGGACCAATATTTGCATATGTACTGTGTATCGGCCGATACACAGCTGCTGCTGTGTTTGCCAATACTTTTTCCCGGCATTATTTACAGACAGCCGTCCACAGGCAGCTCTCTGTTGCTGGAGACGCTCCAGTTCACGTGTAGACCATGCACTGCCCCTCCACCACTAACACCATGGCAACCTTAAATTACAAATCAAGCACTTTATTTCGATTGCTACTTTTCAGGTTTATTCTTTCTAAAATAATTTAAATATGTTGTCAAAGGACAATATGTGATGACCTGATTATATCTTTCTTATGTCGGCAAGCAATGCATGATCTGTGTTTTTGTTTATTATTTTTAAAGAAATGGCAGAGAAGATTCTAAAAACAAATCCAGTGTGGCATGGTTTACATTTTTATGAGGTTAACTGAGGGAGCAAAAGCATGCTCCAAATATCGCCTCAAGAAAATCGGTGGCCCTTATCGGTCATCGGCTAAGGCTGATGAAAAAGAAAAAAAAACAGTATTGGCACTAAAAAAAAAAAAAATCCATATCGGTCTATCCCTAAGCTACAAGTCACAAAAGGCAATTAGTGCACAGAGCTAGCTACTGCTGCTGTAACAGCTAGCTAGAAAGTATGTTTTACCAAAACAACGGAAACAGTTTTAACATTAAATCGCCTTTATAAAATGTACGGACAAAAAGCCTCTGAGGCAGACGTGTATATCAAATATATTCAGTCAAAGCATGAACCAGGACTCTCAGTCTTGCCTGTCTGTGCTCAACTGAAGAATGCGCTCGCCTGAAGAATTAGTGGTCCGGCTGCCTGACCAGTAGGTATGCAGCTAATGGCAGTAGATTTTTAACATCTTAACTTATTATGATAATTTACTTATTAACTTTAAAGCGCAGTACACTCTCCCTCACCTTGTCAGCCAATATGCCCTCTATTTTTCATTCTAGTGGTCATGTGGGTCAGTCACTGGGGGAGCATGCTTTCACTCCTTACCAGTCTCATAAATATCCTTCATTGTATTGCACCCTTCAGGCCATGAAGGGCAGCTGAGAGCTCCTATTGTAAACAGGTGGTTTGTCGGGCCCTGAAGGGTTCCATTATGGACCAAATCACCTGAAGGGCACTCCCTGTCTACAGACTGCACCATTGTCTTCTTACTGCACCTAGCAATGACTTAACCCCAGCGTCTAAACCTGTATGATGAAATGGAACCAATTGAAGACTATTTTGTCAAGCACAAAATGTGAAAAATCTGCAAAAAAAAAAAAAAAAGAAAAGAAATATTTTCACTGTGATCAATCTCACGTACGTTTAATGTCTCTGGAAATTGTCAATTAAAGACAGTTTAGGCAGGCAATGAGCTCAAAAGGAATCCAAGTGGAAAGCAATAAAACATAAGCTGACACCATGGCCACTGCAGGAGAAACAGAACTGGAAAGTCCTCCTACTTCAAAGTCAAAGTCACCGGGATGGCAACGTTTTGTCTAACCTGGGAGCGAGTTGTATTAACAAATAACGAAGGTAAAGCACGTGGACTCCGATGGGACTTCATGATGCGTTCGTGTACACCCAGGGGACGCACCTTATTTTTTTTCCCCTGATAATGCTACATTGCGAACAACACATCTGTGTGATGTGATATAGAAATAAACAAAAGAATGTACATGTAGTTCTTTCTGCGCACGCACGCACACAAGCCCACACACACCCACCCACCTACCCACCATGGGCTGCAGTGTCCAGTCTGAAAATCCTCCAACAGCCTGTGATTGACAGAAGGTAAATGCACAAGTGTCCATTTTAAACTAAACTATTACAACTAGACAAGTATTTAACCAGTTAAAAACTCCCCGTAGTGACGTTTAAGGATGTAAAAGCCCGCTTACTGCATGATATTTTAAATGTTCACATGCCTCCTGAATTTTGTGTTTCCCGTCACATAAATCAATATGTTTCCATGAAGAATCTGTGAAGGAAATTAAGTGTGTGAAATTCAAACTTTCCTGGGGGAGGACCCCCAGACGCAACACTTGATGTGTCAATGGCCCTTTGCATTTCCTCCAGCCGGTAGAGTTTGAGGTAGCTTGTTTAACTAATCATTCTGGGAAGACTGCATCATAAACTGCATATTAATGTGTTAGTATGGTCAAATTTGGAAAAGGTCCACATTCATTCAATGGGTTTCAATTGTATCTATATAGAATATTTATTATTATTTGTTTATATATCTTAAAGATGGTGAAAAACATTTGGTTTGGGACCCAGACCCCGGGACCCACAGCTGGTAATTTAAGTGAGTCTCTGGGACTCGCTACGTTGAAAACCTAGTAACACTGCAGCCCTATTATCTAATAACTAATTTAAATGACTGACTCAACTTTAATGGCAGCATACTATCACTCTTCCTCACTTTGTCTGCCAATATGCCCTCTATTTCTCATTGCATTGGTCTGTCCTTACCAGTCTCATAAATGTCCTTAACTCAATACAACCTTCCGGCCATAACGGGAAGCTGAGAGCTCCTATTGTAAACAGGTGGTTTGTCTAGGCCTTGAAGGGTTGCATAATATCACCTGAAGGGCCCTTCCTGTCCACCAACTGTACCATTGTCTACTATTACTGCTACTAGCAATGACTTAACCCCAGGGTCTAAACACAGCCTTGACATATTAGAGATGAACACAATAACAGGGGTACCTGTATGATGAAAAAGAATCAATGTACAAAAGCACTAGATGTCCACAATCTGCTAAAAACTACTAAGAAATATGTTCACGGTCTCCGGAAATAGTCAAATAAAGACACATTAAGTAAACAATGAGCTCAAAACATGCAAAAGGAATGCAAGAAGAATGCACGAGTGCACACATTTCACACAGTCACCAAACCAAGTGTGCTCTGAGGGGACATAACATATGACCATGCATCATCACTGCCTTACCGTAAATAAATAAAGAACGTCTGTCCTTTTCTAAAAACAATACACACCCACTCATTAGCATAGTGGGATGTTTAATTGCAGAGAAACACGTACACCGACAGGTTTTACTGTCAAAGTTAAGCTAGAAGTATGTGTCTTCCAATCAATGTATCTGTGTGGTGTCTGTGTCTACCCATGGCCTTTGCCCACATCTTCACAGTCTTTTTTTAGCACTTGCCTCAATCTCTATTTTTAGGTGCTATTGTGAGGCTGCCCTTAGGTGGGTGGAGTGTGAGTTTGTGTGTGTGTGTTCTCAAATATTCCCCTTGGGCGCTGTAAATCAGTTACCTTCCAGCTGCCTGATTGAACAAAGGTCCGTCTCAGCCTGGGGTATAGCACTGTTGATTGCTCAGAAGACGAAGACACAGACACACACATACATAAAGACAAAGCTGTCACACTGACAGCACAGAGACACAATAATGTAGTTGGCTGATATCAGTCATATGTTATCTGGTTTGGCAGGAGGAAGGGAAACAGAAATGAGAGAAAGTTTGAGAGAGATAAACTTGTGAAAAGAAGTGCATACTTAATGACTCAATGACATTATGAACAAGGCTGTAGTTGGATGATACACCTTTGCAATTTATAAAAGTGATATGGTCATCGCAGGACACAACTACTTCAGTCCTTAGTTCAACATTGTGACAGTTTGATTGCAGAGGATCATTATTTACAATTATTCAAAATGCTCTATACTGTATCGCATCTCTCTCACTCATCTTGTGCAGTCTCTAAACAGACACATCAACGTGTTTATATGGATACAAAAATGTAAGCAGTTTTCAGTTACAGTATGTGCGGGTGCAGGAATGTTGGTAAGTTGGCAGTATGTAAACGCACCTCTGTATGTATGCAACATCCACATTTAACCATAGGGCTATCTGTATATTAAGATATCACAAGGCATGAGGCGAGCTCTCAACAGAAGGTGTGTGGAACAAAGTGGGCGTGCGTCATCAGCAGTTGCAGACAGGGACCTGTGCTGTGAGAAAGCGTTGCCATAGAGATGTAAAGCTGAGGTTTTGCCCTCTCAGGTTACAGACTGGAAGCAGGAGCCCCCTAGGGTGGAGGCATAACCCGGCACTATCTATGCATCATGGTTACTGCGTAAAGCTACTGTATCTGCAGGACAAACAACCACAGGTGGCATACCACAGATTCTTGGTACATATGGTATACTTTGTTTGAAACATCAAGATAATAAATGATGAACAAATCACTACAAACTCTTTTCCCTTATTTAAAGCGTTCTTTCATTAGCGAGAGAGCCTTTTATCGGCCCTCTCTTTTCAAAGTCCATATTGGCTCAGATAAACCGTATAAAACCAATTAAAAAGACCTTTTTTCGCTACCAGCGATAGAAACACTGTCTAAATAAAAGGTGCAGTGGCTTAATGAAAACTCACTGCACATCACATAGAAACACTTTAGGTGTGACATCATTTTTAAATGTCACAGGCATAAAGTAGGTTACACCTGTTACGAAAATGATTTTGCAATTATTCTTTTGCATTAAGAGACTAGCATAAAATTGTTGGCCTTTGTTAAATTTAAAATGTTTCCCCTCAACATTAAATGTAATCAGACTTAGGCCAAGGGTGAGCCAGATGTAAATGTCCTTGTGTAGGCTGTGCAAATGTCCGCACACCGCCAAGTGGTTAGTGACCGTGTCCTCCAAGCGAATAGCATCAACGGAAGTACCATTTGTCACTATCATGATTAAAATCCCAGACAATATGTAGTCTTATATGACAAAATCAATATTATAAATCAGATAAGATGTGGATGCCAGTTGTTGTCTATGTATAATGAACTATACACTGTGTGCACAATTATTAGGCAAGTGAGTATTTTTGACCTTATCTTCATTTTCGTGCATATTTTCCAATTCCAAGCTATAGAAACTTAAATGCTAATTTGATTTAAACATTATCAGGTGATGTGTGTTTATTTAATGAGGGAGGGTGTGGCCTAAAGTGATCAACACCCTATATCAAGGTGTGCATAATTATTAGGCAGCTTCTTTACCTCAGACAAAATGGGCAAAAAAAGAGATTTAACAGACTCTGAAAAGTCAAAAATTGTAAAATGCCTTTCAGAGGGATGCAGCACTCTTGAAGTAGCAAAGATATTGAGGCGTGATCACCAAACAATCAAACGTTTTGTTGCAAATAGTCAACAGGGTCGCAAGAAACGTGTGGAGAAAAAAACGTGAAGTTACCAGGAACCCATTAACCTCCAGTGCTGCTATATTCCAGAAATGCAACCTACCTGGAGTGTCCAGA
>NC_048409.1:22751846-22776506 GCF_013103735.1 Etheostoma cragini
TAGCAATGCATTTGTTACAGTACAATACAATAAATTCTCAGGAATAGAACTTGCCTAATAATTTTGCACACAGTGTATGTAATGAAATGATTGGAGTTTCTTCTCCTGCCTGGATGAGTGTTTGTTGTTTTGCTGATACCATTGTAATCTGACTGGTCAAAAGAATGGACAAGTTGGAGAAAATGATGGGCTCAAACTGGGAGTTGACAGCTGGACAGCAACCTTTTTAAATGCAAAAAGACGAAAAGTTGACAAGAGTTTTCTCAACAGTCCTATTTGTAGTTTGTCTTTGGGATAGATTTTCTAACAGAAAAGCTGCCCAATTTATTGCTTTCCATCAGCAAATGTTTAAGTCAAAGATGCAACAACAGCACCACACACATAACACGCCATACAGCAACACAAGTCTATCCTCATGTTGAAGTAGTCTGTGCTTCCTGCATGCATAAGTGATTGTAGATGCTCGGATGTTGTTTCCATTTGGTAACTGGAGACTCTTGTTTTCTTTAAATTTTATTCGCAATCGGTAAGCACAAAGCAAGAGCATGTTTGCTTGAACGACAACACAATTAGCTTGCTGTTGGTGACCGAGGATGCTGTCAAGCCCTGAGTTAGTTTGGGCATTTACACTGTAGAGTACATAAATGTGGCTGAAATAGGTCTCTGACCACATCTGCATCAGAAGCAAATTTGTTGTTGTTTTTTTAGTCAAATTGAATGAGTTTGTTCTCTGTATGCAAATGACTTACTGAAAATGAACTAAAGGGAGCAGTTAGTTTATTATGTTAAGGGGTAAATGCCTTTATATCTCATTTGATATCTCCCTGTCTTTCATTTCACTGTACCTTCTCTGGCATTTCTCTCTCTGTTCGTTATGTCTCTCTATCCATATCTTGCTGTCTTCCCTGCATTCCTTGGCAGGTCTCGGCCTGCTGTGCAGCAGAGTGAAAAATTCCAGCATGCTGCTCTCATCTCCCATTAGCCAGATATTTCTATGCATATAAGCAGTAAAGCACAGTTTGCACTTAGTTTAAATATACTTAGCATTCCCTTCCTGTGGCCAGTTGTGATAGCAAATGAGATTGTGGTGCTTAAAAAAAAGAAAATTGCTATCATGCAAGCTAGCAGACAAATTGTGAAAGCCAGCTTGCTTACACACGAAAAACACCTACATCAACTGTCTCTCTTTCATACTACTCTTTGAGAGGATATTACGCAATACTTTCACTGTGATGAGGGGAAATTACTTTAAAAGTATAACAGCAGGAAGTGTGAATGAGGTTGAGAGAGCGAGGTGAAAAGAGAAATACAGGGACAGGAGAGAAAAACGGATGATAGGGATAGTGCAAATAGTAAGTGGGCACACACACACACACACACACACACGGTTGCAAAAGTGGGTTTAAAATTATAAATAATGCTAGGAGTTGAATGTGTTGTCATGACAGATAGAAGGTGTTGAAAAACACAGCATTTGCTCTAATGCTACTGCACTGCCCGGGTTCTATGCAGTTCAATAATGCTGCCTTTCGGAGCTCCAGCTAAATTTAGCAGTATTCTAACACAGCAGGCAATCAGTGAGGGAGAAACTCAAAAAAAAGGTAGGGTGCATGCTTGTCAGGCAAAGATCAGCTGGTCAAGGCCGATTGGCTCAATACACACAGAGCCTGTCTGACACTGTGCACAAACACATTGCTACTAGCATAGTCTTGTCCATATAAAGTCTAAAAAAAATAAATAAAATAAACCTCTCTGATTGTTTTACTTACAATTCAGAGGCCAACAATTGGATTCTAGACAGATTATTAATGCAACAATTTTTTTATGTACATTTCCAAGCGTTATTTTAAAAAATTATATATAAAATCTGAGATTGTTAGATTTTGACATATACAGTTTTTGTCACACACAAGTTGTAATGAAATGTTATGTCTACTGAGGCTTTTATTTTGTAGTCCTTCCATGCTTAAGCCTTAAACATGCTTGTGAAAGTCACCTTCTCTCTCTCAGTAATCTTCCATGTCAGAGGCTCAGTCATGTTTAAAGGTGGAGAATTGGCTTCTTAGAACATAAAACACAAGGTGGTCAGATGTAAAGTGATAAAGTAGATGAACATCCCTGATGTGATTTGCCTAATTATTTTACGTATGTCTTATTAGATTATGTGTATATATGAATATATACAAAATGTATTCATTTTTTTCCTTTTGGCCATTTTTGTGTTTTTTTCCGCACTCCTGCCTAAACTTGTTGTTTTCCATTATCAAATCCTCTTTCAGTCACTCGGATTTGTACATATCTGGAGACAGTAACTTAAATAAAAATGAACATATTAAAAAAAAAAGCAAATCATTTATTAACTTATCAGAAATCGAGCATCTAATCGTTCTAGAGAGAAACGGCATGCATCTAAAGATCAATTCTTTTTCCCACCCCTATCGTTTTATATACCTCTATCGTTTTATATACATTGCTCTGGAAGTATTACTCCAGCATAAGATTTGAAATGAAACAATGTCATCCCAACACATTAACGTGTTGTTTTAAAGCTTTCCCAACAGGTTCAACCACTGTGGATGTGAACACCCTTAAAGTTGAGAGTCTTCATTTTCCCCTCACAGGCATTGTTTTATTTGAAATCCAACATGGGGGAGTAGAGCCAAAACTATGAAAAATATATCTCTGATATATTGACACTCCAAATACTTACAGACCGCAAAGTATGATTAGTTTTCCCATGCTGCAATATTGCCGGTACACCATGCTGATTTCTGACGCCAAACACCATGCTGTTGGTCCCAGAGACCAGAGAAATACCTTTCTCCAGTCGCAGAGAGTGCACTTTTCCCTTTCTCTGTTCTGCCCTAAACACCCTGTATCGTTCACGTAGCTCAATCCTAAACCACAATATGAACCAGAAGCCTCACACTGAAAATGAGCTCACTTTACAGTACTGTTCAAGTTGGTAAACTGATGATACAGAACATGGACGTCGACCCAGTTGCACAATTTCTTTTTCTTATTTAGAATTGTGCTTTCAGTTGTAACCAGTTTCTCTAGAGAGGCCTGCTTTTGGACTAAATCTGGCATGGAGTAAATAGCTGCATTGTTGGCTGAGGTCTGTGGAGTGACGTCAGTTAGTCTTATCAGTGTTCTCCAACTTTACTTCAGAAGGGGCCTGACAGCTGACCCCGCCCAACAAAAGGCAGCCAGGACCGTTGCCTGACCAAAATAACATATTTAAAACGCATGAACTGGTTAAAACATTATTTCAGAAAGTGGTAGTGCTGTGGCAATACAAAAATTACCAACAAATATTGGCTAATTCTATTCAGCAATTCTTCTCACCTTTTGCAACATGCTGTGTTGCGCTAAGATTCTTTCTCTGCAAGCATCCATCCAGGTTTAAGTAATCAACTGTGCTGGAAAACAGCACAGGAGGAAATGTGTGTGTGTGAACTGCTGTCGAGATGCCTTCATCACTGCGACAAAGACCATATGACTGGATTTTCTACTGTACTGAACAGTCAAATCATCATTAAGGGTATGTGTGTTTGTGTTTAAGGTTTATGAACAATCAAAAGTGAAATGTCAGATTGAGTCTTACATGTCATAAAATACTCAGCCAGACACAATTGCTCCCCCATTGCCACCCAAAACACCGTAGAGTAGGTTAAGGGTGGGTCATACAAAAATAAAAAAATAAGATAAGTGCCTGTTTTTGGTTAATTTGGATATAAATAATTGCAATATAAACTCAGTAAGGCAACCAGAGCGGCTTCCACATTAACTGCAATGTTCAAATACAAACGGAAAGTAGCCTCTGGAAAATTGGTGCATAGTACCCACTGCAAGGTTGAAAAATCTCTTATATCATACAAACGCCATTATGCTCAACCCTCAGGCTAGGTGTGTGCACATGAGGGCACCCATGTGCACACACCTGTCAGCAAATCTGCATTTGTTACATTGTCCTTATGTTGCCAGACATAATCACCACCCACCTACTGACTGCCTCCACTGACACAGATTGAGTTCAAACTAAACTCTGATTCATAAATCCATTTATGTTGGCTTATCATGAGCAGAGGGGCCTACTATTCAGGAAAGCTCAGTCTGAGGACATTCAAAGGTCCTCGCTTGTCGAACAAAACCGAGCGAGCACACACAAAATCAGTCACTGTCATAATTTCCATGCATACAGGTTTTAAACCTGCAAAACAGTTGGCAGGACTCCAATACGCCTGCTGAGAAAGTGGTGGCTGAGTTGCTAGACATGCCAAAACCTGAACACAAATTACCACAGTTCTAAGAAGTAGCCTAACTGTCAGTCGCATGTAGTTAGTCAAATACTTAAAACAGGCTTCTTATGCATCTTTCAAGTGCCTTATTGCCTATGTCAAGTTGCCTACAACATTTAAATATAAAATGACTGGTTGGGTGTGTCCAAATTAAATCAGTAATCCATACTGGTTTTTATGAATCAGCTTGCTCCACCAGGCTACATCAGGAGGATCAATATTCTGGTAGTAGTTAAACTCTACCAAAAGATATCTAATCTGTGTCGACTTCTGTCTCTGAACGAAATACAACCAGAAGCTTAGTATGGATATGGCAAAAAACAAAGAAGCTGACTAATCCCTCTCCTAAGTTTCAGGTTTCATACATAGACTGGTTTCATATCCTCTTTATTTGGCTGTAGTTGTCTTTTATTTCTCGATAAGAAAACAGACAGAAGTCATCGCTGACATATCTTAGGAGGTCCCAATGACCGCCTTAAGACTACGCTTGGTTGTATAGATCAGGGTTTGCTGAGATGGGTACAAGGGCCCAGGGCTCACTGAGGAAAATAACAATTGACATGGTTGATTTCACTACAATTCAAAACAAGTTATCGTAAAAAGAGAATGCGGACTATATAGCTATCTGGAGTAGGAGTCTGTCACATCTAAACATTTTTTCAGGACACAGTATAAAATGACAAGACCTTGATTGTTATTTAATAAAAAAACGACAACTAAGTCCAGGTTTAGTGGCTGGAACCATGACAAAGCTGATTAAAATAGCTAAAAGTCCTTCTGTCATTGCAAAAATGGGAACATTTAACACTACTAACCTAGCCAAAAAAGCAACACTGTTAGGCCTACAATAAAAGCAGTTCAATTGAGGTATAACCACGGTAATGCTGCAGTCTGTTTTAGGGAACACTGAACAGTCTACACAAATAAAAGTTTGTTGTTGTCTCGGTAGAGCTAAAGTTAATTTTTTTTTAAACAAATTGGGAATCCTTTAGAAATCCACAGGGTTTGTTGGTAGCCTATATTCGGTATATATACACACTTAAACCCGGGAACACCTCTTGATATTCATACAATTAATACTAATTTGGTCGTTGCCACCGCCCATCACAATTCATTTTAGCGAACGTTGCTTTATGGCAAGAACGGATGGAAGCAATCCATCAATTATTTTAATTATTATATTTTTCGAAATAATGACTGATTATCTTGTTAGCCTATAGATTCGCATAAGTTATTAAGTTATCTCCAGTAAGCATGGTTATGATTTTTCATTGATAGCCTAGATGCGACATTCAATTGACAGATTGATGAACGGAGTTTGGCGAGATGTCCTCACTCGGCAAGTGAAAAGTGGGGCTACCATCTGACCAATAAAAAGAACAAGTGGGGACTTACCTTAGTCGCTCTATGGTTTAAGGTCGTTGAAGAATGTCGTACCGGACGAGCAAAAGCTGAAAGTTAATATTGCTTAATGTCTTCACGGCAGAGTAGTTTCACGTTCAAAAAGTCTGTGTGACACACGACCCACGGCCCCGTCTGTCTCACTACGCAGGACTCAGACCTCGCAGGTGGACGACGCGCCGTCCTGCTTCCTGTTTATTTCGTAAGGTGAACCACCACCGCTGCCTTTTCCTCCGCCAGCGCTCCCTCCGCCAATAGTCTACCACCGTCAAGTCTGAGCGAGTAACAGAAACAGGACCTCCGCTCAATTCATTCAAAATAAAAATCCTTACTAAATGTAGTTTATGCTACATGAGATTCGATCTGCAACGCTTTGACTAACGGGAAAATCCACCCTGAAGTTTTAATTGACATTGTTTTATTTGGACAACTAGTCAGTAGGCTATAAACTGCTGGTCCATTGACACGGAATAACGGGCTATGAATTGGAAGCTTAGTTTAATTTTATTTAAAATGCATTAATTACAAGAAATGTAAACACAAGAAAATTATAGTGGTTGCAGTAGTTTGATACGAATACAATAGGCTACACATAAAAATGCACCCCACTCTGCAGAACACTTAAAAGAGTCATACACAGAGTACTCAAAACATTCTACAATGTTTCAGTACTGTCTGGATGTACTAGTTATCTCATTAGTACGTATCTTACTTTGCCTGACTGTAGCCTATCTCTAGATGTAGAAATGTGTTGCATTCCACTGCTCATGTAGTACATACCCGTGCACATTAGCCTACATTCCCAACATCTTTCCATAAACAGATTTGTTTTGCTGACTCTTATGCGGGACCATCTTCTATATTAGAAAGAAAATACTGTCTGCAAAAGGGTTGGCTAACAATAATTATCCTTTGGACCATGTGTAACTTGGTTTCAACAGGCAATCACTTAAAGCTGTGATGAGAAAGTACGGTATGCCAGTAAACTCACAATAGGTTACTAAAGAGCTCCAGAACTGGTTTCCACATTACATCATCACTACAGTAGAGCCTGTCAGTCTGCTTTTCATTTTGGTCTAATCAATAATCGTACAGTACTGGTTATTAAAGAAAAAACAACAATTGCAAATACCTAAGCCTACTTTGTTTTTACTTTATTTTTAGGTTCAGTGTTTTCCTTGTATAAATAATTAAAAAGCCTAAATGGTCTTTAACAAAATAAAATAGATTGAAAATTTCGATGTAATTCACAATAACATATAACACAGTCTGCATTTGTTACTGTTTTATGAAAAGAGGAAACACTTGACTTAACTGAAACAATGCTGTTCCTAAGTGACACTATGAGGCTTTTATTGTGAAGGCCCCATCTTCTTTCTTCTGGTTTAGGCGGCCGTCTAAAGCTGATTTGTGCAGTTCTCAGGTTGAGGCAGGGAGGGCAGCCGGCTTTCTTCCAACAATCACATATGCTACTACCGGCACAAAACCATGTAAGTAAACCTATTAACGCACAAAACTTCTCAGAAGTAATTTTACCCAGAAACACAATAATGACTTATTACCTGAACACAACATTAAAAGGAAGTCCACAAGCCGAAAATGCAGACTTACGTCTTTGTAGCCGATGTCAATCGTTAATTTGAACCTAAGTTAGGTCACAAAACAAAATAATGAGGTTATGCCCCAATTTGATAGTCGTACATTTTTATCTTCATGAAATATGTACAACACTAAAGCATAATGGTTTATCAGGAATGTATGAGCTGGGCTGCCCTCTGGCGAGTAAATGGGTTGTTGCAACTTAAAATACAATGCGCTCATACATACTGGATATCACACACACACACACACACACACACACACATATATAATACATACATATATATATATATATATATATATATATATATATATATATATATATATATATATATATATACATTTGTGTGCGTGTGTGTATGTGTGTGTAGATATATCTCCCCTTGTGTTGTGTCTTATTCATTTAGGTCCGTTTGTTTAGTTCTGTTTTGTTGTTGCTATTGTCAGTAGAGTTATAGTTTGTTGACCTCTTTTATCATAACTCCTGTTTTCCTATTTACCTCACTGCCTGGTCCTTGTACTGTACTGTATGCAAACTAGAAAAACTCCATCATTTTGAAATCATAACTATTGTGCTGGAGTTTATTGTAAATATTTTTTCTAACAAAATCAAACGAGTTGTGTATGGCTAAGATAAAGGCACCCAAAATATGCCAACAATAGAAACAGAGCCCTAACAATTAGTTTCATTAATACACTTAAGATAGGTTAGTGGTTTAAGAAAAATTGCTCTTCCAACAACCATACAATCACAAGCTAGCTCATACAACACTTCTTGTTTGTAATAATACCCACACAGTTACGCCCTAATCATGCCAAAATCCCGGTGGCTTTGTAGGGACGACAAGAACTAGTCTTCCCAGGAGATAAACCTATAATAATAAATCCCACTGTGTAAATATTTCCCATGATGAAAGAAAATAGTTGACATATCACAGTAAAAAAAAAAACACAGGTGGAAATAATAAAATGACAGGTCAATTCCATTTAACTGATTCAGTTTCAGGGTCTGGGTATTGTGCACGCTGCCTGACTTACTGGGACACTTGAATAGAACAGAGCCATTGTTATGTTATAAGTAACACCTGTGCTTTTCCTACTATGTCGAGTCAAAATGTGTGCTGTGAAAAAAAGGCCTGTTGTTTATCATTTTGTGTTAATAATTTTGTGTGATGTAATATTGTTTTTAAAGCCTGGCCTTTTTTCCCCTAAAGTCTGGACAAAGCAATAGTTTAGAGCTAAGTTGTTACATAGAGGTGACCTTGAGCCAGACAGTGGCCAACTACGGTTGTACTGGGCAACATAGCTGTGAATGTGTGGGGAGTGGGAGCTGGATCAGGTAAGGTGGAGAAGTTGTGCCCAGCAATGTAGTAAGACACACTGGACCTTAACGTAGTCTTTAACAGGTAAACCAGTGTGTATAAAAGGTTAATGGTCACTTGTCAAACACACACCATTTTCTATGACAACCCAAACTAGAATCATGTCTACACATGAGCTCTTTATAATAAATTATATTATATATTAAAACATTATAATTATATTATATATATATATATATACACACACACACACATACATGCATATATATATATATACAAATATATATATATTTTGGCTTGGCCAAACCAAATGACACACAATGAGAAACCAAGATGGAAACAACTGATAAAAAGAAAGCAAAACAAACCTAAACCCCCCTCCCTCCAACATGGCAGCACACGGTATGGCTCAATTGGCTATATATCATAGACAGTATAAGAAATGGACACAGCGACGCCATGTACTTTGACGTGGAGTGAAGTCTATTAGAAGCTAAAATATGAAGGTAAATTTGGTGCAAAACGTGAGAGTGCGTAGATGCGATGTGAGCACTAGTAAAATATGATTTGAGAGCTTGTAAAAACAATCTGTCCTCGTAGATGCGATGTGAGCACTTGTAGAATATGATTCGAGAGCTTGTAGAAAAAAATCTGTACTTGTTTTTTTTTTTTTCCACTTCAGTCACGTTTCCAATACAACCAAAAACTCTCAAATCATATTCTACAAGTGCTCACATCGCATCTACGTGTCTCACATTTTGCACCATATTTACTTTCATATGAACAACGTGTCTGAAAGTTGTAAGTCTTCTGCTAGCTGTGCCAAGAGAAAGCTCCATCATTCCCAATCAGCAGAGACGGAGAGCGTGAGGAGGAGCTGTCCATGAGCATAGTAGCAGAAGCAACTTTTGTTAATTGTTCTGGTTAATTACATTTTGCATAGCATTTATTTATTTTTAAATTAAACGCCAGTACACCATATTAAGTTAATGCAAAATATTGAGAAGAATGATATTCAAGAACTTGAATTGAATTCATACCCAATAGGTATTTGTAAGTACAAAACAGGCACAGGCTAATTATTGCTAACTAAAATGCTAGTTAACATTAGTAATTAAACTTGATTGTATTCCCCCATGTTCCCCCGGTTGCCTGCAAGCTTCTCCTGACTATACAGTAATTTGTCTACTATGGGAAAGAAAGTCGCGTGGTCATGACACAATCGTTTGCCAATTTTTACAAAAAACGGTTGCCACGGCGCTGTTACGTGAGTTACCAGGTAATGGAGCCTTTTAGACATTGTCATGTTTCTTTAGAAATAAACAATGGACAAATAGAGTCTTTAAACACTTCAGATGTAAAGTTATTCACTGTCAAAGGGGCGTCAAAATGAATGGATGTCAACGGAATTCTAGTGGAAGGTAATGGCTTGCTAGCCTCAGAATTGCCCTACAAGAGGTCGGCTTTCCGGATGCTTGCTTACCCTTTTGGATTTAAGAGTCCACCACCCTTGACCATGCCTTTTCTTCATCAGGAAGGACCTCCCTACCAGCATGGTAACAAATGACAAAACATCATCATTAATATAACAAAAAACATTACTTAACCATACAATGTGAACATGTGTGCACTCCATTTAAACATTGTAAGGCAAAGAGCAAATAAATGTGCAATTACAAATTATAAACAGTGTAATGTGTACTTTTGTGAACATTAATTGTTTGGGGTGTGGCTGACTGCAAAATAAATTAACCTGTGTACTTCACATAAAAGGGTGAAAATATGTACAATATATTACTCTGCTGGCTGTTACCATTGTGTGCATCACAAGTCCTAATTGTTATAGACTGTGTTTTATACCCTTTCCATGGTGTCTGTGTTTTTAGGGTAACACAATTACGGCTGTTTCAAATGGTGAGGAAAAGGTGAGTCACATTACATAATTATTGCCTTTTTATGACACAAGGGGGCAGCAACGACTCACATGGCACACTTTTATTTAGGGTGAGTCAGTTGGTCATTTTCAAGGGAAAAGGAAGAATTACTCACGTAGAGTGAGCACATTTGGGGGACCTCTATTGGAAAAAATAATAGTTCCCAAGATGACTGCTTTAAACAAAAGTTAAATGTTTGTATTTTATGTCATCACTGCACGTGGATACTTGCCTCTTTTTTTACTTTACCATGTAGACAGCTGGCCTTCACCATGATCAGAACCAGAAATATCAGTAGTTTTGCCAGCACATTTAAACAATCTCCACAGGCCACAGTTATGTGTGTGTGGTGCACCTCATCAGTAATATAGAAATGAGGCTATATGTCATATGCCATGTGCCTGACCTACTAGTGGGCAGGGGTTAAATGCTCTCTCTTAGAGTTCCCCTCATAACATTCTTATTGTCTGAAATTTGCTAAACATAAGCTGAGCACAAAGGGAGAAGCCATTGTAGTGTGTGGGGCTGGGTCCAGCATGCTTCCATTACTGCTCCTCTTATTTGATTAAATGTACCCTAACTCAGTCCAAACCCACACTGTGCTTAATCTCTTCACGGATGATAAGCGTGTAATAAAAAGCATATTGAACTTGAAAGGGTACTGTATGTGAATGCGTATAATCATGGATATCAAAATATCATCATTTGTTTAATTATGAGGTCTTGCCAAGAGGTAGGTAATTGCTTGAAAGAAATATGACTGAAATAGGATTGCAGTGTCTGAGATCTGACCTGGACCTTGGTTTGGCATATACATGGGGCGAGGGTCAGGCTTTAGGCCAACTTCCTGTTTTGCTTGTGTATGTAATAGTCAATAAAGAGAGCCTTATTTCACAAACCTAAATTATGACCCCCAAAAAAACATTACAGTGGACTACACATTTGATGGAGTGCTATTGAAATTACAGCCAGCAATTAACTGAATCATCGCTTAATGTAATTGAAGATGGGGTCATAAGGTTTGTGCATCACCTCTTATGCAATTTGTATCTTAATAGGGATGCATTGCACTGTTATGAAATTTAAGGAAATATTGTTAGTATAAATAAGGAGGCATTTTGGTATTGTTTTGGTTGTGAAATAAACTCAGGGTCATTAATATCCGCAGCAGGTCATATTTCTATCACTGATAGTGAGTTGATATATAACTGGCTTGCAGTGATTCTATCACACTGTCCCCAGAGGTCAGCCAAGTCTGACCGAGAAGTTGTACTCATTTAAAATATATACTACAGCATCAGAAGAACAGGTGCTGGCCCTTAATGATCCCTGTGGGAATTTGGTTTCATCTTTGATTAATTGTAATGTTAACAGGAGAAGAGTTATCCTAATAGCTTCTTGTTGCCAACCCTGCGGAAGTTTTTAGAGGGGCGAGAAAGGAAAGGGGTTTAAAAATAGACTCCATCAGTCCACGATGGGAAAAGTCCTGCCATTTTAATCCCGACAAAGCAATTTGCAGCTCATAATCAAGTGAACGGAAACATTTTATCGCATTTCCCTTTACAGTATAAGCTGACCAGTTCCGCCACATTCACAGCAGAAATGATCAGTCTAATGCTGATAAATGTTGGTTGGTTCATTTTCTCTGCTCAAACAAGGTCAGTTGGCACATAGCCAGTTATTGCTTGGATGTGATGTCCCATTATAAAAACCGACGATGTAAGTGTCTGGATGGAGAGATGGAGAGAATTTATCATACATTTGAAATAAAAAAATATATATATATATAAACAGTTTATATATTTTGTTTTGCATTTTAGAAAACCTCCAAATTGCAGTTATTGTATGTAGCCCAATGTAAATGTAATCACAAACACCTCTCCTCTGAAGCTCAGTCATTTGGACAGACTGATGACATGTATGTGACATTTGAGTGGCTGGAGGGTAAACAGAGGTCAGTGCGTGATGATTTTTCTCTGTAGATAGTTGACAGTCCATCTTTTCCTCGAATAGATGACGCTGGTGTGTATTTATAGACACGGTATTTCTAGACGTGTGATGAACCTCTGTTGACCAGAGGTCCTGTTAACAAACGCACGGTTCCTATTTACAAACCGTGGCAGTGTATCGACACAATTCTTTTGGCAAATTAAAGAATTATTGCATGTTACCTATTGTTTCGCAGGGTTGTCATTAAGATAGAAATCAGCAGTCACTGAAAACATCACGTAGATCACCGCGACAAGTTGATTACGTTGGAGATTCACCAGAGGATGCGTTCTGATAATAAACAGCTCTGTGTTGAGTAATGTTATCGAAATAGCCCAGATATGCAGCGGACAGAATGAAACGTCTAGTAGTTTTGCTCCAACAAGAGAGTAAGAAAAAAAAAACTCGTGCTAATTTGAACAATTGCCGGATTTTCTGCGAATCAAATCTTTGCATATTTTCCTGTTTGGAGCAGATGTATACCAAACAGTGGTGACCCCCACTCTCCTTTTCAATGGGGTTGGGGTGATGTGCGCCGCTTCTAAGTGGAAACTGTTGCTCTTCAATCTCAAACATTAGCGAGAATGCCAGGAATTCAATTGTGTGCAGGCATTGGGAAACCTGCAACCTGCGTGTGACTTGACCGGCCGGGTCGCATCGCCGGTGCCCCGTGGAGCATGCAAGCTGTCATAACCGGAACGAGACCAGGTACGCTCCTGTGTGTGTGTGTGTGTGTGTGTGTGTGTGTGTGTGTGTGTGTGTGTGTGTGTTAGCGCGCGTGATTGTGACGAAGAAGCGAGGGTCAAATGCGTTCCTTCTACAATGAGTTGACCTCATTCGTCTTGTTGATTATAATCTGTCATCTCGGAGAGCACAACAAAGGATACAATCACGGTCATTCAGTGCGCTCAGCGGAAAAGACGATTGGAAGCAAAACCGCATATCACGCTAAACCTTTTCACCTATAGTGCAAAAGTAATTAAAAATAAACATTTATTCATCGCCTATGAAATGTACCTATCTGTGTTTAACACTCAGGCTACACTATTCCTTAGGCCTACTATTAGGTAATAGCCTACAGCTTATTAGCTTATATCGAACATTTGTTTATAATTTTGTTTTGTTTAAGGTATAACTCACAAAAACGTCATGCTAAACTAAATGTCCGAACATCTGAACTATACAGACATGCACTGTGCCTACTATTTCTACAAAGGGTACAGTTTTCTTTTTTTTTCTTTTTTTCAACTTTATGTTTATTGTCTGTTTCTAATGGAATAGTGAAACGGCCCGGCACAGCTCAAATACATTTAAATATTTTATATTTAAGAACTAATTAATTTCGTTAGTGGTAGTCACATATTCAGACAAAGTACAATATATTTCCTAAATGAAACTACACATCCAAGCTGACACATCAGGTTAAAAGAAGAAGACTACATTCTAAAGCAGGCCTGATGGAGCCATGAACCTCGCTGGCCTTATCTCTGTGAGCCCCTGAGACATCCTGTATGCAGGCCCATTGTTCCCGGCCGACCGGCTGAACTGCCAACCTCTCTGCACAAATGCACACCTGCCGCACTCGAGTCCACACGGATATCTCAATGTATGGCCTATGCAGTGGAGATGTGGTGCTCATGGTTTGACACAAAAAGTGCATGTGTAATTAGGCTTGGTGTGTTACATGTTACGCAGGTGTTGCAATGATATTGCATGGGTAAAAGTTATGGGGACAATGTAACAGACCCCTTTTCCTGAAAAAAACAAAAACTGAACTTAACTAAAAGCAAGATAAAAACAAATATAGGCTACTGCAAAATCTACGATCATAAATTAGCCTGTTATAGCTATTATAGCCTATGTAAGGAAACAACTGCTGATATCTGTAAGCATATAGGGCCTACTAATAAAAGTGTCTGAGACTATTTATCAATAAATTCCACTTTTTTTGTCAAACAACAAAGAAAAAGCATTATATCAATCAATTAGGGAATATGTGTTAATTATGTAGGCTATTACGCCGAACATGAAAATCATTATATTAATCTTTGGATCTTTATTTAAGTATAGCCTAAAGGTTAGTTACACTCGCCGAGGCACAATTTCTTGAAAAAAAAAACTTTGTATTTGTTATTTTTGGTGGAGTGTTTAGAATACACGTGCCTTTTAAACGCGCTCTTATCTCGTTATTGTTTACAAAACATTAATGTGAGGAAGCAGAGAATATACACAGCTACATTTCAGCTCCCTCTGCACACAGGAGGATCAACAAGTGTCAGTGTTTCTCTGACCGCGATGGTTGAGTACTCCAGAAGCTGATGGCATCTTCATTTCATGGTTCTGTTTCTGCATACAGTTTTAATAGGCGGACGAGGTACGAAAGAGCTTGTTGGGCCCATTCATCCCGACGGCTACTGGACACACAGCGCTGACACAGTTTAGCCTATGGTCAACTATTTAACTCATAGCCTAGGAATACAACGATCCACACTTCCCATTTTTGCAGTGTTATTATGGTTTCATGCGAAATATGTCAGCGAGTGATAGAGTGAAATGCTCTCTCATTGCGTTCCCGTCCTTTAAATAAAAGTCAGCCAGAGATCATGCACCTCCATGTCTGTTGCATGTCTAATATAAAGTTATATAAATATATGTGTAGCTTATTATATGGACTCCAGCAAAAAATGAATTGTATTAAATGTTGTAAAAAGAAAACCTACTGATATAAAGATTAGTATTTCTTTTGCTGAAAATGACTTTACCTGCATTTTTTTTTTAATTAAAAGTGGCCAACTGACACACAAGAGAATATCAGTGATTAAAAACGCTTGGTTATTAATTGCAGTTTTAATCCGCAGTTTCCTTATCAATGCATACTGAATTTCCATCAAGCCGTTTAAAGATGGTAAACTTAAAAACAAATCTTTAAATCTGCAGAGGAGTACATGGACAAGTGGCCTACATCAAATCGAGAACGCTTTCAATTGGTGTTAATTGCCCAAACAACCCTTCACTAATTCTAACCAACGCACACTAATGATTTACCCACAATCATGTATCATCGCCCACTTACGATGATAGCAGCATTAGCTACAACTATACACACACACACACACACACACACACACACACACACACACACACACACACACACACACACACAAAAAGGTTAGTTTCAGAATCCCATTATTGTAGGCTAATATATCACAAAATGTAATAATGGGATTCCGAAGAAAAAAAACGTTATGCAAAGTCATATTCCAATATCCCACTATTGTTTTATTTCTTTGGATCATTAATATGCAAGAGTGTATGTGTGTGTTTTTGTGGGTGGATGATGAGCCTGTATTGACAGCACAGAGGGAGGATCGAGGTGGTATGCTACACCTCCTCTCGGTAGACTCTGACCAAATACGTCTGATCCCACAATCTAATATGTGATGTCAAAACAGTAAACTCATTCTAGCGAGACGCCCTTAAAGGTCAAATACAGAACCAGATGGCACTAATATGTCGCTGTGATAATATGAGTATGATTATAGGTTGACATCAGTCGGTTTATTAAGGCGTTTCACTCGTCAACATCAAGGCTATAGCTTTCCCTCTTCCGGGGCTCGCAGGAACGCGTCTCTACGTAATTCAACAGAAAAACAACAACGAATGAGGAGCTGTCCGTCTGAAAGTATACTTTCATCCTCCAGAGATGACACTCTGGCAACACACGGCAATATTTTGGCAAATTACTCTTTGATTGGACAGCATGGGACGAATGAAATGTTCTTCATGTGTGATGTCACATTTTGCGAATTTAAAAAAACATTATTATGATGGCCGATTTTTATTACACTTCCTGTCTGTGTTGACCTGATATCTTAAATGATTCTGTATTATTCAGTCGACACTACACCTGCATTGCTATTATCACAACTAATCCTATAAAACACTTCCAACTTCATCGTGATATTTAAAGGTTATATTATTATTATTATTATTATTATTATGCTGCTGCTGCTGATTTGCTGTTGCCATTTGATGAAAATTACATTTAGGAAAAATGATGGTAACCTTACATTCTTGTTCATGATCACACATCCAACGCAAACGCAAAGACTAAGGGTGTAGTTCGTCGCATTTGATCTGATCTGTGTTTTTGTTTCTCTTGTCGTGGAATTAAGACATAAATAATATAATAAAATAATATATACCCAATAACGATCCTCTATGCATCGCCATTAATCTACTGACGTAGTATAATTTGTAAATAATATCAAACACAAATGAAATTCAATATTAAAAAGAAACCTTAGCAGGGCCGGAGCGGTTACGCAGTAACATTTTAAATATTCTAGTCAAACAGACATCAGTCGCTGTGGGACATTTTAATCAATGACACTGTAAATTATTATTTTTAGTATTATCTATTTATTATTATAGATAAAAAAGTTATATTTATATCTGTTTTTCTATACATTTTCCAAGGGACAAAATGGCTGAATATCATACATTTTACGCGATAAACAGGGGAATAGGTACAAAGCCAAAACTCATAACCCTGCACATTGGTTTACCTATGATGATATATTTCCATTTCTGACCAAACTGCTTCATGTTAACAATATAGTAGCCTACCTTTATGCTGGATTGCATTCACAGAGTTCTTTATTGTTGATTGCTGATTGTCCAGCGCCAACAGTGGTTATCACAGTCTAGAGCATAAAACAGATTGCTTCATGACCACTGTATTACTTTAAGAAATACAAGTTTATTAAGAAATTCACAAACCTGGAAAAGAGGGGAAAGTGCTAATTAAAATGAAACATGGCCCCAACATGAATGAGATAATATAGCTAATCACGTTTATAAAAAAAATAATAATCAGAAAGAATAACAAATCCTGGCACTGGCTGGCGTCATACTGGAAATTATATTATACATACATGTTGGATCAAGAAATATGAAACACCCTGAATTGTATTGTTGGCATTATGATGGATCTCTTCCCTCACTTTCACCTTTTTAACCCAACAAAGTTCACAACCTTGGCAGGAAGTGAATTTTCGACATGCAGGCCTTGCTCAGAGCAAGTTACGAAGAGGGCCAAATTGAGTTTGATTCAAATACAAATTAAATTACTGACTTAAGTAGGGCATCTTAGATGCACGTACATTTGGCAATATTTGGATAAGCCGTGCGTAAAGTTGAGAAAAACCATTACGCATACCAATAACACACAGCTGAAGCAATGTCAGCGATGTCTATCCCCGTGCAAATGAAAATATTTTCATAGGCACAACAATTATGACTACAATACCGAGTTGTGGCCATCAGTCCAAGTGTAACACAGGCGCACCCAGAGGTTGTGCTACCTGATGTGTCCTGATGACTTCTTTACCTCCCTATTCCATTTTGTAAAACTTTGCATACCTCCCCTTTGGCATTCATGTCAGCTGGACCCACACAGCTCGTCAGATTAGTCTCTTCAAAATACTATTGGTTCTGTTTTGAAATCACAGGCATTAACTCTTACTCTCAGAGTCCTCATTTTGCAGACCATTTGGTAAACTTTAAATATCAATCCTCGTGTGTAACGCCGAGTGTTTGGTCTCGTGTTCCCAATAAGAGCAGTGCATCATCGAGAGCTCCGCCGGCTGGCGGGAGCAGGCGAACTGAAGGCCCGCTCCGTTACTGGAGGAGACCGGAGGTGGTGCCGCGGTGGCCGGGCTCAGCTGCTGGGCATGGTGGGGATGCGCGGGGTGGTGATGGTGACTCATGCCGTTGTAAGAGTTCACCATGCTGGGGAGCCCCATGCTCTGCACCCGGGAGTAGGGGTTATAAGATGAGGGGGCCGACAGTCCCTTCACGTTAACTGATCCCACGTTGCCGCTGGCCATTTGACAGGACGTGTAGGACATCGGAGTCGGCGGCTGGCCTAGCGACCAGGAGTTGTTCATGAAGCTAGACTGCAGGTACTTGGGTGGGGACAGGTAGCCGTAGCCGTCTCCTCCAAACAAGGACTTCCCCGGCTGGAAATGCGTCGGTGGAGGTCTAAACGGCCGCTTCATCCTGCGGCGTCTCCTGTAGTTCCCCTTCTCAAACATGTCCTCACAGGCTGGGTCGAGTGTCCAGTAATTCCCCTTTCTCTCTCCGCCGCCCTCCCGCGGAACTTTAATGAAGCATTCGTTGAGACTCAGGTTGTGTCTGATACTGTTCTGCCAACCTTTTTTATTTTTCTCATAGAAGGGAAACTTCGTTATTATATACTGGTAAATACCGGACAGAGTGAGGCGCTTCTCTGTGCTCTCTCGAATGGCCATGGCAATGAGAGCGACATAGGAGTACGGTGGTTTCTGGGATGGATCCGGCTTCTCTGGGACTTTGTCCTGGACCGGCTCTTCTTTAGGTCGCTCCTTCTCTTTGGTTGTGTTGGTGTCGTGGATCATTAAGGTCATTGCGTCATCCTCCTGGTTTTGGTAAGTGGCCATCATTGCGCACACCAAAACAAAACAAGTCCAATCCAAATGCCTAAAGGCAAACCTTTTAATGGTGGTCGCTCGATGAGAAAAATGATGTGTTGCAGAGCCCCAGGATGCACGGCAAATTGAAAGCTGTCTTCCGAACTGCGCACAGAGAAATCTTTATTTTTTACGGCTCAGTAGGTGACATGCACAAGACCTTCCTCTCTGTTCAACGGGGATTTTGCTAAACTGGTCTCTGATACAAGCGCAACCCAAGTTGTGGTTTGTGAGTCAGTAAGCCCAGCCCTTTCCTCTTTTTTTCAGGTCCACTGACAGGCTGCTTTTGCTCCAATGCACTCCCCGAAGCGACGTTGTGCGTCGTGATTTGTGCGTATTTGAGTTCCGCCTCCAGTAGTTACAGTGAATGAAAAAATAATCGCCTCTTCTAAATATGTTAAAATACGTTTTATCGCACTCGGGTCAAAAATAGCACACTATGGACATTCAATTAGGTTATATTTTCATTCAAACAGTATAAAATCCCTAAGAAACATGTCCAGTGCTGGAAGGAACTGTATCATTTCATTTGCATAAAAGGTTCATATATTTGTCTTATTTTTACTTTTTGGACTAAGAATGAAACGCACATAAGAAAAGAAAGAAAGAGAGGTGTTTGGCATATTTTCGTGCACAATGCCACCGAAAATGAAATATTTGAAAGAACCACTTTAAAAATAAATACATAAACAAATAGCTATCTTTAGATTTGTATCCCATGCATTGACACAATTGAATCTTATATATATTCAATGTGTGCCTTTTGGAGAAATGGTTGTTTCTACAAAATCAGTACCAAACAACTTTAGTCAAACTATAGCCTAGCCATACTGTATTTGAGTGAGCTCTGTCAAATGGAGGCTATTACTCCCTCATCTCAGACCAAAGACAGGCGCATTTCCAAACACAGCACTAAGAAAACCTGGATAGATAGAGCTGCTTAATTAGTTCACATAGACAAGGAAGTGCAACGAAAGGTATACATTTCTCTGGCCACCCATGAGGGTCCCCTCGGCTTTCTCCGGGAGTGTATTTCCGTGCTCTGGGAGTGTGTGCAGGTGGAACAGCATTGGCATGTGTGTCATCACCCTGCAGCCAGTCTGCAGCCTGGCCACAGCAGCTGAACCGCGGTGAGAGCCAACCATCTCTCATCGTGCAATTATCACAGACTCACCGTTTCAAGCGTTACAGCGCGATGTTATTTCTTGTTTCAATGTCTTTTTCACATGTTTAAGACAGAGAGCATTTCCCGTTAATCTCAACACCACTGTTATGCCTCTGCATAAGTATTTGGCTTAGTTTAAACATGACATCATTCAATATGTTAATTAGTACAGTTATCAAATAACACGGCAAGAGATAAACCCACGTAGGCCTATTAATGTGCAGATCAATACCATGATTACAATATTTTTTTTTATCCAATAGCCTAGGCTACTATTAATATTTCAAAATGGATAGCCTGTCGCATAAATGCTTGTTTATGACAGAGGACACCAGTGTGAAAAAGAATTGTTTCGTGTAATGAAAGAGAGTTGATAAAGCCTTGGGGTTTTTCTTCTTCATTTTGGTGCTAAATGTAATTTAGGATAGGCTACTGTTCATTTACACGGGACAGACATATGGTGAAGTTGTATGTAGGATTGTCACAAAAAAGCAGAGACCACAAAACAGCCCCCCCCCCCCCCCCCCCCCCCCCCCCCCCCCCCCCCCCCCCCCCCCCCCCCCCCCCCCCCCCCCTTTGTATGATTGCCCGCTAGTGTTTAGGTTTACCTCGTGATTTCGGGAGTTGTTTAGTCTTCTTTTATTGTTCCAGAGAAAGTTGTGGTCTTCTCGTTCCCTGCTTCTGCACTTGTAATCTATAAACATAGAAGTAGAAATCACCCAACAAACGTTTGAGGGAAGACCTTTCAAAGTGACATTTTGTTTAAATTTTGTCATATTGGTTCTTTTACATGGATATTTGGGCATTTGCATTGAACTAGCCTACTAAAACCTTTGAAGAAATATGTGAAAATAGGAATAAGAACATGAAAAATAAGAAAGTCAAATTGTTTAAGCCCGAGGCTATAGCTTGAAGATATTATTTATTCATAATTTTGGCTAGTTATCAATGTGGTTCTCCCCTAGGCTTCACCCTGAAAACACCGTTATAAGCTAGCTAGCCTATAGCCTAGCGTTAGCTTAAATGCTTCGTAGCCAGAAATGTCCCTATAACAGAGAGCCTAAGGTTATTCCAAAGTCAAAGGTTGTCAGTCTTCCAGGTATTTATGTCATAGACCGTGGCAGTCTATGAGTTATGTTAATAAAAAATAGGCCCACTCCCATTACCTGTTGTGAGAAAGTTTCATGCTAGATGTCCTCAAACGTGACTAGCCTGATTCATGGCCTATTTCACCTGGACGACAACTGAGCATTACAAAGTTTGACTTAAAGCTACATATTTTTTTCTCTATTGCAAATGGGAATAGCCTAGCTAGCTTACATGACAATTTAGGCCTAAAGGTAGATTGTCTCATCAGGTTAACGCTTTTTTCAGTCTTGCAATGACCCCCAATGCCCCCCCCCCCCATCTCCTTCATTACTACCTGTAACGTTCGGGTCTGAGCAGCCGCAGTCACGCGCGTCACGTCACAACAAAGCTGAAAACTAGCATGTCGACAATCCGTAAACAAACAAGGAGCCTGAAACTTGAACTGGTTGTAAGCTTCAGTGAGGCGCTGAGGAATGTTAATAATTTGATAGTAGCCTATTTTCATAGGCAGGGGCCTTAATAGGCAAAAAACAAACACATAAACAATATGCCTAAACTAATAATTAAAATTAAATAAATAACATAAAAGTAACGTATGGCTGCAAGGCATAGGCCTGGGCCTATAGGCTCATTGCGAAATGGGCTCTTGGGGGATATTAGATCTGCACTGAAAGTTTATTTTTGACACATATTTTCCCAAAATTCCGTCAATTTTGAATTTATTTTTTACTATGAAGAAAAATAGCCATCAACAACTTTGCAATTGACAGCCTAGACATAAAAAAAGAAAGAAAACGGTTGTTTTGAACCACACATTTTAAAAAGCAGCGCTGCTTTTTGTCTGCTGTTCACGTGTGCGCACACGTGAGCAAAAACACATGAGTAAGCAACTGTTATTATTGGTCTGTTATTATTATTTTTTTAGTTAATTTGACTTTATTTATTTAGGCTAACACGTTTGCATGACATAGGGCCTAGTGTATCCTGTGAAAATCATTGTTCCTCGTGGTAAAAGTGTTGGGGCTGCACGAGATGACTGAGACAGGGCACTCGAGTGACTGAGAAGGCTAGACAGAGTCCGTGTTTTGTTCTTAGATAAATATAGCCTACATCCTCTGAACGTCTTTCAACACCTCTCGAATAAACGCTCCAATGAAAAAAAAAATCCAACAAGCCGCCCCTCACTCCTCACGCACTTCTAATCAAATTAGTTTGCATTCATGAAGGCCTAAAATGTAGACAATATGCTATCGTCATATATCACAGGCCTATGTGGATCAATATCTCCCATATTTCAGTGATAACTTAAGGCTTGTCTGTAGGTTTATCTGTTGTCAAAATCACAGGCCTCCGTTCCCCTAACCTCCCAACGCGCAGCATTGCGTGTGGTAGGTGATAGACTGAAGAGCCATCATTGCAACGGGCTGTAATGTAATTTGAAAGAGTGGAATTCCTGTCCTCGCGCACTTCCTGCCCTCGCAGGTCTAGGACTAGGATGTTTATGATAGCTCGTGCGGGTGGAATGCAGCGGACGGATTCGCCGGGTCAGGTCGGGACCGGAGAACAAGCACCCGGACTGGAAAGGCTTCAGGCAGGCTCTGGCAACATGGTAGGACCAGAAAACTGTCGACAAAGCTACATTTCTGTTGTGTAATGTACGCTATTATTATTATTATTATTATTATTATTTAAATTATTATTATTATTATTATTATTATTAATAGTAGGCTAGTAGTAGTAGTAGCCTATAAGTATTTGCCTATCCATATTTAAATCATACTGCAATGTCCTGTCATACAATATAGGCCTACTAGTCTAACTATAATCTAAAATAACCACTCTATTATAATACACAATTGTTTAAAAAAAATAGGTTATTCATACGAATATTGTTATTGTTATTGTTCTTCTTCTTCTTTTTCTTCTTCTTCTTATTAATTAGTATTATTATTAATTGTAGTATAGTAGCAGATTGTAGGCTATTATTGGTAGTATTAGTTGAATTGTTTAAACCATTTTTATTTTTCAACTACCTACTATTATTAAATGAAAATTCTCCCACACCTTAATTTCTTTTACTAAGTCAGCCTATACACTGGTTTATTTTTTTTCATGGGAACCTCTGCGGTGTAAAGAGGGTAATGTCCCAAGGATGCACACAATGAATGGAACTTTATTCTGTGTCTTTTGTACACATACACATCCTCTGATATAGCTGTAGCTAAATAAAACAATCACTTATGTGTTTTTGAAAATGAATTGCATTGATTATGATATTCCTGAATGTTATATGATTAGATGGGTTATTGACTGTTTGGTGGGAGAATATGCTAAAATGAAAGTAATGCAAAACACAAGATGCTTTTTTGACGTGAGATTAATTTAACAGCTAAATGGAATGATGGTAACCAGACTCAATACATGATTTAAATTTAATGTCAGTGTCAAGCAGCCTGTTGTGATACCTAAGCATTTGTTTATTTTAATTCATGTAAAAAATGACTCAACTTTTCCACAGCGTTTTCAATTGTTTCTGTGCTGTATTCTTTAAGCTGTGAACTTTGCACGTCATTTTCGTACCACAGTGTACTGTGGTATGACAATAAAGAAATCTTCAATCTTGAATCTTGATTCTCTTTTCTAATGTAGTTTTCATTGCATGCATGCTAAACTAAGATTATTGAAACACACCTAAGGAAGAGTTAATCTGTGTTGATTGCAAATCAATCACATGTATGTGTGTTAAACATAGACAGTATAAAACAGTGTTAAAACATGCTATATTGTTTCATGAAGTGCGTTGGTGCTTTTGCCCTGGACATCCAACTGGATGTCCCAGTTCAATCTCTCTGGGTTGCTCTCTGGTTCATTTGCATCTGGCTTGCTTGCATTATTAAACATCAACAAGACATCTCTTCTCCTCAATGGAATCCTTATGAGGTGCAGGAAAGAGATGGGAGATGGGGGGATGCAGGGTTAGAGGGATGAGGTGGACAGGAAGAAGAAGGATGTACCCTCAGCCCTTATGCTGTGTCTCCTACATGGCTCTTGTTCCTCTCAGAAAGAAGAGAGAGATAGAGCAAATAAACACTGACCACCAGATTCCACTCATCTCCTTTGCATTCCCGCCCGCATGGATTAAGGTTTGGGGTTGGATGCGGATGAGGAGGGGGAGGCATATGCAGATGTGCACATGGTTTCACTTTTGAGGTGTATATGCATGTGCTCCTATTAAAAAAAAAAAAAGAAGCGCATTAAGGGGAATGCTCGGCGGGTGGTGTGTGAGGGACAGTTCCTTACTTTGTACAATCCATCAACTCTCCTTCAAACACTCAGATTATTGTGTGA
>NC_048409.1:22776516-22779345 GCF_013103735.1 Etheostoma cragini
CCTCCTGCACCTCTAAACCAATGCCCCTTCATTTCTTTTGGTGGTCCAGTGTGTTTCTTATCGGCTGCAGGAAGCCATATGGGAAGCTCTTTGGCTTCCACAGTAACTTCTCTGACATGAACATGGTCCATCAAAAAGCAAAGGTGCCCTGAATTTGGTTTTACAGGATAAGTTACAGTTTCTGAATCATTCTAATATACAACATCATCAATAACGCTTTTGTTTTCAAGTTTGAATCTTTGCAAAATTCATTTACACATCTAAACCACACAACACAAAATAACACTTCCATTTGCAAATTTCACTTTTGACGGGTTTTTATCCCTCACTTTAGTGAGGCATGATATTGCATGAAGTGAATAAGAAACATATGTGAGTATTTGTGGGTATGTTAGTTAAATGTCTATGTAGATGTGAAGAGCAGAAATCCATGACGGGCAATCATTTCTTCTTCCAGGGCAATTCTAGAAAAATGAAGTACGGAAAGTGATTGATGAGATAAGGTAGAAGGAAAGAGGAGAGAACGATTGCAGGAGAAGTCAGAGTGAGGAGGGAGGTGAAGAGAGAGGACGGAGCAGAGGAGAGCCACATTGTGTTCTTGCTAACCTTTGCAAAGAGGTGAAGTGCTGCAGCCTCCTGCCAACAACATTCTCTTTGAGGTTTTCTTGAACTGCTGCCAGGGCTCAAATGATTCACAGGAGCAGAAGTGTGTGTGTACTGTATATGTGCCCGAGCTGAGGGAGAGCGTTTGATTCAAAAAGTAGATTTTGTGTGTGTGTGTACAAACTGTATGTTTATGTGAGAGAAAAAGAAGGTGAGGTGGTGATTATCAAAGCTTTGAGTTGACTAGTCAGATTTTTCCCTCCTCACAATATAAACTTCCTCAAAACTCGAGGGAAAAACCTTTCCCTCCTCTGAAACAGCTTAAATAGGCACAACCCTCACACTTTAAAATCCCTAAGTAAGCTCAAACCCATTTCCACATCTTCATCCCGGCTGGGGATAAGATTTCAGGCCAAATCAAAACAAGTCACTTCGTTAGAGTTAATTACACAGGTAGTCTACCTCGCTGGGCAAACAAACATGGCTGCCAGCTGACACCCTGAAGACAGATCAAAGTGTTGGCTTGACAAGGAACGGGAGGAGAACATTCAAACGCGGGCTTGTTATCCACTCACACAGTCAATTTCTTTTACCATGAGCACGACAAGCTGTATGAATGTGTTTACGGTAGCGCGCATACAAGGACGTGTGCACATCACACACCATCTTCTTCACACACTGCCTACATGCAGGCAGGGGATTTTGCAGTTGAAAGATTGAGAGGAATCAGAGGTGAATAGAGCAACATTTACAGTTGAGCTGCACATGAGAATAGTGTGTGTTAATGGTGCAGAACAGCAGAGATGTAATGCATATTCTGCATGTGGTGGCAATCTGCTTTGGTGGTCTGTGTGTTAGCCTGGTGAGAAATGATGTCAGACATGGTGGATGTGTTACCTGTCAATGTGGTTGTATTTTTTATTGACTCCTCTGATACAATAGGCACTTTTTAATGCCTTGTTCCCCTTGTTTTTGTCATCTTAACTTTTTTTTTACTGACAGTTACTCTTGAAACCTTTTATCCATGAATACTAAAACAAAGATGACTAGTTCTTTTAAATGACCTGTTCAGGTTTATTTTCAAGCACTTGCCAGAACACAAGAACTACTCAGCACACATGTGCTGTTCTGTTTCTCTTGCGTACACTACCCTGCAGCCTCCCTTTGAACATGTTGTCAAGGCAACCAGGCAAGGTTATTTTTCCTGTCCTTAACATGCCTACCCGTGTATACAATAGAGGAGAGTGTATATGGGTTGCTGTGAATAAGGTAAGAGATGTTATCTAATTGCCACATGGAAAGAGAGCAACTGGTGGCCAGCCAGTCACCACTGAACACCAGCTGTCCATATGGTCTTTCTACTTGCTCTGTCTCTCTCTCTGTCTCTCTTTCTCTTTCTCATCATCTCGTCAGTGTTCTCTATTATTCTTAGGTTGCTCCTTTATCTCTCCATCTTCTGATTATTTATTAAGCATGGGTATAGCTTGGGGTCCATACTGTGCTACTTTGCTAATGACAATCTCAATGATTAGGGCCATATAAACGGCTGTAAGAGATGGCTCCCATGCATGTTGAAGCTTAATATGCTGCGACAGTACATGTTGGTCAAACTTAAAAAGAAAATAAGTTGTTGGACATAGAAAGAGTGCAGCATTACAGACATAATGACACAATTTTTATCATGCTTTATAATCTAAGATTTGAGTGTGTATAACAGTATATTTTACCTTACTGACCTTGTGATGGAAAATCCAAAATCAGGGACACTTTTTTACCACTGATATAAACTAAACAATTTGAGTATATCAATCAAGTACCAAACATTTGAGTCAATCCCAGACTGTTCATTTTGAATTTGGACATTGTTTTCTTTCACAAATGCTGAGAGATGGCCGAGTCCCCCCCGGCGGACTTCAAACAATTCCAGTGAATATAGTTTGAAGATGAGATCTTGAGACCACATGTACAAAACACCCTGTGCTCGGCTAACAGAGGGTCATTCTGTTAGATCCGCCAGCACACAGCACACAGCACACCACACAAACCTCCCCAATTCCAGCTCTCCTCCCTCCCTCATGACCACAATAACAAAAGGAAACCTAGGCATTGGAACACACGTACACAAGCACGATAACACATATAAATCACTCACATTAAAAACACAACTCACACACACACACTCACACACATACACACACATACACACACACACACACACACACACAC
>NC_048409.1:22779381-22812267 GCF_013103735.1 Etheostoma cragini
ACACAATCACACACATACACACACACACACACACACACACACACACACACATACACACACACACACACACAAACAGTGGCTGTGGTAACCTTGGCTATGGTTTAAGAGTGGGCCAGCCGGGAGCAGAGGATGAGAGGAGAGTTTAGGGTTACTGTTTCCAACTGGAACACATCAGAATCCCCTCCGGCTCCACTTGGACCAGTCATAAACACCTAATTATAGCTGGAAAATAAAGATGTGGCTAATAGGAATCTTAATCCCTCTAAGCTCAGCATATAACTCATTCATATCCCGTACAGACACCATATTTTTTAAGGTTTTGGCTGTGATTCTGTTCTACATTATATTTGGTACACTAATAGTAGTATAGTATTATTAATAGTATTTTACTTATAATTGATCAGTACATGTTCAGGTAACCTTTGCATGAAAGTTCTGCATAGTACTCGCAGACGGCGGTAAAGATAAAGGACATGAAAAAATGTCAATGTAATCAATGCAAGTTAAGTGAGCTAAATAAGATGTTCTCTTTGCAACAAGAAGTAAAATGAGAAATATTTTATTTTTAAAGAAACTTTAACTGAAAAAGTGACAAAAAAAGCATTTTGTATAAGTGTGATTAAGGGGATCACTTAAAAGTATTTATCCTGTCATTCATATGTCTTGACATAACTGATAATGTGACGGTGATGTATTGGTGTTAAGAGTGTTACATATTGCATTTTTAGGTGAGCAAAATGGCCATCTATTATGGTGTAAAATGAAATTCTTAGTCTTATTATTAACAAACTACACAAAATTAGTACTGCAGTGATGAAGAGTTACAGACTAGTTTGTGTGAAACAGGTGGCTGTCAGAATTTGAGATCGTGCAAGGTGACATCCATCACTGTTTGATTCAGTGTCACGGAGGAAAAGAGGAGTATTAGAAGGGTGAACATGTCCCAGGGAGAGCAGACCAGGGTGAGGGCTGAAAAGGGGGGGATTAAAGGAGGGAGAGAGCACTTCCTTTAGTGTGATTTCCCCCAAGGGCAGAGAAGAGGTGAGGGGCTGCTCCCCTGACAGATCTGAAGATGTCCTGTTTTGCTTTTCCTCTGCTCTCCCTCTTCCTGCAGGAAGCAACATCACGCTGGGCACCAAAGCTTTGGCAAGCATTGGCCATTCAGATCTGGTTCTGATGTGTGCAGTCCATAGATGTAATGGTACAAAAACGGATAGACTTACAGATGTGCAAAAGTCAAAAGTAATTGACATGAGATAGTGAACAAGTACTGCAAGGGGTCGAGCAACTGTATTTCTGTCTTTGGTTGAACAGTTGAATTTTATAACATGTCATTTCAAGAAATGGTCTTTAAAATGAACTGCCTGAGGAATCTGCAACTTCCACTGTAAGATGTAAGGCAATATACACATGGAAACACACACACACACACACACACACACACAAACACACACACACACACACACACACACATACACACACACTCAAACTCTGACGTCTGAGACTTTTGTTCTCATGTCTGTCTGCACTTTTGCATTTCACACTGACATCATTACCAATACACACCCGCACAAAGACTTTGTGGCCAGGGGTCTCCCAGGACAAACTTATGCTCTTGGATTATCTATCTAGGGCCAGGCCTGCTCTTTCTCTTCCTCTTTATCTTCCTCTTTCTCTTCCTCTTTCTCTCTCTCCCTTTTGTACATCACCTACATTTCTCTCTCTCTCTCCTCTGACCATTCATTCACACTGGGTGCCTCTGTGTGGGTTTTCCTCTCATTCTCAGTGAGAGACTTTATCTCTGGATCAGATAAGGCTTTGGTACTGGTCTTAAACCTTCAGCAGATCTGTCCAAACACATGAGCTCATGGTGAGAGCGCCGCTGCTGCTTGTTAACTCCATGAGCTAATATAGAGTCCATGTGTTTGGTATTCATGCTGTGTGGAGGTGTGGTGGGCCATGGTTTCTTTCTTCATCTCTGTCTAGCCTTTTTCTCATCCTATGTATCCTTATTTGCAATTCAAGTTCTCAGTTTTGAGCATTTTGGCCATGTCTATTTTTTTATTCTCACTATTTGCTATCTCACTTTCTCTTGATCAGCTACATGACTCTAACAGCTTGAATTTGATCATGTTAACACTATCAGATGTGGAGATCTCAAACACAGAGCGTTGTCAAGACAACAAAGCTGTAGCCACACAGGTAGAGCTGGGCTCGACCTGCATGATGGTCTCTTTGGTGATGTGTGTATAAGTTGTCTAGTAAGAGATTGGGTGAACAAAAGGGTTTGTATATATTTATATATGTGTGTATTTCACAGTCTGGCACAAATAGAACAATGCCTGGCTATGTGAATTCCGTGTGTGCACGTGTATTTCATCACCCTGTGTGGCTGTTTGGCGACTGGCTTGTGTGTGTGTGTGTGTGTGTGTATTACATCCCTGCGGGGAAAGGAGGGGGTCCGTTAGGAGAGGACTAAGGTTACCCCCTGATAGAGGCAGCGCAGGGTCATCCCGCGGCGGGACACTTCTCAGGGGCGACCTTGCCGCCCCTCATGGCCCCCCGAGCAGACGGAACTTCTGAGGAGAGAAGAGGAAGGACCAGTGGAGAGACCCCCGGAGTACAGGACCCCTGGTCTGCCCCAGACCCCGGACCCCAACCCCGCCAGGGCCCGACCCAGGCCCAATGTGTTCCCAATCAGGAGTAATACAAACAATACTTTTATTAAAGAGAGGAGGTTGCTGAAGCCAGACACACACACACATGCACACATATACACACACACACACACACACACACACACACACACACACACACACACACACACACACAGATGCACAAATACACACACACACACACACACACACACACACACACACTCACACACATTAACAGTAAATACCTGTAATCTGCAACATTCTGCATTGCTGTTACATCAATATTTTCTCCCAAAATGCATTGCCACTTACAGTGTGATCCTGTATGACATAAAGGTTTACAGTGCTCACACACACACATATACACACACACACGCACACAAACACACACACACACACACATTTCTTCCCTAATTATAAATAGGAGCTACATTTATGCTTTATTAACGCAAAGGTTAAGCAGCTGTAAATCAGATATAGTTAAAAACTGTCAAATCAGTATTATCACCATCACCCATGACCCAAACTCCTGCCTTCCTTTTCCTCCGCCTCGCCTTTTCTCTCCTCCATTCTTCTTGGTCTCATCCGGGAAAACAAACGGAGGGATTAGGGATTTGTGGAGCGGTAATGGGAGCCAGGTGGAGGAGTGTGACTGTGGGGGTCTCCTGCCAGATTAGGGGGAGCAGCAAGCCCCAATCCCTCACACTTCTTCCTAAAAGCAGCTAATGTTTCTTTTGAAGAAATAATCCCATTTGGTCATCTAATAACACTTGGCAATTATAAGCCTTTGCAGGGCATGTATGGTATTACCAGAACTTGCTACCAGCAAGGGGAGATGGAAGGAGATTAAAAAGTGAGGAATAAAGAGAATTTATCAAGTGTGATGAATATGCATCTTCACTGATTCTATGGAGACAACACATTACAATGCATGTGCAACAATGGTTCACTGCTGTGTTCAGTGCTTTCACACTGAAACAGTGTGAAAATTATACCATCAAAGGATGTTGCAGACTAAACCAGCATGATTTTGTGACAGGAAAGTACATACTACGTACAATAGGTATATAAATTAGATACTATGTAATTTGCTGTGAAGTGAAGCTCTAAATCTTAACAATCCTACTGTGACTTTGGAATGCCACTGCCAAATAAACTTCGCGAGTCAACAAATTTTTTTTTCCAAAGATTTAATTGTTCACTATCGCTTTCCAAGATCTTCCTTCGGCTTTGCCACCATCCTTACTTTATTAGAAACTTTGAGCAGCTGTGGGTGCACATCAACATTACACTCATGGGTGTTTTTTGGTAAGCATGCTGTGTTTTTTTGTGTACTTAGTGTTCTTTATTTTGTTATGTTTTCTAGTGTGAACACACCATATGCTCTAAAACTGGTAGAGTTAGTATGAATTAGGGATACAGCTCAGAATGATGTCACACATTTGGCCTAAAAACGTTGCCCCCTTGTGGACCGCTGCAGAGAATAAACAGCTTTACAGAAAGCTTTCGCTGACAGTCTAACTGACTGATCCCAGGCTGATAAGAGTCTGTTTGGTTTGTTTTGAAGATGTGTTATTCCAAACAGCCCATGTCTGTTAAGAGAGAGTGCAAAACACAGAGCTTAACTAGCTGAGAGGAGAAATGGTAAAACGTTTAAGTATTGGAAATGCGTTCTAATTTAAAATCCATATTAGGAGGTAGGGTCATGCTCAAAATGATTAAACAATTACCAGATTTTAGGCTGTGGGTGTGTGACAGCCCAACATTAGAATCTGAGAAAGGTCCTTCCTCCAATAACACACACACAGGCACGTTTATGCATCTGTTGCCACTTCAGACCCCCCCTTCTCTTAAATCTTAAGTAAGCCGGATGGAAGGGAAGAATTAACCCCTATGCAGAGGGAGGTGAATTAGAAGTCAGACTTTTCACACCTTCTCTGCTTAGCGCACAGAGACACACACATTTACACACATTCTCCATCTTAGCTCAAGCGTAGTATCCAGTAGACGATGAAGAAGTGTGTATGTGTGTGTGTGTGTGTGTGTGTGTGTGTGTGTATTTTGGGGAACTTATCATGTAACACCCCCTTATGAGCTTCTGTCTCTTCATCATCTGAAGTCTGTTTGTCTTTATGAGGGGAATCCCTCCTATCACAAAATCAGTGTGAGCGAGTCCTAGCACCATGTGCCATAGGTTTTCAGAAAGAAACAAGTTTTTTGTGATTCAGAGGACGTCTAGACAAATCAAACAAAGGAAAATACATATTTAGTGGAGACGTCATAAAATCGGGTTCAAAAAAGTTGAAAAAAGCGCAGTTTCCTTCTGATCAACAGAAGCGGCTAGCAAAAAACAAAAACATGCTCGTCATGACAAGTCTAACTTGTTTGAGCTAAACTTAGGAATGGCCCACATCAGGTCTCCTCGGTTTGCTAACTGTAAGTTGAAAAGGTCAATGTCACGTCAACTGATTAGCTTAGAGCTGAGCTGGGCTAAATGAAAGGCGGCTGGCTAAAATAATCAACTGTAAAGAGTTTATTGGTGATTGAGAAGGAAAGAAAACACTTCTCCTCTCCTTTGTATTGCTCCCTTCTTCCCTCCTCTCTGCACGCTTTTGTCGAGGGCCCAGATAGTTCTGTAAGCGAGCGGCGGAGAACGTTGGTGTGTTATACATCAAAGGCCAGCACGCGCACATGGAGGAACACGCCTGGAGTAAAAGGGCCACAAAAAACAAACACCGCCCTTTGTTCCAAGAGCTGAGGTCTGTTTCGGCCATGATTAGAGAAAAAAGCAAGGGAAGAGGAGGCTGCAAGTGCGCAGAGGAACGTAATAAGTGGCCATATTTTCTTTATCAGATTCTTTGAGAGGGATATGTAACAGTGAATAAACCGGAGGATATCTGTCAGCAGAGCCCCAGCTGCCAGGAAATGTCACTGTGGTGGGGTTATAATGGTAGCACGACAGGGCTAATCACTAATTGCTGATTAGCTCTTCCGTGCATAGAGATAGTGCTGGAAATGGAATGGGGCTGCTTGAGTTAGGAGGCCTTTAAAGGCAGAACTACAGACTGAACCAAAATCGAGTCATAAAAAAATATCATTGTGTGACATTTATACATGGATGTCTGTTTACTCGCAGTTTCAATTTGTAGCTTGTGCCACATGCGTTTTTAGGGATCCCCAAATAGATCAAGGTGTTAGACACCGCTGTGAAACCTTAAAGGTCTGGTTCTCAAAAGACTACTGATATCAGTGGCCACTCTACATTGAATTACACCCCGGGCAAGACCCCCTTCCAAAAAAATAGCAAGAAAACTTCTTTTTTTTCATTTTACGTTCTGACAACTTATACTGTCATATTTTGTGCAGAACTTTGTTCACTGTCTTTTGAAAATGTTGGAGGTGGAGATTGTTTGTTTCCTGATGAAAATGCAATAGTTATTATTAGTGAGCCGTTCCTGGAACAAGGTTGACCTCAGGTATGACTTGATCAACTCCTGAAAAGCTCTCTATTTGTGACTGAAACCAATCCAAACATTTGGGGTAGATTTCTGATAGATCTATTCATTCATAAAATTGATAAGCTCAAGCCCCCCCCCTTGCCCAGACCGTTCCATTTGGGCGACCCAGAAACACAGGCTCCGATATGTGTTTTCCTCTATGTTTTCCTCCTCACTGCCCATGAATAATTACAATTTCCCTTCTCTGGGGAGAAATGTGGGGTGAAAATATTCACCACCCCCAAGGGGGCCAGATAGGGGGGGGGGGGGGTCAAGCCTTGATATAATTAGGGCACTGGCCCCTCCTTGGCCCTCCTCAGAACCGCCATGGTCCAGTTCTAAACACAGCTACATGTATGTGCTGTGTGCATATTTTCCATGTGAATTTCAAGACATCTGGGAATACATTTGGATCTTAAATATGGCATCTGATTCACAAAAGCTGGATGAAACTTGCAACTAATGAAGGCCCGCAAGGGCACAGTACAGTTCAGTTGTGGAACTTTTCAAATACAAGGATATATCTCACAAAGGAAGATAAAATGTTGTGATATCAAAATGTTCATTAATTAAGAAAGGGCATGACAAAACATCTAATAAGGATCTTATGAGTCTCACATTACACGACCTTCCTCCTCAGAGCTGTGCATGCTCTGGTTTATTGGCATTTCTTTAAACCAATCATAATTGTCATGGACTGCGCTAAGCTCTGCACAACTGGTGGCAGGTTACTGGAGGAGCTGGTTCACAACAGATGTTCTAAATGCAGCCAAATTCAAACTGTATTGTTGTTATAAAGTATTGGCAAGTGTACTGACTTTTAAATATGGTTTTCATGCAGGTTGTAATGCTCTTATCTCTCCTCTCACTGATGATGCACCGGCAAGCCCAAGCCTTGTTTGACAACACTACTCAAAAAGGGATATTACAAAATTTCATTTCAGACATTTATTTACTATTTTATTCATGTGTTACTCTACTTTTCTAAACTCATTTCAAGTCCCAAAGCAATTACAATACAAGCGATTTGAAAAATATTTCCACATTAGGGCCAAATTATCTCTTTATACAATGCTCTTGAACAATTATGGTTGTCATTTCTATGAAATTTGAAAGCTGAGTTTGATACAAAACACATGGGGATCAGGTCACATGCAAATACCCTTAAAAGGAAAAGACCTCACATGGTTGAAAGTGAAGATCCCTGCATGTTAAACAAAAGACAGTGTGAAAAGTTAGATTTTTGTTACTATTTTATTGAATTTTCACATTAATAATGGATTAAAATATACTATATGCAATGCAAAAGGGGCCGCTTGTGCAAATGCACAGAAAATGATCATAATTTGTACTTTCCCTTAGCTCTACGGAGTGTTTTTCATTGTTTTCCTTTTACGGCCCATTTTGGTTCAGTCTCAAAGTTCTCATCAAACTTGTTTCCCGAAGCAGCAGGCAGCTGGTTTCACAAATAATCCCACTGCACACCACCTGCCCAGCACCGAATGGCTCTCAGACCAAATTAGCGGCTAGCTGGTGAATTTAGTGAAGTATTTGGTCACATATTTTGCCAGTTAGGTTGCCCCCAAGTGGCTAAAACGGAAAAAGGATCGCTTTGAAGTACAGGATATGTCTGAAAGAGGCCCACAGATAAATCTGACGATCATGTCTTGTAGTCTTTCCTAAAACAAATTGACTAGCACACAGAAAGTGAATGACTCTTCCAGATTATTTGAGAAGAGCTTGGACCAAAGAAAGGCACCATAGGTCTCACACCATCATATTCTTGCTCACAATATTCAAACAGCAGCATGGTGAAACCTCAGGCCGAATGCTGTGTCACCCAGCATCTGCCTTGCAGAAGTGTCCATGAGCAAGAAAAAGAATCCTATTAACTCACAGGGCACTAGTCTGTATCTGAACCTGACCTTTGACCCCTCTATTGAAGCGAGGTATGCAAACAGAGAACTTCCTGGCAGTGATTAATCCAAATTCTTTTCATAGTTCACATTGGATTTAAACTAGTTTACATGTTTGATCTGACACATTAGAAACCTCAGGCATGTTGACAGTAAGGAATACTGTTCATTTTAATTTCCCCTAAATTGTCCAGCCATATATATGTATCTTTAAAATAAACAGAACAAACCGTCAACACTGAATTCTCACTCATTTGATCTCTAAATGGTACCACCATACGTTGCTTGTACTGCAACGCTATTACCTCTTTTGTCTCATATCTGTAGTCGGATATCAAGAACAGGCCTCATCCTATGTATTCCTGTTGGGGCACATCGATCTGAAAAAAGAGTTGTATCTCTCTCTGGTCATGGAGATTATATGCGACTGCTGTAAATCAGACACAGGTGGATGAACTTCCTCCTTCTCATGTCTGCCTCCAGCTAACCTCTACTTTACCCTTCCATTCTTTTCCTTTTTGTCAATCTCTTTTTTTCTTCCCCTTCATACACCCCCCTTTCCAGTTCAGGGTGTCATGAAGTTGGAGGTTGGAAAAAAGTTAAAGCCATGTGAAAATATCACATGGCTTTAACTGCAATCACACATTTCAGATGTTAGCAAACATCTTCTCAGTTTTCTTTTTTTTTTTACTTTTGCTTTTCTAAATTCATTGATGTACGAGAAATGAATTCCACGCAAATTGCAATAAATCAACATATTTGACCTGGAATTCATGTTTAAAATGCATTTCCTTCACACACATACTCATGAAAGCGCGTACACTGACACTTACAGACAACTGGGCACACATTCACATCAGCACTGTGGCTTCATCAAAGTTTTTTTGTTGGAAGGAAGCTGGGTGTTTGAGTAGTAGGACTTTGCTATTTGGTTGTACAAAAGCCTCAGTGACACGGAACGTCTGTCTGAAGTCCTATTCATCAAACTTAGAAAAACCTTCAGAGGAAAAATGTGGCCTATTCCAAACCTTTTTGTGCCGCTCATACATCTGTCTGCCTTTGCAGCTGCCTTAGGGCATTCAGGTTCATTAAATACGTGCAATGTCACAGACATTTATAACTAGCTTGTAAAGATAGCACCTGAAGTATGACTGTTGCTGCAATATCCAGCTTTATTTTAAGACAGCAGAAAGCAGCAAATATGTTCTCTCTCCTAAAAATGAAAAGCTGAATTCATTAGCAATGAGATGCACCCTTGCTCAATTCAACACACTCAGGGGTTTCGATGCTACTACCCTACGTGGTCTGACATGACTGATGGCTAATTGGATAGCTGATGTTAGCAAATGCTTTAGATACAGATAATGCTGTGTAACTAATAAAGGGTACACGTAAGTTGATATTTTTTTTGTGGCCACTTGTTCCACACAAACATTTGAGCAAACAGTTGACCATATAAACAACCAGTAGACATGGTGCCGTGTTTCTGGCCACCTCAAGATTGTAAGCACAATATTCACTCTTCTTTTACTTTTTTTTTTACCCACCCCTGAGAAAAATATCTGTCTGTTAAGTAACTAAATCCTCCAACACGTTTACCAGCGTGCCGCTAACTTTTCTGTCTGAGAGCTTAAAATAAAACATCTTGATTCAGTTGTCAGGGGGTTACAAGCAAGCCCTTTGAGATGCAACACATGTCCATTTTTACAATTGTTATTATAAAGAAATTAATCAGGAGAACCATCGCCTTATCGTGGTGGAGAGGTTTGTATGTCCCTATGAACATGAGGGCTGTGTTGTCTTGAGCTTTGTTCTCCTGGTAGGGTCTCCCATGGCAAAGTGGTCTCGGGTGAGGGGACAGATAAAGAATGGTTAAAAAACCCTATGAGCCAATGAGGAAGAGATGGAGTGACCCTGCCCGGGGGAAGCCAGGGACCCCCGTCTGGAGCCAGGCCCAGATGGAGGGCTTGTCAGCATGGGCTCAACACCTGTGGGAGGAACAGCTGGGGTTGGGTGTGCTGCCATGTGAGTCAGGGGCCTCGATGGACCAGACACGGGCGGCAGAGGCTGGCCCTTGGGTCTTGGAATGTCACCGCTCTGTGGAGGAAGGAGCCGGAGCTTGTGCGGGAGCTCAAAAGGGAAGCTTGGGGTCCCTTGCTGCAGCTGCTCCCCCCCGGACCGGATACAGGACAAGTGGACGAAGATGGCGGGATAGACCTTTAATTATGAAACACTATTATGCAAGGTTTTAGCATTTCCTTTTGTCCCATAACGTTTGCCATTGCGTTGTCTCTGTTCAGCAAAACCTGCATGAGCCCATTTTAACGCTTTTTATTGATTAATATATCTTGCCACAGCCTGTTCCTAATAATGTTACTTGTAACATGTGTATGAAACCCTTGATTTTAACCCTTGCCCCCATTTTTGTTATGTCGAGAAAAACAATTTTAAAAGTCACAAATGTTTTCCCAAGATGTTGTTGCTCCTGAGTTAAGGCTAAACATTCCCCAGCGAAGGCCATCATCGGCCTGTCGGTGTATGCTCCCGGTCGACGCAGCAGTGGTGTGACTGAATTTGTCACAGACATCAGGTCAGAGAGGAACCAACTGTTCTTCCAATGCTCCTCAAGGGTAACGCCGTGTAGTCTGCTGTTACAGTGTGTTCTAAAAATTGAACTCATTCAACAATGATTCTCCACATCCTAGCGCTTCTTTACACTACCACGTGAAAACACAACTAACGCCAACTTAGTACCACTAGTTTTACACTTATTCATCAGGGTAGATAAATCTCATTTATAGGAAATCATACCTAATCCTTGAGTTAAAGAGGCAGAAATCATGAATTTAGACTAATATTAAAGGAAGGACAATCACAGATTGGTATATTTTGACATGCAGCCGTCTACTGTTTCCAAACGATAAAAAAATGTAAATGCAAACGCTAAAAGTATATAATGAAACTCAATAAAAAAATAGATCAATTTGTTGTACTTTTAAAGCGCGTTGTATGGAATCATCCATGTTATTTTTGTGAAATTAATATTAGGTAGTTAAAAAGAAACCTATATTTGTGATATGCAGTAGAACTGTAAAAACACAATGGTTAAGATCAGTGCTGTTTCAGATGACTAAATATGTGAAAAGCTCATAACTAAAAACCCTATGCTTAAATTTGGCAAAAAAAGTTTTGGATTTTTTTGTATATCCAAATAGAACCAAAAGTTATCCAGATTCGTGAATAATAGTTTGACTTTCATGCAGTAACCAAAATAGTATCTCATTTATAAATTACAATCATTAATAATTGCTTGCAGTGATGGTTTAAACGAATAAAACAAATGCCAAATCTCCGTATTATGTAACTCACAATTTACCAGAAATGTTTCTGTAACTCTGAACCTTCTTCTTATTTTTAGACTAGTGTATCTCACAACTGACTGTACTCATGGTGCTTTATTTTATTATTGAATACACACTTGAAGCTTGCACTAGCAACAATACTGATTGTTTTTTCAGATGCATAAATGACAAGGAATGAATTTTTTTAACTGTCGTGGGCATAGTACGCCGCTGCATGTTATGACAGGTGTAACACCAATATTATGACAGTGCTATGAAGTGTTTAAAAGACATTTCAGAGGTAATAGGATAGAAAAGAAAAATTTACAGTTACAATCAATTTGCATTGTGTCTGCCTCCATGTTCGGATGAGTAGAGATGACTTTGTTATATCATCACCAGAAATGCATCTAGCCATGACAGATGCTTGGAAAGTGTATTCCCTTTGACACACTGCTGGGACAGTGTGTTATGAAAACACTACGGCTCTTAGATGGATGGAGTTCCTTCATACAAATACACACACACACACACACATGCACGCACGCGTGCATGCACGCACACCCACTGACTTTACATTCACCCTCGTACAATTTCAGCTGTCCGCCTGCGCAGGCGGGTCGTTTAAGAACAAATTCTTATGTACTGAGAACGGCAGCAGGGAGTTCATATCTTTAATGAGAGTAGGAGTGCAAAAGAATTAAGTCAGGGAAAAAAACATTCAACAGTGAAGGACGTAACTAGATAGTGGCACTGAATAACAATAAATAAATAGTAATACACAGCAAAACACAATTTGAGAAAAGACGGAAAATCACGGGCCCTTCCGGCTGTTCCAGAGTCGAGGCTAAAATCTAAAGGTGACCGTGCTTTTTAAAATCACTTCTTTAAACCCATTTTTTAGGCTTGCTTTCATGGGATGTTTATCTTTTAATTTTTTACTGCTCTCTATTTTAACAGTATTTTTATTGCTTTTACCGTTTTTTATGAGCATATTTTTGTTTGTAATTGTTTTAACAGTGTTTTTTAAACCTGGCCTTTCATTACCAGACCTACTGTGTCTCTACAGTGCTGAGGACAAAAAAACGGTTTGGGTTATTTGCATTTTTTCAAACCAATCACAACCAAGCTCCGGGAAAAACATTTGCATCCCGCAAGAGAAAACACCACAAACAATATTAAATGAAGTTAACTGTTTACACAACACAGTAGCTTGAGCTAATAAATTACCTGGATACATGGTTATCTGCAATTAGGTTATCTGCAATTTATTTCATTGTGCTCAGAGTACAATGACGATCTGCTTAGTAGCTCTTTAGCAGTGTAGATAAAAAATTAATAAATAGTAAAATAGTAATAGTAAAATAGTAAATAGAACAAAGACAAATAGAGCAATTATGAATTAAAGCAAAAGAGACAATGGCCACAACTCTTGGAAAGAAAATTGGTTTTGAGCTGTTTCTTTCTGCCATTATGCATGCCATGCGTCTTCTTCTGGAGGGGAAAGAAACAGTATCCAGGTGGGACAGGTCCCTTATTGTAGGGTATCGTGTTGTGTATTTTGTCCACAGCAATCCTGCCAATCGGTCCCAAAATGTCCCAGTAAGATAGTAAATGCCGTAAATGTCCTTTGTAAATCATTCCCCATAAGAACCAAGCAGGCCTTGTTTCACGGCCCCCATTTTCAGCATATAGCTTGATAGCTTGCAGGTTTTTTGTTGTTTCCCAAACTGAACAGAATTTGAGAACGGCAACACAGAGAGCGGAAGTCAAGGGACATCCGGCAGAACAGCTGGTGGCGCCGGATTTGAGGCAAATATCCTGAAAATGTACTGTTGTTAATCTAGACTGAGAGTGGACTAAAACTAGAGGCACATTCTGCTGTATTAGGTATGGCAAAATCTTGGAAATGCTGGAAGATGTGCTGACAGGAATCCGCTTGACACTGTTTCTTGATTATTAAAAGGTTTATTACATCAAATAATTCAGCATCAATTTACAAGCTCTGCAGAAGCTAGGAGAGTGTCTGCCAAATCACACTGTAGCTTTTAATACCTCAGACATACGTTATGTTGGATATATTTAGGTCACATATAGGATTTTGTTACATGACAAACCAAAGATCATGTCCAACTCATCATATTCCTTCCAAAATTCAATCCAAATCAATGTAAACCAGTCTTGCATCAGTGGAGTAAACCCCCTTGCATCAGTAGTGTTTACTTTGAACAGAACCTGATTCAAGTTACAAATCATTAGATACTACATATGGAAACCATGGGTAATTTAAGTGTTAATTGAAAAGCTTAAATGGTCGGTTTTCTCACCAGGGCCAGATTAGCCCACCAGGGGCTCTGGGGGAAAAAGGAGTTGTGGGCCCTGATTAACCCCTTGAATACAGCACACATTTCCCAAACCTTTTCTTCTCCCAGTAATTTTCAACTGCATTACATCTGAAGCTTAACAACTTGTCCCTCCCTTCCCTCTCCCTAGTGTCATGCTTTTCTATATTTTTAGAGAGGTTGCGTTAATGAAGAACAACAACTTTCTCCTGCAGATGAGACAAACAGCAGTCACATTAAACTCCATAAAAATAAAACTCTTGTGTGCATGGTTCTCTCCTTCCTTTCTTGCTGTTTTCTGTAATTGAGACATTCCAGTGTCAGGTGTTTTGCAGTAAATCAGAGTGCTGTTGGTCACAGGTGCTTATGTTGACAGGTTACACAGTAATGCACAGCTTGCTAAGTGTTTTATGTGAAATAAAGAGACCTTTGTTTGCTCCAACTTTGCAGCATTGCAACAACATGGTAAGATTAAAGATAAAAGACAAAAATCAAAATACAAAAGAATAAAAAAATTACATTTGCAGGCCAGATTTTATCATAAATGCTTAATGGCATACTATGCATGAATTGTTGCTTACTGTTTGTAAACACAACATTGAAAGTTGCCAGAATACAGCCCTGTGTACCACCTGTATCATGGCAGCGAAAGTAAAAGCCAACTCCAGATTCACTCTTGTTTGTGAATCTGATGAAAGTTAGTCAATGCCTTCAGCAAAACAAACACACTTAATAGGGTGTTTTCATACAGTAAGCGACACTTTGCCTGTGTAGTTGCTTGGATCGGGAACGTCTCACTGCGCTGCTCATGTGAACACATAGGTGGACAACGCTCCGAGAGCAAACGCCATGCAAGCAATCAATGTGTGGTAACTATGGGGACTCTGTGCACTAACGTTGCAGTGTCCCTGTTGGACTGGTACAGCTGAATGACAATGGACCGTGGGATCATACATTCCTAATCACAGGTTGATTTATAACAAACAGTGGCAACACTAGTCTTTGCTAACCACAGACTGATATTGTTGATAGCTAAATTTTGCTGAATTAGCATTGTCGTAATTCAAAAGCCTGATTAAAAGGTGCAACTTGTAATTTTTCTACTGTGTTTTTAATCCCAATGTGTCATCAGATATTAAATCCATGGCATGAAAATTTCACTTTATGAGGTTTTTAACACATTAATGTGAGTTCCACCAGCTTTCCTAGGGTTCCCCAGTGGTTAGAAATGGCAGTAGGTGTAAACCAAGCCCTGGGTATCATGCCCGGCCTCTGAGAAAATCAAAGCTCAGACGAGCCGATCTGGAATCTTGCCCCTTGTGAGGTCATAGGGGTTAAGGTTACCTACCGTTTCTCTGCTTTGCCCACCCAGAGAATTTGGCCCACCCATGAGAGAGACATATCATGGCTCACCGTCACGAGCAAAGTGGCAGTTGGTCAATGCCACACCCCTAGCCTCAACCTTGCCCCCCCTCCTCCTCAAAAGCTACAGACAAAGAAATTACAAATACTAAGGAAAACTCATTGTGGGACTGGCTCTAGTGGCTGTAATTCTACACCAAGGCTGAATTTTGGGAAAGAGACTTCAGATATGATATTAGGAGACCACTAAGGCCTGTGAGAAAGCATCCAAAGAGCACCACGTTATGGGACATTTAAGGAAACATGCTAATTTGAAATACTGTGTTTTCTGACAACAATGTTAAAGCCAGTATTTTCTCCTTTGAAATTTCCGTTCCGTGACGGAATGTCTGTTTGTGTTTTGGCCTGTGTGTTGGTATCAACTGCCCATTTTGACAGCCGGGCCTGGTTGCCAGGTACATCTGTAAAAATGCAAAATATATAATTAAGTGCAAAAATGTGTTGGTTTCAGGAGAATAGACATTACTCAGGAAATGATTCTATCAAAATGAATGTTGTTGAGCAGCAGCAACTGCAGAAAATACTTTTTAATTATATGTCCCAGCGTACAATCACCTGTATCACAGTGGCTATCACTTGTCTGTCACATCCTGACCTTTCTATCTGTCCCTCTGGAGGTGTTGACACTCACCATGTTCCTGATATCTGGGAACAACCAATCCCGCAACCCCCTCCTCACCCTGAAAAGCTCCCCCTTTCCCTGTTTCTGCCGAGGCCACAGGCCTCATGGGAACCACCTATCTCTACCCAGCGTCCTATCAGATTGTTGACACGAACAGATACCCTCGCAATGAAAATATTTTGCTTCTCCTAACGCTGACATTGGCCTACATAGACCTACATCTCTACCCCCGTTGGGATAAACAGCTCCTGTGTAGTGTGTGTGGGCGGGTGCAAATACTTCTGTGTGTCCGCATTTGCAAACAGGTGCAACAACTAATCAGCTTTGGTATTCTTGATGGCTGTGTGTGTGTGTGTGTGTGTGTGTAATAATAATATGTGTGTGTGTGCATGTTTGGTCAAGAGGACATACAGTGAGTTAAGGGTGTGAAATGGGGGCAGAGGGCGCGATGAGGTACAGGCTGCTACCTCAGCATGATGAACATTTGACCTGATGCGAATAGACAGAATGGGAAAATCAAAACAATAAACAATAAATGCAGTTTCAACAGCAGACACAACACTAGCTTCGGATCATCCCAAAATCAATGAAACCTTAAGGTTAAGTAACTGTTTCTTGCATTTGATGCCTATTAACAAGTGGAAAGCATTTTTTTTATCTTTACCACAGGGGTTTGCTATGTGCATAATTGTGTGCAATCCAATACATGAGATATTTACATTTGGGAAAGTTTGGAGTAACCTTTTAATACTTCAATTAATTGGAGTAGAGTTTGAAATAGAATTAAAGGGCTCATATTATGATAATTTTCTGGTTCATAATTGTATTTAGAGGTTGTATCAGAATAGGTTTACATAGTGACATTTCCAATTGTTTTTGTTGTACTGCACATTGCTGCAGCTCCTCTTTTCACCCCGTGGGTTGAGCGCCCGGTTTTAGCTACAGAGTGAGACATCTCACTTCTGTTCCATCTTTGTTGGGAGTTGCACCTGCGCAGTACCTAGGTAAGGACAAATAGGCAGTTAGAAGCAGAGTATGAGGGCGGGCCACTTTAGCAGCTCGGTGAGCATTATAACGTGTGTTACAAAGTGACAAACATTTGTCATGGAAGTAAAGGCTGGACTACCATAGAGGTGTTTGGAGCAGTTTGTGAACAGTGTTTTCTTTTGGAGATGGAGAATGACTTTTTCAGTTTGTAAACCCATAACATGCACAAAAAAATATATAACACAATCAAAGAAAACGGAAAAAGCCAAAAAAGCATGATAAGAGCACTTTAAACTTCCTTCAAAAGGTCAATTGGTTCATTAAAAATATATTCACACAGAGCATATTCAACTCCTCTGCTTTAAGTATTTTCTTAAATTATCATGGTTGTTTACAAAAGATCACTTTTTAAAAACATGACCTAGGGAAGTGTTCCAGGCACATCCAGCTGGGAAGAGGCCTCAGGGAAGACCTAGGACTAGGTGGAGGGATTATATCTCCAACCTGGCCTGGGAACGCCTCGGGATCCCCTAGTCGGAGCTGGTTAATGTGGCTCGGGAAAGGGAAGTTTGGGGTCCCCAGCTGGAGCAGCTGCCCGACACAGGATAAGCGTATGAAGATGGATGGATGGATGGACTTTTTTTAAACTGAACAACAATTGTGTTTTCTTTGCTCTGACTGTTTAAAAGATCCTGCTGTTGAAACGTTTTAACAGTTACCTCTCACTGCCATTGAGAGCTGCCAAGTTTTGTATTTTTGACAACACATGAGCCAAAAAGACCCACATATTTTTGAGTGTGAACTGTAGCAGGTAAAATGAGAATCCTTAGGAGATGGTGGCAACATTCCTGACTACAAAACTAAAAGCTAAAGTCACTTCCTCCCTGTCTTCCCTTCCTTCGAACACACTCCCCTGGAGAATCTGCAATAAAAACAAATCAGCCATCTAGGACCCCCAAGGACCCCAGTGGCCAAATGCATCCATGGAACTGCTCAATTATTTTTACCTGACACAGGAAAGCGCCCACTCATAATAAACGCAGGGCGAGGTGGTGACAGATCTCGTTAACCTTATTGTGAATGAAAGGGGGAAAGCAGTACAGGGGGGCAGAGGGGTGTGAGGTGAACGTGTGCCTAGACGTCTCCCTGAGGTTCGGGCTGACCTTTAGCACAACCTGATGGAGAACACACACATACAAATATGCACATTCATGTACCAGCAGGTACTTTTGCTTTAACCATAGTTGTGCATAAATGTATTTGAATAAGATTAAAGAAACAAGCAGTTCCATGTAAGAGGCTGTGAATGGGCCTGACCACATATTCTTAGGACCACATCCTTGTGGCCAGCACATGTCAGTTCAGCCTTATACTTTAGAAGCTACATCAACAGTAATCTTAGCCAGACCAAGTCATTGACAGATGTTACATGTGTAATGAAAGACCAATCATACCTGATTCCGACAAATGGACAAAGAACATATGTCCACAATATGTGATGACAGACTGGACAAGCCACTGATTTGACAATCTGTTCTCATGTAACTTGTGATGCCAACATATTTTAAACATTTGCAGACAGAACTTCACTGAAGTGATCTCTAGGTAATTTACATAATGATGAAGCTAAGACACGTTTCCTGTTATCTTAGTTCACAATTAAAATAAAATGGAATTGATTAATGTGACAGGGATTGACTAGACAACTAGAGATATGCCAACTTCATTGCTGCCAACAATCAGCATTCAGCACTCACTCTACTGAACCCCCTTCCAGCTGTTGGGTAGACAACAACTGTTTTAAAGTTCCAGTAATACCACAATGTGTTGTTTCCTATTCCATTGTTTTTTCTGAACAAATGCAGTTTATGGGTTTCTTAACTTCTAATTGCCAATGAGAATCTAATCACTTGCTCTGTGATATCCAGGCATGATCAACATATGTCATTCATTCTTACTAGTGCTGGCAAAAATTCTCAAACACATCTTTTGAACTGTGAGTTTTTGAGTTTAGTATTTCCTGGGTCTGCATTTGTATATGCTGCTTCCAGGAAGCCACACTCTCCACACACAAACAACACAGCTACCGTTCTCCTACTTCTCAGGTTTCATTATCAGACTAACTTCCAGAGAGTGAAATGAAATGATTAAAAGAGTTATAAACTCACTTCAATACTGTGTGCCTAGGCTTAGCTTTGATCAGTGCAGGTGGTGCTACATGACACACTCACTGCTCCCACCGTACTACAAACCCATATACTCAACTCGGCTGCTGCAGATCCCAAACTGGTACTTGACTCTTCCCGTACATGCTGAACTGCGGTCTGCATGCTGGAGAATACCAAAAATACCATATATTTAAAGGGCTCGTCTGGTATATACCAAGGTTATATAACAGATTAAAATGTCCAAGCACTAGGTCTAGATTCTACATTATAAGAACAAACTGGAATGTTTGTTTTTATAAAAGTCAGGTTGATACGTTTAACAGGCTGAATAAACTTGCAATGTCAGAAGAGCTTGACCAGTAAAGAAGAAGAGAGCACTAATTAGGATGTTAAAAACAAAAACGGCACATGGGATAGATGGAGAATCTGACACAATCAACACAAGAAGAAGGAAAACACGTCACATTAAAACCAGAGTGTACTTGGCAGTTAGCCATTGTTCTAATGAGTGCCCATTAGGAAATAGACTGATTCCCTCTCAGAGACCTTAAACTAATATCCTGAGGCCTTTTAGCTCCTTTGAAGAAGAAGGGTACTGAGAGGCTGCGTGTGCCACTGGGTCGCCAAGGTGACGGGACATCCCGGCAGGAAAAACAGGAAGTGAGAGCAAGGAGTGACTCTGATTGGACCCTTCCAAGCTTGCGTGCAGCCCCTTTCCCTTCTTTCATTTGTGGTATACTTGGGAATGGGACTGTGTCACTTCAAATAAACATGGTAACCATGTGTACTGTGGGCTTACATATCACTTTGACTCACTCATGCGTGTACACAAACGTGCACATACATATTACCTACTTGACTCTAGTTTGGCTGAATCACGAAGCATTTTGAAATCAAGGTCAGAAAATAAATCCAGCTATATTTCTTTTCACCACGTCTGTCTTTCCCAGAACTCCTTGACACATCCTACCTCAATCCACACCTCTCAGTGATAGTGTGTAAGGCTGGAGGTCATTGTTAATCCAACTGTCTATTCTCTGCTATCTCCCTCTCTTCCTCCCTACCGAGTCCTTGGACTAGTTATCAGACAAAATACCTGCTCGCTCTTAGGTTCATCAAGTTTAAAGAATACAAACAATGAAATTGCTGCAGATGCAAAAGGCTGCACAAGATGGGCACGTGTCCTTTATTGCATTCTTGTTTATGTAATTGTCTTATTATAAATTATTCAAATTGAGCAATTTAGTCATGCCTCTTTTTATTCAAGCAGGATCATTTTAAGCCATTCAGACTTGTGGTCCTCTCAGACTCTCTGAGATCACTGTAACCCAGCGTGACCCCCCTGAAAGAGAAACAAAGTTTTTAGGCAGATAAATGTCAAATCCTTTTCCTCAGAACTTTAGCCATTAGTCTCGAACCCCTCAGAAGTTGTAGTCTAGCGCAGTGTAGATGTGTATTAGGGACACTGTGTTTTGACATGTCTAATATGTTTGCTTTTTTTCCCGGAGGATGTCATACAGGATCCCACTGGAATCAAAGCTGTCTGTGAACACAATGGTAAGACATTTAAACTGTGAGCACAATGTCCAACTCTCATACCTTATACGCATAGAGACACATTTGTCCATAAATTGGTACACACACAGCAACAAGTCCAGTGTTGAATTAACTCACACGGAGTTGATTTCAACACTTTTTGAGGGTTTATATAGCTCCACACTCTCCAGAGTTAAATCAACAATTTCAAAATGGTTAAACATTAAACACTCTGCCAGAGTTCCTTTTTAACTCATAAAACAGAGTTAAAGTAAAACTAACACTGATATGAGTTCATTATTTTTCACTCTTTGTGTAGTGTCATTTTCACTCCTTAAATTGTCAAATATCTACACTGAAAACATGTTAAAATTATTTTGTATTAATACTATTTATTAATTAATTTAACATATACTTATATCAATAAGAATTAATCATAATAAACAATGTGCCTTTTCTCCCTGCAGTCAGTTGAATTAAAACATTGTGAAGGACTTTCACCTGAAACGTTGTATGAGCTTTGAACATCTCACAGTTTAGGAAATTTAAGATCAGACATTTTTATTAGACATCTGTCCACACAAGGTATGATGGATTTTAATTTTTTTTTACTAATCTTGGCATTTTTTCTTTTATTAAAGCTGCACTAATTTAATCTTCTCTGAGATTAATTGATATCCTTGGGTTCAATTGGACCCCATTCGATATTTAACATCTCTAAAAAAGTGCTTGGGGTCTTTTTTGGGGATGATTTATTTTCAATGTCCTGTATGCATTTTGTACACACTGATGTTTCTTGGGGTCAATTTGATCCCAGGCTGTTTCCGTTATATAAAACTTAGAAAATATGAACATTTTACACAAATTTGCTGAGATTGTTTTGGCTGATGTTGAGGTCACGTTCAAATGCAGGTTGTTGCTATTTCACAAACTTCAATTACCCTCCCCCCATCTCACCTCAAACCCCCACCCCCACCCACACACAAACACACAACCACTCTCTGGGAGGGAGGGAGAATATTGTTCAAGCACTCTGAGGGAGGGAAATTATGGTTCCCGCAGGGGCGATTTGCATCACATGATACGCAGGGAAGGGTCAAACATATAAAAGGTCACATGCAGGCACCGCAGCCTTGAAAAATGTTGAACAGGACTCTGATTATGACGCATCTTCCTCTGAAAAAAATAAAACCCTTCTGTTGTCTCTCAACCCCTAGCAGACAGGTTACCTTCCAAAAATGTGAAACTGTTATGGTCCCTCTCCCCACTTAAACAACAGGGTAGACCGAGTGCTGCTAATGTGATAAAAATTATACACTACTTGAGATGACAAATTTAGAGGGAAGTCATGTGGACATTTGGAAAGATGTGGGTGTGACAGACCTCCATGCCTACATGGGTTGTTCATTTTTGCAGTAATATTCAAGTCAAAAGGTGAAGTTTTTTTTTCCAGTTTAAGCTGTCAACATTTTCCAGTTGCCAGTTTAGGCTATCAACATAAAACTTTGGTAAAAGTCTTTAAATTACCAACATTTTCTGGAGGTTTCAAATCCTGGGGTCAAACTGACTCCAAGGATAACAGATGTTGGTAAATTTGAGGATCATAGGAGATTTAAAGTGATGAATTTGGGAAAAGAAAAAACTCAGGAATATTTAGATAATTTTTGTCGAGGAACCACATCGCTCCCCCTTGGAAGGTTAGATTCACCTCATCACACCACAGACCGCCGCCTTTCCATGTGTTGCAAGCGGATGCTTCTTTACTGCTTAGCAGACAGCTGCAGAGTAAACAGGCTGTTGCAAGAGCAGGTTGCTTCCAGTTGGCTGCTGTTTTCAGCAAACAAGTTCTAAAATCCCTCTCTATTCTTCTTTACCTGCTCAGGACTAAACTGAAGACAAACACGTTTCGCGGCTGGCTGTAAAACATTGGCGCATTTAGCAGCTTAGCTTTTAAGGAGCTGTATATTCCAGTAGACCAAAACAGAAGTAAAAAGATATTTAAATTGCATTTGTTAGGTTGCCAGACACAGAACTCCAAATAAATGCTAAAGTAGACGCATATCTGCTGGAAGAGTACAAATTTGGCATGAAAACTTTATAAGGTGAAACATGTTAATGTTGTGTTTACAGTTTGTTCTTCTAGCCCAAGTTATTGCAGTTTATATCAGATAACAGATTATATCTTCCATTAACACTCATTTGGAGTTTAGTCTCTGTACACCAGTTTAGTACAAAATTGACTCTCCTTTTAACCTTTCATTTAAGATTTTAAACTATCACTTCATGGCTGTATAGATAGGAAGGTTTCTATGTTCACAAATTATCATCTGGAAGGAAAAGGAATAAAAAAGACTGGCATTCCACAATAATGGCTTTGTTAGTGAGGTGTGAAATGTGCTTAATCTTCTCCCCCCACAATCTCACCTGAGAACCTGCTGCACCTGAGAGAAGAGATGTCGGGGTGGTTGAGGGTCTGAGGGCTCGTCACAACATCGGGCTGCTCACACATGTCTAAGGACAAAGACCCCAACACCTGTGGGTGCAGAGGTCGGGGATGTGGATCGGGCGGGGGGTCTCTGTGGGTGGATTGCGAGGAGGCTGAGTATGAATGTTGCGGAGACATGCATGGTAACTGAGCTAAGTGCTTGAAGGCGTTTAAGAGGATGTGTGTGTGTTTGGAGCATAACTAGAGAGGGAAATGAATGAGAATGTGTTGAGCTGCAAGTGTGCCACATGTGTGTGTGTGTGTGTGTGTGTGTGTGTGTGTGTATGTGTGTGCGTAGTTCTCTCCACGTCGCTGCCTTTCCATACGGTCCAGGTGTGCGTTGGGGTGTATTGTCATCCTTCTGGACTTACTGGCCCCTCTTCTCCCTGTCAGCTACCTGCCCTTTGATGTCTGGGAAGTCTTTCACCCTCTTTCCATGTGGGTCAACATTCCAGCACACACACACACACACACACACACACACACACACACACACACACACACACACACATACAGAAGAGAGGGAGGTATGAGGAGAGAGAAGGGAGGAATAACAAAAGAACAGGAGGGGAGTGAAGTACAAGTAAACACTTGCTCTGTATCAAAGAGATGAGCTTAAAACTGAACTAAAGCAGAGTCAGCTGTGGAACGCAACTCATCAGATGTTCAATTGTAACATAAGTGGAATGGTAGAATACGGTATTCATTTAATTAATCACAGCTGGAAGTCGTGTTATATACATTATAATAATTTGGAGGAAGTACTTCCTGTATTGTTTGTCCATCTTGTATATGAATTATGGAGTCAGTCCCTTTAACTAACAAAATGAAATAAAGGGTCTACTTGAATCTTGTGTAAACATAAGCAGCAATTATTAACAGGATACAGAATCTTTTTTTTAATACTGAGCAACGGTAGAATAAGTCTTACATAACCTACATGCCTTAAAATGTTCCTATAAAGCTCACTAATAAACACATTGTATATTGTTTTTTATAATCCTTGTGATAATAAAATATAAAAAGGACAAATGGTGGTTTAAGACACTCTTTATACTAAGCTAACAATCTCCAATTTGCTTTATATTTACAGATCAGTTATGGTGTTACAAGAATATACATATATATATATATATATATATGTGTGTATATAGTCAATGTTGAACGTAACTTGTTAGTCAAATAAATGGAGTTTAGTGAAAAACGTATCCCTTTGAAATGTAGTGACGTAGAAGCAGAAAGTAGCAGAAAATAGTCAAGTGTGATAGAGAAAATGACAATTAAACATTCACTAGATATACACGAAAGCCACTTGTTTTTTCAATCGCTTCACATTTTTCTCACACTTCCTGAGTCCATGTACAGTATATACCGCACCCATATATTAAATCACCATGTGTACACAATGTTTAACAAGAGTTTCTTCTCTCACAAGGCCCTTCCATCCTCACATTGTGCCTGTCTGTGTCAGTGGTTGTTTTCTCAGGTCTCTTGATGACTAGTGCTGACAGATGACAGACTGTCAAGGGCGTCTGATCACACAAACAGCTTCACCACCACACTTTCACTTACTGTTACACCCCACATTTATATACTCAGCTTGACTGACACTTCCACTGAAGAAAACGAATAATATGCTAAAATGTATCAAAGGGAGGGGTTCCAAGAGGGCAGTTTTAAAGATGTTTACGTAACACTGAGGAAATCTTTCTGTCAGGAAAAGAGGGAAAGGGTGGTCCTCAGGTTAAATTTTTCTATTTGACCTTTGTACTGGATGGTATAGTTTTACATTTCAGGTTAATTGGTGCAGGGATTGATGACTCCCTGTGTGCGCGTGTGTGTTTGTCAGCTTTGGGGCTATGCCTGTATATCTCTGTCTTCCTCTCTCAGCCAGGTGCATGGCACTGCTGCGGAGCTTTTATCCCAGGCAGATCCCTGAGAATGTAGGGAATTTCTCCCAGACGCTCCTGGTCACAGTGCCCTGGCAGCTCCGACTCTCTCTCTCTCTCTCACACACACACACACACACACACACACACACACACACACACAAGCACACACGCACACACACACACGCCTCCTCCGCCTCCCCCCTAACCCCGACATCATTGACAGACACAGCCCAAAGAGCAGACACCTGGCTTCACATGCACACACAGACACACACCCTGGGGAACTGCAGGGAAAGTCAGGGATCAGCAGAAACACTCTAGAGAAACAAGAGAAGACAGAAGGAACCAGATGCAAGATAGTACTCAACAAGAGAGAGAGAGGTGGAGGATAGAGGGGGGGGGCAAAAAAAAAAAGTGAGGGTAAAACAAAGACAAAAATCAACGATTGAAAGGTCAACATGTTATAACAATAAATCACATGTAAACCACACAACAATTTAAGAAATAAAATCGCATTGTATGTGACAAGATCAATGAAGTTCAACATCATGCTCAAGGCCAATTTGATGACCTCTGTTCCATGACTTTTAGATTCTATCCCAAACAATTCTTTCATTAGAAGAAAAGCACATTGCTGCAGCTCCTCTTTTCACCCTGTGTGTTGAGCTCTCTGCTTTAGCTACAGAGTCAGGCGTCTCACTTCTATTCCAAGTTTGAAACAGTGACATTAAAACAGGCACGTTGCAGAGGGTCTGGGCAAGGAAGAGTTAACTGAGCCTCAGAGAGGGCGCGGCCTGCCTGTCACTCAGGAGTTAACACCACCTGAGAGTCCTGTCATCCTCACTTCCTCTCCTTTCTACTACCTGCCAATCAACCCACCAAACTACCAAACCACACGTGTGTGTATATCAGTGTGCATCTGTGATGTTGTTGGATGTTTATGTGTATGTGGTTTATGTGAATTGAGAATAAAGATAACACAGTAATACTACATGTCATGCAAATTATGGAGCAAAACATGTTTTGTTCTCATGATGTGAAAACCAAACATTGTTGCTGCAGAAACCTGTTGCTTTCAGCTTTTCTGTGGCATTTCTCCTTGTTGTAGCACTGACTGGCATGTGCGATGATGTCTTGTCTCAATTCACACGCTGAAAGAATGAAAACCATTTAGGTTGGTGGGAAGAGAATCCACATGCTGCTTTCATCCACACACACACACACACACACACGCACACACACACACATGGTTCATTATCTAAATACTGCAGGGCATGGTTCTCCACACCCCTCTTCTTCTCTCCCTTTCTGTGTCTGCACTTCTGAAGCCAAGGCAAATATTAGGTGTGTGATACACTTATATCTCAACACACACACATGCACAGACGCACGCACGCACACCTACCTCTCTCCTCTCAATATCCCAGATGTGCTGAGGCTTTAAGGCAGGTGGTGTGCATATCTGTGTGTGTGTGTTGGGACTGGTGCATCATGTCTTGTCTTTTACATTAATTGTATAAAGAGGTGGACGTAGCCACTGTGAAGACATCCATTGGTTTGGGGATTATCGCTTTGAAGCCTTGAGTTTGGTGTTTTGGCCGTCTCCTTTTCCAAGCTAGCTAGCTTGGTTAGCAAGGTGCATCCGAAATTCCCGTTAACTCTGATATTATTCGCTAGTGAACAGGACAAAATGTACTTATGGGACAGCCTTTTCATACAACCAAACAAGTCATTTTTTTGGCGACCAACGTGTTCATTTATATATAACTTTCATGAACTGAAAACATAAAAGAGTCAAAGGTCTACACCAAAAATACGGACAACATCCAAAAACAAGTTCACAGCTGTTCATCAATCATAGTTCTCATTGCCATGGATACGCATTGCAAAGCTTCTGTACTGATTGAAAGTTCACTGTGGTAGCGACTAGTCAATCACAAGGTAGTCATTCTTTGATGCCTACCCTGCTTTATCGTGCATTTATTTTCTTTCAACAATGTTTTATTAATTTTTCATTGTAACTAGAATTTCCAGTTGATTATCTATTGAAGAACAAACTAGACACTGCCTAAAGAGAATAATGTCTAGCCTAGTGGCTTCAGGGACCATTAGAACAAGTAGATTCAGCTGGAGGAAGTGCAAGAGATTGACAACAAAGAAAAATGGGTTTGAAGACACAGAAAATGGGTCTAAAAAGGCAGCGAGTACAGCGAGTACAGCTTGTCAGCGACGCTGTAGCTGTGCAGCTGTGTAGTGTCTCTGTCAGTCGGCTGGTCTCTGTTTCACAGAGAATTCCTCTGTGGCTCTCTAATAGGCTGACAGCCCCCCATGGCCTTACAATGCTGACCGGCTATTGGTTCCCTGGGGGCCATGGACCTCCCCCACACTCAGAGATACAGACAGATGCAGACTTTGCACTTAAGAGTGTGCATATAGATGTGTGTCTGGGTGGGAGAAAAAGACAAAGTCAGTTTACACCTGTCTGTTGTTCTGCTGATCATGTTAAAAAAACGTGTGAATACAACGAATCTCTTATGAAACGCCGCTCAACACACATTTGTCCCTACTGTGGAACTGAAGCTGAAATGCTGAGGCAAAATGAGGCAGAGAAGGCCGGGGAAAGATTAAAGAACTAGCTGTTCTCTGAAGTGAAGAGTCTATCCTGCTTTATGCTGTGGTCACATCCTGTGGGAATTACTGACTTTATTGGAACTGATCATGCATGTGAACTTGCTTGAAAGCACTAATATGCTGCAACTGAAGTTTTCTGTTGATGTTGGATGCGCCTAGTCAGCTTTTTAACACTTACAAACAAATGCATTTGAGTTGTACAACATGACGAATTTTTAGACTCTTTCAAAGCTCCTGGTCTGTCCACACAGATGTTTTTCCTTATTGTGCCTTATTGGAGCAGTTCTCAGGACTGTGTGGGCGTGTACAGGCGGTTTTTGATTGGCCTCTGCCTGTTAGTTTTCTTGCACTCCACTATTGCAGCGGTCTAAAGATCTGAGCTGAACACCTGTGTAGGTGTACGAAAAGTTTAAAAGCAACACCCAAAGTTTCAGTTAATCTGGCTGATTAGATCTCTTCCCAAGAGAGTGGGTGTGTATTTAGACTAGCTGATTGACATCTTCCTGTTAGCTTTGTTGCACCTGTTAGGGCAGGAAAATTGACATCTTGATCATTCTCATAGGTGGATGAAGATTTGTGACCTAGTACATTCCCACCAAAGCTCCAACCCACCTTTTACCTGAGCAGAGGTCTAATCAGAACGAATAATTGAAATCACCTGTGTTCAGAGGCTTTAAATGTATTCAATTGGACCGTCACACCTTCAGGAAGCAAAATTAACCCACGGCAATGGTAGGTACAAATGTTGTGGGCTTGTTCGAGATGAACTGCGCTTTGCCTGTAAAGTGGAAGATGGAAGGCGGCAGCAGCCGGGGCTGAAGACATAAATCCACGCTCAAGTCGGACAGTTTCCAGCCGTTCCCAGCAGCCTTCAGGCTGAACAGGAAGTGACAGAAACACTGTGGTCCGATTCCAATTTAATAAAATGTTACCAGACCCATTCATCAGCTTGTACACATTCTCCAGTTCTTTTTATTGCAGAGCATCTATCAAAATTATCTCCATGTGATCTGTTGCTGATGTAAACAAACAACAGACTGTATATGATCTGTAATCTGAACAGATTTAGTCCCTCTGACTTCTAAACGTCACTATCAGCCCCACGTGTGGTTTGTACAGAATAAGCCTTTAAATCAGACAAATAGCAGTTAAAATCCCTCCGATTCAAAAACAATTAAAAGTGTACATAAAACGTCATCATTTTGATTCAATTCTGAACCAATCAGCTGTTAAATCAGCTGAGAGGCCCGCGTTGTCCAGCTTACTCTGGGTCTGCCAGGGTCTTGCAGTCGGTGAAAAGCAACTGCGCTGCCTGTGTCTCTAAGCTGCGGCAGCCTTGATCTCGTGAGATTATTGTTGCCCACGTGTGCATGACGTCAGAGAAATTCAGGATCAAGTGGGACACAAATGTAACCGGCATGCAATGGGCGGCTATCGGTGATCAATTCTGCGCAGACCCGGCTCATCTCAAACAAGTCGTTAATTCTGGTGAGTTGTGATACGCCACTGTTTGCAAACTGTCTTGATAGCGCAAAACAAGACATTTAAAGACATCACCTTGAGAAAGTGTGAGGGACATTTTCCACTATTTTTCTGACATTATGTGGGCAAAATGATTGATCCATAAATCTAAAAAAACGTTTGGCAGATTAACCAATAATGAAAAGAATTGTTAGTTGGGCCCTTATGTTAACAAACAATTTGTTCCTCTAACCACTTGTTTTGGCTACAGGCTTAGCAAAAAGGGAAGGAGGCCTGAAACAGTCTAACATCTGTGGATCTGGCTTCACAGAGGTTCACGGTTCAGCCCCAGACTGAACTCCCAGACTGTCAACAGTATTATTCTCCGGGTAAGAGTTTAACCCTCATTGCCACACATGAGCCTGGCAGGCAGCAGCCTACCTGTAATAACAGTATTCCTGGAGCCACCATCCTTCATTTTTTTTTTGCCCAACGTGAGTAGGATGTGAGGAGGTATGATCACCTGAAGCTGAGTGGAATTTATGAAGTCAACACAACAGTGCAGTAGAAGGCGATTTTGAGTCAAACTACATGGATGTGGGGGGGTGGTTTTATCAGTACCTCTAGGGTCAGCGCTACAACGAAAATTAATAAATAAAGAAAGGGGTAGGGTGGAGGTTAGTGCATAGGGAATAAAGGACAGAAATATGTCACATAGATTAGCCTTGGCAGGGCTCTGACAGGAAATCTCACAACAGAAAGAAAGAGCAGGAGAAGAGGATGAAAAAGAGGAGCGTCATCCGTTGCTTATGTGCTGCATATGTACAGTTTTTCCATAGAAAAAACGCAAGCTCTACACCGGAGGAAGTTAGATTCTGATACGGATACAGGGCATGAAAGCCACATTCTAACGGAACAAAACCATGCACAATGTTTTGAGGCATTTCCAGTACACAGAGCTGTGACAGGAGGGTCGGAGTCATCCCAACGTTAATGAACACAAACAGGAAGCTGGCAGATGGATGGAGAGGTGAAATTAAAGAAGGGAACACAAGGCGCGTAACAATCTCTCCATCATCATCATGTCATCACTCAATTAAAAGGTTAGGCCATGTTTATTCTCTCTATTAGCAAGATTGGCAAAACATCAACAAGCAGTTATTACCAAGACTCACCGCCTGCAGGCAAGGCCACTGCTAATTAGTGTGTGTGTGTGTGTGTGTGTGTGTGTGTGTGTGTGTGTGTGTGTGTGTGTGTGTGTGTAAGTAAAAGAGAGACACAAAGATAGAGAAGCAAAAATGAATCTATAGAGACAATAATGTTTGTTTTTCTACATATAACATCACAAAGAATGTCAACCTTTCAATTCCGTGTCACAATTCCTTTGATCGGGTGTGTCAATAAGAAAATAAAACTCGTTAACCAATTCCAACAGCATGGCTGACTGTGTGCCATGACAAGGGGAAACAAATGAAATTATGTTTTACTCCTTGTGGGACTAATGGATGCCTTCAGATAAGCCTACAATTGTTTATGAATAACTGAATAGCCCTTACACACCATAGTGTTATTGTTAAAAGAAAAGGTTTGTGGGAAATGTGCTGATTTTCTTTCTTGCAAAGATTAGAAGATTAGTACCACTCTTATGTAAACGAAATATATATAAAACTACAGCTATAAAGACTAGAAACGAGGAGAAACGGCCCGGGTCTGTGTGGGGATTTAAAAATCTACCAGCACCTCTAAAGCTTGCTACTTAACATTTTAACACTTTGTGTATATTACACAAGCCAGATATAACGTGTTAAGTTGTCAGTGGACAGCAAGCCTGGCTCTGTTCAAAGGCAAGAAAATCCACCTGCACCTCTAAAGCTTACTACGTAACCCTTTATAAACCACTTTCTTAAGGACTGTTTGGTGTTTATGGAATAGATTACTTGAGGAAAACAGAGGAGGATCGTGTCTTTTTATTCTTTTTTGAGGGGAGGGTCACCCAAATTTGTTTAGTCTTGGGCGAGGGGCCATTACATTTTGTAAAACTTAACTAAAACGTCACTTTTCAGTTAAACCAACCAGAATTGGCCATGAACTCCATGAGCCACTCACAGCGTGGCATCACTGCTTTAATTGTGTTCTTCTCTCTGGCAAAGCGTGCAACCCTCCTCCTGCCCTTCCACCTCCAGTCATTGTCACCCAATGCACCCTGGGTCCTCCTCCGGCAGACCGCTCCCATCAGCTTCGTCGGCCCAGTCCTCAGGCTCCTTCACCACCACCACCAGTGTCTACAGTAGACTCCATTGGGTGGATTTGCCTTACTCATGGCTTCTCTACCCCTTATAAAATTATTTTTCTAACAATGGAGTCTAATCTCCAAAGACTCTTTGCATATGTGCAACAAACTCTTTCCTGATTCAACTATAGACTACAACTAGAAGCAGTTTGTAGGTCTATATCTGTGAACAGTATGTGTGTGTGTGTGAGTACAACAACACGATAAGCAGGTACATTTGAAGGATAAAACACCTCAGCCCGTCTGTGCCTCTGAGTCATAGTCCAACATTCTTTCTGTCTTTCTGTCCCCTTAAACTCCGCCCATCCGCTGTCTGCTTAACTCGTCTTGTAGGGTCCAGATAGGCATCTCCCCCACATCTCAGATATGACACACACACACACACACACACACACTCACACACACACAGCACACACACAGCAGAGACCGCAGAGCAAGTGAGCGTATGCCTTGGTATGAGAGTGTGTGGGTGCACATAAAGTTATGTCTGATTGAATGTTAACAAATAAGATAAGGTTGGTGCATTGATGGTGCTGTTTGTGTGAATGTGCAGGAGTGTGTGTTGTGGCAGTTGTGCATGCCCACGGTCGGCAAGCACCTAGTACATAACATGTGTGTGAGAGAAGCAGGAAGCAAACTGCTCTGCAGCACGATGGTGGCGATAAGGGCGGGTGTATGTGTGTGTGTGTGTGTGTGTGTGTGTGTCACCAGGGAGGTGGGATGGGGTTCAGTGGTAGGACATGCTTGTCCATGCTGGTATTCGTGAGAGGCTCCAAAATACCAGGGCGGGATGGGAGGAGGGAGGTGGTGGGATGGAGCTGGAGAGTTATGGCAGGGAAAACTTGGTACTTTATCTCTTCAAGCAGAAGTGAAGTAGACTGGTACAAAACAAAGCAATAACATGTCTTTTGTGCTCTGAGCACCATGCTTTAAAGTCTGTACACCCTGCAGGGAGATGAGTTCAAATGTCATGTGTGTTACTGTAATCCACTCAAGCCTTGTTCATACGTGCTTACGTGCTTCCATACATATCACATTGGGTCCCTGCACTAATTAGAATTTTCCACCAAAACTTTAGGACCATCAAAAGGTAAGGAGACAAGTCACAGGATACAAATAATGATCAGGGATCATAACAATCATCTGAGAGAGAACTGGTGTCTTAATTGTGGCCTGATATTCTTAACATTCATTTTCATTTGTACAAACGTGTAGAAATCAAACCTGTTATTCCCACAATTTGTGGTTATAGCTAGTCTTTTTGGATAGTTTTGCTAAATCATGTGTGATTGTGCACAATAGGCGAGGGGGTATGTTTAGTTTTCTCCGCGACTGGTGAACTGGCTGATGAACAACTATTTTCTTTTTGTTTAGTATTTATATGTAATGTTTAGATAATATCATAGAACCAACATGAAACTGACAGAAGGGCAGGACTCGGAGGTAAAAGTGACAATTATAAATCTGTCTTCCACTTCAGAACCACAGACAGCACCATGCATTTATCAATACACAGCACAGTTAGGCTTCTGATATTTCAGAGCCATTGTTTCTGTTTTCATTAGTCAGCACTAGCAGGTACATTTGTGAATTGTTACATATTCATATATAAACAGCAGTATTAGGGGCTTTCTGTGTG